>NC_137607.1:37216546-37724046 GCF_963280865.1 Gymnoscopelus braueri | reverse complement strand
AAATTGTCAGTAGAATCAATCTACATTGGCCTTTAACATAATACAAAACCTGCATAAGTGCGTGCGTGCGTGCGTGCGTGCGTGCGTGCGTGCGTGCGTGCGTGCGTGCGTGTGTTTGCTTGCAAGCCTGGGTGTGGGCGTGTGTGAGTGTGTGTTTCTTTTCCGTACTGTAATTTTCTCCTCTGTCGGCAGCCTTACAATCGCCGCAAGAGGAACAAACTGACCCTGACCTCTCTCACACATCTCTCTTTGAAATGTAATACATTCTCAGAGTTCGTCTGCCTACTATATATAAAAGCAGTGCATAATAACATAATAGGTAATGCTATACACAATAAATTTGTTACCGGATTACTGTGGTAGGGCTGCAGGGAAAGAGCTGGGGGGCGAAAGGCACTATGGAGCAGTAGGTCAGGTAGCAATCAACAAACATGATGCAGCTGTGTGTTTCGGGGTGATCGCCTGCCACGTTAACCAGTTTAAACTTGGAGTCCTATCTTGGGCATATACTGTTAATTTCTGTCAGATAACTCACGAATAGATTGAACCAATATTACAGACCAAATATATGAAACAATATTATAGAATGAGAATACAAGAGTGGATGTAATATTTTATTTTATTTTGGCGTTCAGGCTCTGCAACATTTTTCTCCCTGCTCAGCATAATTAAGACAACCATCATTAACCTTTAAGAGCAGGGAGATAGATATTTAATAACAACCCCCCATGGGGAACAGAACCAATAGCAGAGCCCACTGGTGGTGCTGGGGTGGTGGTGGGAGCAAACGCTGCATGACAACACCTATGACACACAAAGCAGACAGAAGACAGATGTAAGTGAGCTTAAATAACCCGCCCGATTGGACAGCTGACTGCCACGTCAGTCACGTACTGTATGGGTCTGCATTACACTGTAAACAGCCACATAGAATGAGAATTTATGTAACCTCTCGAGTATATCTGCCAGAACTAACTCGCAGGCTACATATAATATTTTTTTCCCGATATACAAGCTCACATCGCAACATGTTGTGAGCTTGTAGATCGGCTATTTTCGCGATTTATTTGTTTATAGGGCTTAAGTGGTTAACCACTTGAAACCTAGCAACCCTATTTCTGGGGTAGCCCCATTTGGAACCTCTCCCTCCACTGTATAGCTCCGAGATGAGGTTCCACAGTCTCTGCACCGGCGAAACTTTTAGAAAGGTAAGAATCATGCATAGTGGCCAATTTTTGCCTGTGTTGCCGCCTTTCGGCACCCGAGACTGTGGCACCTCATCTCGGAGCTATACAGCGGAGGGAGAGGTTCCGATTGGAGCGAATTCTGGGGTGAAAATGGCCGATAAGTTCACAACGCATCCTGTTGCAATCTCAGCAAAGAGATTTGGTGTCGATACACTTATTTGTTTTAGCTCCTGCTCATTTGATTTTGCTATTTTTGTCTCATCTGTTTAAGGAAATAGGTAGCTGATATGCACTTTTACCTTAGCGCTAGGTATACTCTTGGTTCTTCTGGTGATTAGTAGTTTTCGTTCCCTACCTATGTTGAATGCACTTATTGTAAGTCGCTTTGGATAAAAGCGTCTGCTAAATGACTGTAATGTAATGTAATGTAATGTAGAGGAAAAAAAGGAGCGGACCAAGTGGTGGACCCTGGTCATCTAAGTATATAGGGTTTAAGTGGTTAAAAGGCAGTCAGCCCTCTCAAACGCTGTATTCCTGTTTACTTACAGTGACAGACCACTGTCATCCTGGTGAAGGAAGAACTTTCCCTGTTTCCTCTTGATTGTTTACGTTTTTTTTATTGAAATGCATGGAAAGCATCATGTTTGAGTTGACATTTTGTAACAAACTGAACTAACGTGCTGCTGGCTGCTTCTTCCTCCACACACAATCTCCCACGCTACCGACTGAGTGGGAAGCAGGGTTGCCAGAGTTTGCGGGAGAAGCAAGCAACCAGGCCTATGAAAATAGCTGATCTGCTATTTTCAAAAACATCTTGGGAAAAAAGTGAAAGAACATTTTATCAACACAAATCTGGTATGAGGGTCCCTGGCATGCACAAAATGTTTTCAGATGGGGATACGCGCAATTACATATTAATTTGGGGGTCCTTGACATGAAAACATTTGAGAACCACTGGTTTAAACAACATTTAGGAAACAAGCCCAAATAAGCAACTACACTTTAGAAACAAGCCCAAAAATAACAAATACCAATGTTTACAAGCGACTTTACAGAAAAACAAGCCCAATGTCGCTTATAATAAGCAGACATGGCAACACTGGTGGGAAGAGTAATCAGATGGTCACCAGTTTGCCTCTCGGCACGCCCCAAAGTTCCCAGCTTAATGTAGTTTTTCATAGTGTAGTAATGTCAGTACGGGGGTGGGCTGGGTGTAGGGCTGAACACTGGGTTAATCTAATACAGATATTATCTTCAGGTGCTACAGTACCTCAATGTGTAGTTATAGCCCCTATCCATCCTAATTTGTGATAGACCTCCTTAAAACAGCGTGTTTCCACATCCATCCAGCAGCCCTGCAACCCATTGAATTCATAAGGCAGAAGTGTGGGGATTGTTGACCGGATGTTATAAATATTGCCGCCATCACAAAGTGCCCGCTGTGGGATCTAGTACGCTCACATACCACAGAGGAGCCCAGCAGCACACCATTTAACTCTCTCCTTTAATTCCCTGTTAACGAGGGTGCATCCTCAAGGCATACCCCCCATTTTCATGCTCCAAGGACAAATTGACACGCAGGATATTGCAGTGTATTTGAGGCTGATTGGGGCCTCACACACACACACACACACACACACACACACACACACACACACACACACACACACACACACACACACACACACACACACACACACACACACACACACACACACACACACACGCGCGCGCGCAGCGCGCGCGCAGCACACACACACACACACACACACACACACACACACACACACACACACAATATGCCCCTTAATTTCTCCAATTTGAGAACAGAGAGAGTTTCCTTCCCGAATATGTGTCACCGGGAGGAGATTAATGAGATTTCAACTGTCAGGAGCATTCCAGTGTAATTAATCTCTGTGAAAAGATGGCACAGCTCTGATCATTAAGACTTCACTCCGCTGCGGTGCGACTGATCTCCCCTGGTTCTCCGGTGATTTCTGTCAATGTATTTTTTTATTGTACAAAAAGTGGTGGAATAGTGTAATAGTGTAATAGTGTACATTATATTGAATTTTAATGAATGGACTGTAAAACAAGGAGGCCTTATGTGCAGCTGTAAGTCAACTATTTTCGGGATGAGACACCGGTGCGCAACTAAGAATAATTCAGGCTTAAGCTACTCATTGTAACAGTTTTTTGTCATTTTACTCATTATTGTTCCTTGACTGAGATTTATGAAACCAAATCCATCATAACTTGTCTTGTGAGTCCCCTCTGTCCTCAAATAAGCCACATGGACACATTTGTTTCCTAAATGTATGCTATCTCTGTATGCTATCTCTCGATCATAAATTGGATGGGATGCGTTCATCTTTTGGTGCCTGCCGTGCCGCGAGCGAAAAGGGAGAGGTTAGATGATTGGAGAAAGCAGGGGAGGGAGGCTCCGGTGCGATATTAGAGGCTGACTGATGGAGTTCACTGGGAAAGCAATTATGATTGTGGAGTTCCCCTGGGAAGTATATAAACAGGATGATACTGATGAGTCTGGAGTCAATGTGTGGGCGGTAATTGACTGGGACTGGAACCGGAGCCATTGTCCCTAACTGCCACTTCCTGTCTTGCCTGACTCCATGGGCCTGTTTGTAATGGCTTCGGATAATTAAATCTGCTTCACATCAACGCTGATGGTGAAGCCACTTCATGCTGAGCCTGTCACCATTTTAGATCACGTTAATCAAGGAGAGTGTTGACATAGACCATGATCTGTTCCCATTACACAAAGTACAGAGCACCCTAGTGACTGGGTGCTTGACTGACTGCCTAAAGTGCATGAGTGCCAGCGTTAATGGGATTGTTGTATTTTAGCTATATTTTGTCAATGTTTTCTGGTTTAAATGATTATGCGATGGATCGTTCCTTCCTTCCTCCCTGCCTATCTCACTTCATTCATTTGTTTGTTCCCTCCTTCCTTTGTGTATTCATGATGATGTGTATGTGTCAAGGTTTATATGCAGCCATTTGGCTGGCCTGTCAGAAGTTCCGGGATTTGTCAGTGGGAACCTTCAATAAAGGACACTTTTATTACTGTTCGGGAAGATCTCCCAGGCGCTCTATATGCTGTAAGACCACTGGGCATGCAACCTGAAATTGCTTTTTACTTGCTCCACCTGCACTGCGTATTGAAAAGATTCTAAGCTGTTTTAGAGAACTTGTTTTGTTAGAACATTTTGCGTATCGCCATTGGCTTAAAGGGGAAAGAGGGTATTTTCTGGTCCCCGGGGGAGGGGAAATAGCTTTTACAGCTTCACCCAGCAGATGATTGCTCAGATAGCTCAGATGAGCGCATGGGTGGGAGCTGTCATGTCGACGTGTAGACTTC
Source organism: Gymnoscopelus braueri (assembly GCF_963280865.1). NCBI lineage: Eukaryota > Metazoa > Chordata > Actinopteri > Myctophiformes > Myctophidae > Gymnoscopelus > Gymnoscopelus braueri. The sequence goes on along the minus strand of NC_137607.1, from coordinate 37,719,480 downwards.
AACCCATTGAGACCTGGAACGCAATCTGTGTCACTTAAGATTTCTTTGGCTATTCAAAAATAGCAGATATACAAGCTCACTGAGTGCCGCGCTATGAACTTGTAGATCTGCTATTTTTTTTAAATCTTGACATTTTTTTGTTGTTGATTTTTTCAAAGAACTGTTGGGATTTAGAAAACATTTTTGAATCGGCTCAGGTCTTAATGGGTTAAGAAACCTTCCAATTCCCCAACAGATTCTCCATCCACTCAGCAGGCTGCTGTCTGTTCTACATCAAAAACAAATACCAAAAACTATTAGTTATTTTACACAGCCAAGCAGTAGGGAGGTTGTTGAGACTGTGCAGCGAAGCGTGTAATTCATTCCAATCTTGAGGTTGTTTGATGTTGAGGTTCAGAGAGTGCAGGCAAACTATCCCAGAAACTAGTTTATTTTGACTGTCAAGGGAATGCAATGTACAAAGAGAGTACAGGAAGAGGGGAGCAATCTCATCTTCATCTGGACACACTTTAAGACACTGTTTCCCAAACAGTGGGTCGCGAGTAAATATCCCTTTATTTTTTGTTTCCTAAACTTCTTCATTCATTATTATTATTTTAAAAGATTTTCTAAAGTTTTCCACAAAAATCACACATTTTCATGAGTTGAAAGCAAATTCAAACAAAATAGCAGATCTACAAGATTGCAACGGGACAAATTGTGAGCTTGTAGATCTGCTATTTTCATTAGCTTGGGTCGCGGGCAAACATCTGATTTCTCTTTTGGGTCTTGAGCTAAAAGGTTTGGGAACTACTGCTTTAAGAGAGCAGAAAAGAGTTGCTGTAGGAACGTGATTTGATCACAGTGGGGCACAAAGTATTCAACCCCATGTACTTGAGTACATGTGCTCCAAATAATACTCAACTACAAGTGAAAGTCATATTTGTACTTTAGTTAAAGTACTGGAGTACTTGTTTACAACAATACTTAAAGGAGTAATTCACCCACACAATGACTTATTTTCTATAAATTGCACACCCCATGAAGCCTTGAATTCATGGATTTTTGTTTTTGTCGCATTCCTAAGCCAATAATTTGATTCCCGTTTCCTACCGGCTAATGTATCCGGAGACACAAAGTAGATTCTTTGTGTCTCCTACCGGAAATACACCCGGTCATCAAATTATTGGCTTAGTAATGCGAAAAAAAACTAAAAATAAATCATGAATTCAAGGCTTCATGGTGTGTGCAATTTATAGAAAATAAGTAATTTTTTGGGTGAACTACTCCTTTAAGTGTTCAAAAGTACATGCTTTTTAAAAAATATTTAAGGATTCAAAAGTAAATTTAAATGTGTCTTTTTAATATCAATGCATTTCTGTATTGGAATTTTGACAATTCTTTCAACAACAAAAAAATAACAGGTCCATTTGATTTTAACTCTGACACTCTCAGAGTTAAATGAACACTGAGAATGTAACTGAAATCTCATTCACACCCACCCTCAAATATCCACAGCCGACACCCCTGACTGCTCTGCCTAATAACTCATAAAAAAGCATGATGTTGTCACACAGATAATTCGAGACTTGTAAACAACATAGTGAAAGTACGAGGCAGTGTTGTTAATATCATCTGTCTGTGTGTGCGTGTGTGCGTGCATGTGTGCGCGCGCGCGTGCGCAAACATATAGTATGGAGCTTAAAGCACAGTTCAGAATGCCAAAGGGATTCTCCATTAACGCTTGTAATAATTCATGACAGGTAGGCTCTTGTTATTTTCATGTGTTCTAGTCTGTAGCACAGTGTAGCTCCCTTTAGTTTTTGCACCACAACACATTTTCTGGTTTCATGCAGACAGTCTGCCTTATAATGAGGATATTAGATTACATTTGTGATTTTTTTTATCAGAGATGCAAAATAGCAGTTTTATGCAAGTTTTTCATTACTTTCTGCATAGGCTCTCATACTGCTGCAACATAAAATACTTGGTTCTGCATCGTGTCTCGCACCAAAAGTAGCACATTTACGAGCTCTTATAACGCGTTGCAGTGAGATACGTTGTGAGCTTGTAGATGGGGTATTTTCAGTCCGAGACACGATGCGCGACTAAGTATAAAACAGGCCTCTGGAGTCAGGACAATAGGACTTCTCCCTCTTGGCAGTCAAATTATAATATACAATAAATGTCTGATTCATACCTTTTGATTGTACTGTAGGTAGACTCATCTCGATAATGACTGATGGTTTTGTTGTGACCACACAGCTACAGTACAATATACTGTAGGTCTGACTGTCCAAAATGTTCAAGGACAAACCAAGAGCTGGTCCCAGTTCATCATGGATTACATGCGTCTTTGTTCCTAGTGTTTTTGTTGCTTTTTACCCCCTTTTCTCCCCAATTTAGTCGTTATGCCAATTGATTGTGAGGAGCCCATACTGGGAGGACGTACCGCTCTATTCTAACCATTACCAGTGATTTTCTACCCATTACCCGTTAAATACGGATTAGGGAGCTGGCACTGTCCTTAATGCTATTCTGCACTTGCTATACCCGCTCTGCATTATGCCGTTATTTTCAGAAGGGAGGGTGTCAATTGCTTGTGTCAATTGTGTTTATATAAGATGACTATTCAAAGAAGACAATTTGTGGATCGCGCAATGCAATGCTCTACAAATTCCACACGTCAGTTTTATTCATCGATTACGCAGGAAATAATTAACTTATTTCAAAAATATAAAATTCTCTCTAATCAGTAATATGTAGGTGATACGTATCAAATGTGGTTTTATTGAAAGGCAATCAAAGGCCAGAGCTTAGAAACCCAACGTCGGGTGAATGTTTCCATGTAAAATCCTTACAGTGTGCTGCTGCGCACAGGAGCTGTGTTGCCAGAATTTGCGAGAGAAATAAGCAACAAAAATATCACCCTCCCCGACCAGCTTCCCTCCCCCGAACAATTGTGTTCGTAGCGACGCTCAACAATGCCGGATGCACCACGGTGGATTTGAACCCACAATCTCCGTGGTGGGTTCCACCCGAGTGCGTGGGGAAACCTTTGAACTTGAGCTGATGAGCTAACTTTGAACTTGAGCTGATGAGGGTGCCAATATTGTAATTTGTAATAAACATACATTAGTAACAACTAAACATGCATAAGTAACAGACAGTCATTTCATCTTTGAGGACGCCCTTAACTGTAATCATGAGTACTTTGGTGGAACTAATGGAGTTTCATTCCATTTGAATAATCAACATAATAATCACACAAATGAGATGGCCGCTACATCTTATTACTTTACTGAAAGCCACATGCTGTACAGTGTACACACAGTAAAATCCTCAGTGTTAATTTATCCATTATTAAATGAGAGAGTCTAACGACTCCATTTGGTTGCATTACAACACACTCTCAGAGTTAAATTAACACGGAGAGATTTGACAGAGTACACTCTCAGACTGACCTTTGACCTTGACCTCCTAACAGCCTCTGAAGATGCACTGTACCTCCTGCTCCCTGGTTACCAGCTCCGGTCACCTGACAGGAAGCAAGAGGGGCGATGAGATCGACCGCGACGAGTGCGTCATCCGTATGAACGACGCCCCCAGCGCCGGCTATCACGGCGATGTTGGCCGCCGCACCAGTCTTCGCGTCGTGGCCCACTCCAGTGTGCCGAGGGTGCTGCGGAACCGCCAGGAGCTGCTCAACGCCAGCCAGGACGCCGCTCTGATCTTCTGGGGGCCGAGCATGAGCATGAGGCGGGACGGGAGGGGGCTGGTCTACAACCACCTCAGACTGCTGAAGCAGCAGCAGCCCAGACTCAACGTGTACGTCATCTCCCGGGGCAAGATGCTGAGGTTTGACGAACTCTTCAAAAACGAAACGGGAATAGACAGGTGAGAATTTCAAGAAGAAAAACTTTCTGTCATCATAACCATGTGAACCCTAGCATCCCTTTTCAGGGGCGAACATTGGCTGAAAACAGACAAATAGACATAGACCGCAATGCAACGCAAAACGCGTTGCATTGCTCACAACGCGATACAAGCTCACAATGAGCTTATATCGTTTTTTTTCCTGCGAAGATATGTATTGTAGAGGGAAACAATTAGGGGGCTTTATAAATTATATACCCCTGGGGGACACCGGTCAACTAAGTAGTTTATAGGGTTTAATCGGCTAAAGAGGAACTGCACCCTGGTGGTAAACTAACGTTGCACTGGTCACTACAGGTTGAAACTTTTAATTAGTTTGCACTGCTGGCCACACCCTAATTATGATGTACTGTACTGTACATACTGTAGTAGGACCAGTTTAACCGTTGACCGTTGAGGAAAGACAGGTACTTGAAAGATTGAACCTAGAGAGGCCAGTGCAATACTATTTTTCTGCAGAGAAACAGTAGGGTGTATTTAGTTTGTGTGTGTGCGCTCCCATGTGTGTGTGTGTGTGTGTGTGTGCACGAGCGAAGCGCTAGCGTGTGTTTGTGTGCGTATGTGCGTACAGTATGTGTGTGTGGGGGCGGCAGGGGGTGGGGTGTTGAAGCAAGTCCCAGTTAAGACACATGCAGCCAAATTCAAGACACATGTCTTGAATTTTTTTTTGTAAAGATAAAAGACAGAAAAAAAGAGAGAAAATATGAGAAAATAAATAAATAACTGAATAAATCACTTCTGCTTTCGAGCTTGATGTACTTGACACAGAATGTGCAGTGAAGGCAGAGTGCTTTATATTCAGAACTATACAGATTACACTCTTATGAAAGCCCTGGTGTATTTTTTGACATGCTCATTCAACAAAAGAACAAGTGGGAGATCCAAGCTGCGAAACCACTCACAGTACCATTAATGGGATTTACATCAAAGCTAGTGCCAGTATATGGTGAAGGATTTGCTAGGATTTGGTTAACATTATGAGGTCACGATTGTCCCTCACTGAAGCCAGAATGACATTTCTACAGGGGGATTCAGAGTCTTTCCTCATGTACTGTAGCAATGGCCAGTGAGGCATTTACAGATTTGAGTCGTCATCATAAATAGAACATTCGTTCTACTTTTAAGTCAAATTAAATCCCTCCGGATGCATTCCCCAGTACAAGCAAAGACAGAATGAGATGTTGGAGCCCAATTTATACTTTGACCCATGACGGGAATTAACTGTATTTCAATCAAGAAACGTTTTGCGTCACATTTCCTCGATCAGTTGTTTTGACTCTGTCACAAGAAGCTGACACCTGCAGACCTGCACAATACAGTACTTCCAGACTGCCATCTATCCATTGCTCATTTTTAATCATGCACCTTATGTATACTGGACTTTGTATATTTAATTTGGCAGTGCCTTACTGCCTTCCTGTTATTTCTGTTCTGTGTATTGTGTGTTCCTTTCTTCTCTTTTCTCCCTTTCCCTTTTCTAACTCTTTGTGTACCTGCAAATTTCACCCAATCTTTTACACCCTTTAATCATGTGGTGTGACAAAAAGCTGGAGCTAGGAGTAATGTGGTTAGACACAGACTCCCTAATCAGTAACTGAAACTGAAACATGCCCAAAATAGTTACGCCAGGTTGGAAAGTGGTTGCAGTAAATGCCTACCCTTACATGACAATTGCAGCTGCTGTGTTGTAATGACACTTAAATTCATTAACTAGGGAACAGGGGATGGCAGCAGCAGCACTTCTCATACAAGATGGATGCAGGTGTTGAAACTGTATTTGGATGGCAGACAGACAGGGTTGCAAGTCCATTATGGTCTCTGTCTTCTACACTGGTCCTTGTACTCTCCTTGGCTTCACCAAATCCCCCCCCCCCCGGCAGACAAGCAGCTATAGCATCATCACTGCCAACTAACATGCCAAGTGAGAAGATTGGCCTGGGCTGAACTTCATTAACATTACCGCTTATTAATTCCTCTTGGATAGAGCTCAATTTACAGCCCACTACTGTACAGTATATGTTCAAATACATTTTCAGTCAAATCCTTTGTTCAACAAAACAGCTTTGTTTTGTTATGTATGTGCTATTTAATTTTTAGTGTGTGTGCTTCTGGAAGTATTGACCACTAGGTCAATAATTGATTGCATGCACATGTACTATAAGTTGAATAATGAGTCAGAATAAGATACTCACTCATTCTCGTGTGTGTGTGTGTGTGTGTGTGTGTGTGTGTGTGTGTGTGTGTGTGTGTGTGTGTGTGTGCGTGTGCGTGTGCGTGCGCACGCGCGTAAGTGCATGTGTGCGTGCGTGTAAATAAATATAAATAAATATGGTTAATATACTGTACATGTTGTCTTCTAGGAAGAGGTCCAACTCCTGGTTGAGTACAGGCTGGTTCACCATGGCTATAGCCCTGGAGCTGTGTGATAGGATCAATGTATATGGAATGGTGCCTCCTGACTTCTGCAGGTGGGATCTTGTGTTCTCATATTTACATGTTATGCATGTATCAACACTCTTATCCTGAGTGACATTCATGTGCAAAAATGAGAAAATAATGAACAGCTTACTCCCTGCAGTGATACGTTTCTGTTATTGACACACAAAGAGGCAAGGGGGGGTAATTTCAGCACAGATGAAACATCGCTTTGACATTTGCAATACACAAAATACCAGTACAACAGTAAACCCAAACACTAGAAATAAAACTAGTGAAAGTGCAAAATATAATAATTCCCAAGGCACATGCCCTTCCACCACCCCCACCCCCTCCTACAAAAAGTTCACAGGAAACAACATTGTAATGCTGGCCTATACTCCTCTCACACACATCCTCAAAGAGAAGGCAGATAGTGACATAATGCTCATGAGGGAATGCAAGCTAGATTGGAGTGTCTCTTCACTGAACTCTTTGGATCGCTGACTGTCAGCCTGAGATCAATGGTGCTGACTTTGATGAAGACATCTGTGGGTTGTAGACTCTTACAGTATGTTGTGTTTCACTGTGCTACTCTCTCTGCCGCCGTTTCTCTTTCTTTAAACTATGTTCTTGTTTTCCCCTCTCTCTCTTCCTTTTGTCTTGACCCCCTTTCCTTTTATTCTCTTATCTATATTCTCTCTGTTCCTTATTCTCCTCCTTTGCAGATCATCTTCCCATCCCTTTGTGCCGTATCATTACTACGAGCCCACAGGGCCTGACGAGTGCTCCATGTATCTCTCTCACGAACAGAGCCGAAGGGGAAGCCACCATCGCTTCATCACAGAGAAGGCGGTGTTCTCTAACTGGGCTCGAACCCTCAACATCCACTTCTACCAACCCGACTGGAAACCATCCTCTGCTATTCACTTGAACGTCTCGTATACTCCAGACCCAGCTGGCACCTGAGGCCTGAGAGATCTTCATGAATATGGAAATACTATGTGTGTGTGTGTGTGCGCGTGTGTGTGTGTGCGTGTGCGTGTGCGTGCCTGCGTGCGTGCGTGCTTATATGTGCGAGGGAGAGATGCAGAGAGAGAGAGAGAGACATACAGACAGACAGTGCGAGGGAGAGAGAGAGTGCGCCAGTGTCCAGATAACCATTCTCTCCATTGTGAATGCACAATAGAGCAGCGACATGGTACAATCTGCTACTACGGCTGTTAGCAGCATAAGCAGAGCGACAGATCTGGACCAGTGCATAATGGCTATACGCTGAACAGTATTTTTGGAAATGTAATAAATTAGATACCAGATTAGAGCCAGAGTTATGGATTGATTATGTGTTATCTGTGGCTCTACAAAGAGCTACAGTGTTGATACCTCCATGGTCTCAAAGAGATGGGACAGACAATAAATAAGCGGCCATAGCTGAGTGGGTAGAGGAAGTGGATGATCCCCGGTTTCACCCTCGGCTCACCCAGCTGAAGTGTCCCTGAGCAAGATGCTTAACCAGCTCCCCCCTGTGTGATCATTGCATCCGTCTGCTGGTGAAGCAGTAAAAGTAATTTACTCTCCCCAGGGACCAGAAAATACTCCCTTTTCCCTTCCCCCCTCTGCGTACTCTACTGGAACTGTGTAGCAATAGAGGTTTTTCAGTGTGTGTGACTGACTGTCTTTTTATGAATGAAAAGGTATAAATACAATTGGACTCCACTGTCCCAGAACAGATGGGTGTTAAATGAGGCCAACTGAGCCCATGTGGTTGATATTCTAGGCTGTCATTTGTCCTGTTTTTTAAAAGCCAAATCTAAGCACAATCTTCCAACATCATGTATAGTAAGTAACCACAAAGTAAATCAGATGATGTACTGTACTAGTGATGCCAGTGATGGCAGAAGTACTCACATTTTTACTTAAGTAAAAGTATCAATACCCTATTGTAGAAATAGTCTGTTACAAGTACAGGTTCGGTATTCAAAAGTACAAACGTATTGGCATCAAAATGTACTTAAAGTACCAAAAGTAAAAGTACTCATAATGCAGAAGGCCCCATTTCACAAGAATGTATAAAAATCTTTTGAAAATAGCAGATTTACGCTCACAAAGCGTCACTCTGCGACGCGTTGTGAGCTTGTAGATCGACTATTTTCAAATTGCCAAAGTATATAGGTCCGAAGTGGTTTTGTAATAATAATCAAAATCTACAAAGTAACTAGTAACTAAAGTTTTCAAATAATTATAGTGGAATAAAAGTACAATATTTGCTTTTGAGATGTAGTGGCGTAGAAGTAAAAGTATTGAAAATCTCTGAAATACTCCAGTAAAGTAAAAATACCTCAAAATTGTACTTAAGTACAGGACTTGAGTACATGTACATAGTTACTTTACATCACTGAGTGATGTTTAATAACCAAATCAAAGTATTGTATACTAAACAGCCTCCTCAACCTTTACCCACACACAGGGAGGTAATTCTAAGCAGAGGGCAACAGTATGTAGTAACTCTCCATATTGCCAGAACAACATGGATGCTGTTGAAGTCCAGATGGGCCCACTCACCTTGGTGAAGAAGAAAAGACGGGGTTCCAAGTGGATCATAACGGTCCATTTTTGTACTCTTTGCTCTCAGGATTTTGCTGTGTGGGATGTCATGCACAGTGCACTGACTCCCCCTGGAGTTCTGGGTTGTGTGTTTAGCACACAAATGGCTGCCCTTCGAGCTGGAAGGGTTGGATTCTAAAGGCTTCAAAGGATGAGCTGGCTGCAAATGAGCCTAGTGCTGCCATTACCTTAATCACATGCTCTGGGCAATGTGATGATTGTGCATCACCTTTTCAAGTTAGAAAAAAGAGAATGAATGGTTTAAAAAGCTGTGTGGAACATAATACATGTTGAATATACTAGTTATGAATGGTGATGAAATTGCACAGTATGTGAAATCATTATTTTTTCGTTTGTAGAGGGTGTTTAGTCTTCCAGTTTGTCTCTCCCCCTTGGTTATCATCAACAATAAGAGAATCATAACTTTTTTGAAAAAAAGAATACAGAAGCACATATTTTAGTGTGAAGATTATTATATTTATTGCCAACACCTATTCTCCAATGTAAATAGAACTGCGGGATAAACACTGACCTTCATTTCCTCAGCATCAATTTTCATTCCCATTTTTATCCCCCATAGACCCCCTGCCATTGATAAGCATGCACTTGCCACAGAAAATGCTATAAAATTACAGTTCCGCCAAGCCAATGGTTTAAAAATAAATTCATAAATCAAATGCCATCTTCCCACAAGACCAAAATGTTTTTCAGATAAGAATTAATGGACCAACGCTATCTGATGCAAGATGTTGACAGCCATCGTAATCTCTGTTCTTCAAAGCCGGATGATTACACAGCCATAATCCCATTTATGAAAAAAGCAGATACTGGCTTACATTTGTTAAGTCCTTGAATGTTATAGAAGTTTTACTTTATTTTTATTTATTTTTAATCAAGATAAGGAGACTGCAAAATTGTGCTGTTAGCCTGACACCTGGTGGCCATCTTTTGTGTCGTCAAGTTTTCACATTTGGATTAATTGCTAAATCAAACATTGCTGCATTGTCAAATCAGTTTTGTTAATCAGTGTTGTTATTTACAAGCCTTATTGTAAAGTCATGGTTAGGGCTACTTAAAATGTTAAAATGTAAGATTTAAAGAAATCTGAGAAAATTATGCCTTTTCAGAGAGGTAGAAACTGAACACCTTTTCAGAGAGGTAGAACCTGCACATATTCTTTCCAGGTTGGAAATTGTTTGGATTAGTGTTAGTATGTGTAATGACTAATGAGTTTGCTATCTTTAAGCTGCTATTCCATCAACAATGACACGTCGCATTACTTTTTATTCATTGTCTATGGAAGAGCACGTTTTAATGATAAGCATATGCATATGTTCAAAGGCCATATTATGTTATGTAAGCAATTTCTTCATTCACACAATGACATCAAATACATAATAATTGTCATACATAGACATACAGACATAGAGCTTCTACGTGAAAGGCTGATTGTGAACGACACCATTTTCATCAACCAGCAGAAAGCGTAGATTGTATATGCTTAACTTATTGTCAAAGAAGCACTATCAGTCATTAATTAAAACACAAATGGCAACTACAGTACAATTGTATGTGAATCTATGAAACCCAGGAATAGATATTTTTCAGAGATGACTCTTGACCTGCCAACTGAATTGGAAATCTTCAATATCTGGCGTGGATTAGATAGACTGTCGACCACATAATGTAAGAGGTACTGTACAGTACATTCCATTCCATTCCTGTATGCTGTGTTGCATGTTCCCCTTATCTCCCCATGCGGAGACAGAAGGTCTCTCTACAATCTTATCTGAAAGGGTTGGGGTGGAGAAAATAATGTTAATCTTGGTAAGATCCTTAGAAGCATATAGCCTACTGAACATTGCAAATGGATGTGTAACTGATGTTAAACCTTTTACCAGTAGATGGAGACAATCTCAATCTGTGAAAGCAACTCCACTCCAGTTCTACTCTCTAAAAGTGTATAAAAAGAGAGTTAATTTAACCAAAATGAACACTGGATTTTACAGTGTACACGTACAGTTACCTCAAAGTTATTCCATTCCTATAAGCGACCGGGGCCGGTCATTTGCTATACTCCACATCTTGTACTAGGAATCAGTCTCCCCAACCCTAATCCTGCACCCTTTCATTATTGCTGACTTTCATCCAGATCAGCATGTTTGCTTTTCATTGTTTGCCAGTCTCTGTTGTTACACTTGCCTGGCTCCGGCAATGCAACCACACGGGGCAAACAATAAATAGACACATTTAAATAAGAAAATAATAGGTTTCAGTATAAGCGTTTACATCAACAGCTTTGTATAAACAACGTTGGTGAAGATTCGCTTGTTTACTGTGTCAAGATTACTGTATCAATATAGCAGTATGTTACAGCGAGGCTGCCTTCAACCGTGGCGAATCTGTTCAATGAACAAAACGGTTCCTAAGAGCAATGTTGGCGTAACGAAGAGAAAGGTGAAAAATATATTTGCAGTGCATTAGGGACTGTGTAAAAGGTACTGAAAACAAAACAAACATGGCTGCTGGAGACAAAAGAAATGAGCCCACACTAATCTTAAGCCAATGAGCCAATCACAGCCCAATCATAATCAACATGGCTGCTGGAGACCAAAGAAAAGAGCATACATAGCCAATCTACAAGCCCACAATGCATCGCATTGCGCGTTGGGTTGTGAGCTTGCAAATTAGCTATTTTCAGTGAATTTTCGCTGAATGTTGGCTTGGTACGCTATATGGATGCATACTGTAGGGCATTTTTTTTGGCATTGAACATAAATAAAAATGACATCTCTGCCTTTTAGGCTTTGTAATAAAAAAACATAATAATAATAATAATAATTGTATACTTTAAAAAATATTTGAAAATAGTGAAAACAAACAGTTTAGTATCCCAAACTGAAAATGTATTTTCTGTTAGATGGGGAGACCTCTACTGAACAAACACTCTATATGATTACTATCATAATATAGAGTTATTTAATACTGACAAAACCAACAAACAAATCACTCATAGTATCTTTGAAACAGCAGCTGTTGTAACAAATATGTACGGTACATAACGTGCATGGTTTAAGGAAAATATTGATAAATGAGGCAGTTGAAAATTAGGTGACAGGCAGAAAAATAGAAATTGAATGTGGTAAAAATGACATTAATGGCTATAATGACATGCCATCTGTTAACATACTGTTTCATACAGATGAATGGAAAAAATGCCCTTTTCTCTTTTTTAACTTTAGAAATGTATCAATTCATAATGATTTGCACCAGTGGGGAAAAAGTGCTGTATACAATATTCATAGAAAAGTTATTAATTTCAAGATCTCAAATCTGCCTAGAAAAAGAGTGGCTTTTCTTTACTTAGGAGCCCTGAAGCTAATAAAGGCCATTGCTGTTAAACCCAAAAAGGTGCTATTAAAAAGAAGAAAAACATGGAAGAAAATGTGCACAGGTCCAGATTAAAAGAGAAACATACTTGATTCTATAAAAAATATAAGTCCATGTCCATGCAGCATGGAGAGACAGAACAGGGCTCTGACAATCTGTGTTCAGAAGTGAGGAAGCTTTATACCAAGAAGACAGGATTTCCCACTCACAGTACACATACAAGGTACAAGCTGCACTGGCTTTATTTATGTTAAGATATATGAGTGTTGTAAACAAGTATGCTCCTTTAAAAAAGTTCATGGTCAAAAATAGATCTGCCCCATGGCTTGACAACAGTCTTAGGACCCTAATGACCGAGAGAGACATGGCCAAAAAAGCCTCAGTTCTGGATCAATTGATGCATAAATACTGTTCTTTACGTAATCAGGTGACAAAACTAAACAAGGTAAAAAAAAGGGACTATTTTAAACAAGGGTTATATGATGCAAGAACGAATGTGGAATGTTTTTAATGAATTCATGGCTCGAAAGACAACTGTGTGCACACCCTTAGTGGAATCCAATGGATTTGTTCTCCAAGGAATTCCTTAAAGTGGTTAATAAGATTCAAGCACATTTTGACTATATTTCAGGACAGAAACAGCTAAAAAATAGCTGAATATTTAGAAATCACATCTATATTTCTCTTTGTACTACATTTGTAAGGTGTATTATTTTTTACCATATGTCTTTTAGGACCCTAGAGGTGTCTAGTTAAGTTTTAATCTTGTTGCCCTGGTCATATAATGTCCCATGGGGTTTATTTTAACCCTTTCTTACACCTACTCCCAACTCGGACCATACAATGGAGAGCACTTGCTATGCATCCCATGTGTATAACGCATTATACACATACTTATAAGGCATTGTAATGCTGATCATAATCCTTTATAATCATATTTATAAGAGCTTATAAATAATCATAATGCTTTATAACCACAACCATAGCACATTATAAAGCTTATTATAATGACTTATAAGTTCAAGCATAAATGCATTGCATTATGCTTATAGCACGTGATGATTACAGTTATAAATATTCTTAACGTATAATGCAATCATAAAGCATTATACAGCATGTTATAATGACTTATAATGTCAAGTATTATATTACTTCATAATTGCTGCCCACTTGGTAACATTTGCTATGCAACCCAAAAATAATGATCATAGTTAAAATCCATTATAATCAATACATTGATAATGCTTTATTATCACTGTTATAATGCATTATAATCACAGTTATAATGCATAAGTGATAATAAGGCATTATAACAGTGATTAAAATGCGTTATGACAGTGAGTATAAGACATTTTAGACGTTATAAAACAGCACTATTAAATGACCATGAAGTAACAAATGGCCACTTATAATAACTTATGATCATAGTGTCATGCATTATAACAGTAATTATAATGCATTATAACAGTGATTTAAAGGCGATACAAATGTAATAATAACACCTTATACAATGATCATAATATTACAAATGTTCACTTTATAATAACTTATAATCACAGTATAACGAACGCCTTATAAGTGATAATAAGTCATTGTAAACGCGATAATAAAGCCTCGTCAAATGATCATAAAGTAACCAATGACCACTTATAATAACTTATAATCATAGTATAATGCATTATAATAATGTATAATAATAATTATGACACATTATAACAGTGACAATAAAGCATTATCAATTGATTATAATGGATTATAAATATTACATTACATTACATTACAGTCATTTAGCAGACGCTTTTATCCTACAATAAGTGCATTCAACATAGGTAGGGAACGAAACTACTAATCACCAGAAGTATTAAGTGCATTCTCTTCTAAAACAAGCAACCAAGAGTATACCTAGCGCTAAAGTAAAAGTGCAATATATCAGCTACCTACTTTCATAAACAGATGAGACAAAGTAGGAAAATCAAATGAGCAAGAGCTAAAACAAATAAGTGTATCGAATAAACAAGATTCAATTAAACAATAAAACCTTTCACTGCCCTATGCTAGCACCAGGGTTTTAAACTGGATGCGAGCCGCTACGGGGAGCCAGTGTAGAGAACCAGTGTAGAATATGAAAATTCATTTGGGATGCATAGCAAGTGTTAACAATTTGGCAGCAATTATGAAGTATTATAACACTTGATACTTATAAGTCATTATAAAATGCCTTATAATGTGTTATGGTTATGGTTATAAAGCATTATGAGTATTTATGAGCTCTTATAAATCAGATTGTACAGGGTTATGAGGAGATTATAATGCCTTATAAGTATGTTCATGATGTGTTATACACACTAGACCATACCCATAGGGGGATATGAGCACCCAAGCCCCGGTGAAGGGCGCAGTCTAAAGTACAGACCTTGCTGCCTGTTTCTCGCGCGAAACCCGCGAAACCTGGCAACTTTTTCTCCCATTGTTTGACACATAATAAAAAGAGATTTGATGAAATTGAGAAACGGGCTTCGCAGTTAAGTTCAGATGGTAATTTACTTTACTTTATTTGTTTATTTAGACAGGACAGAGCATATTAATGAACGTCACATGAACGTAAATACACCGGATTTAGCAAAGATGCTAATTTTCATCCGCAGTCCTCACACAAAACATAAAATCTGAAAAACATAACATCAGAAAACAGACAAACGGTGAAATACATTTACATAACATTACATAGCCTAAAAATAAACCTAAAATATGATCACAAATGGTTGCAGCTTTGGTTTTCAAGCAACCATCTTTTCACACTGAATTTAAAAGATGGAAATGTAGCACAATCCCTTATATGTAGAGGAAGGCCATTCCATGCTACACAACCCTGTACTGAGAGGACATTTTGACCGAAGGTTGTTTGCCGGTGCGGCACTTCACAATCTCCTCGAGTGGTTGCTCTGGTACTGATTCCTCTTTCAGGCTTCCTTTTAATGAATTCCCTTAGGGGGGGGGGGGGCGGGCACAGACCATGTAAGGTCTTGTATATGACCCCAGCCTGTTTGAACTTTTTTAAATTGTTGAAGCAAAAAAAAATTAGCCTCCTGAGTGGGCAATGGCTGTGTGCAAAATCAGAGCAATTGCTTCAGCCAGTGAGGAGAACCGGGCAGCTTCACCGACGACTACAGACGCGACTACTACACGACTACAGAGGTTTGTCAAATTATAGGAGGATAGGATGCATAGCAAGTGCTACCGCAATGGTAGAGAGATAGTAATTTTTAACCCTTCCATTGTGTTAGGGTCTTTTTTGACCCGTTTTCAAGTTTGAATAGGTAAAAAGTACCCTTTACATTTCTTTATTGGAACGAGGCTTCATGATATCCTCAGAAATAGCCATTTTAACGCAACAAAATGATTTATCATCATTTTAATTAATTCTGATGGTCTAAAAAAAAAAAAGTGACACTTGTGGTGTTAGGGTCCGAAATGACCCGGCAAAGAAGTGTGGCTCAATTCCCCCCAAATTGTCAATATTCAATGTTTACATGTTTGAGAGTGAGTGAGACTTGTCCTCAATTAGCATTTGCTATCAGGAGTAAAATAAAGTTTGAGTTTAGGAAAAATAAATGACTTTTTACCTTCTATGGTATACGGGTCATTTCGGACCCTAACACCACTAGTGTCACTATTTTTAATAATTTAAAAAAAATTTAAAGTTAAAAAAACCCAGACCCCCCGCTTGGGGAGGCCTAATTATATTTGTGTGCAAAATCTTGCATTTAAAGGCCATTTAAGCATATATGTTTTGAAGAAGTAAAATGACCATTCCAATCAATTCCCCATACTTGAATTATGCAGGAAAGTGGGTTAAAATAAGGTTCAAAAGTTGTTGTGTGACAATATAGGGGTTCACATATTCAACGCATGATAGCTGCTAGTCCTGGTCATGGTCATGCCAAACTGTACACCAGAGATGTACAGCTATAGTCAAAAAATCTAACCTGGATTTGCCTATCCATTTGATAATCATGGCTCAATTTTGGGGCTCTGACTCATGGACTATTACCAAGAAGACAGGATTTCACACTCACAGTACACATACATGATCATAGGGGCTGATTGAACACAGAGCTTTTCCTGTGATAAGAGATTATATATCAATGATATAAATAGGTTACCACTGGAAAAAGACGTTCATTTTAAAATAATAAACAAGACTTATCCATGTAATGAATTCTTACACATAACATTGTTATGTTTTGTACTTTCTGCAATGCAAGACTGATATTTAATATTAAGAACAGTTAGTGTTCGCTGTAATACTGATTTGTAACACTGATTTGTAACAGTGTTCAATAAAGTTCTGATATTTAATATGAAGAACAGTTAGTGTGATTTGTAACAGTGTTCAATAAAGTTTTGAAAAGAAAAAAAGCCACAAGCCAATCACAATGTGCCACGTCATCGTTCAGACGTACAGCCAATCATAGTGTGTGACGTCGGTCGCAGGCGCAGGACCCCGAACAGATCATGTAGCCGAGCAGATCGTGTACCGACACCGGCAAGGGGTCTTTGTACTGCATGCAGCCAGTGTTGCCAGATTCTGCGAGAGAAATAAGTAGCCAGGTCTATGAAAACAAGCCCAAAGCAAGTGCAGAATTTGCCCAAAAGTTGCTTATAAGACAGACATGGCAACAACGTGGTTGAAAGCGAAAGTAACTGAATGAAAACGTGCGCTTGTCGTTACCATAGATATGGATTGTATACAGTCACTACATCGCAACGGTGGTGACTGACATTGTTTATAAGAAAACTAACGTCGGGAAAATAATAATAATGTGACGCGGTTAGTGCAGATCTAGAAATAGGATTCTATAATTAATGCGGTTGGATGGCGGGTGGATAATGAACATGCATATGCGGATTTGGGTGACGATAAACCCTATCCGCGCATCTCTAGTAAGTGAGATACAGAGTTAATAGACATCAAAACATGTCTTACAAATAAAGACTTTATAATACAAAACCAACTTAGATTTTTTTTATTCTTAGAGTTGTTCGAGCCACAAGAGTCCCCGACTAACAGTCAGTCTGTGGATTTGACGTGTCAGGATTCCCGGCCCACAGACGAGAGTGAGCCTGAGGCAGCTGTCCAGCATGAGGCTACTCTAGGTCACAAGGAACACATCTCCACTGGTCAACCCACTCACAGCCCGTCCACAAGCCGGGGTAAGGATGATCAGATGGGTTCACCTGAGGCGACTGAGTCCTCTGTAAGTGATATTCACATTAATAAGCAATGTAAATGAGAACACTTTGTTTCACTGTTTTCTTTAAACACCTTTTGTTTTAACATTACTTTGTATACAACGTTGTACATAATGTTTTGTATGTGTGTTGCAGGTGCACCTAGATGGTTGGATGAGTGGTTGGGAAACATCCAATGGCATCCCATCTGCTGACATTGCCTGGCTGAAAACAGATACAGAAAGAGGGCTGTACTCTCCTATTCAAATGTATCCAGGAACAAATAAGATCACGAAGATGCAACGTGTGATGAAGACAAACCGCATGTGGTTTTATCCACCAGATTATCCTGGCATTTTCAAGGAAATCCGCTGTTTTTTTACAGCCGTGTCTTTGTGTGGCGCCCTGTTGGCGTGTGGCAGTGCTCCCTCAAGTGTCCTCGAGGAGTCGAGGCAATGATTGTGCGGGTAGAGAACAGAAGGATAAGGCCCTCAGCAGGTCTGGCTACCACAACCGGGTATAACTCACTTCACCTGTGTTTAATTTTTACATTAGAGCAGCTGAATATTTATTACTGTAAGAAACAAACAGCACAGAGAGTCAAAGGCTTATGGCCTTTTATTAAATGTTTTACCCAATATGTACTATCCTGTAGGTACGTCACGTCTGTGATCCGTCTGTGATCCGTCCGGCTGGTACACAGTGTTCACTGAGGTTCTGGTCTGCGGGCCCTGTAGAACGGCAGGAAGGAGCGGGAAAGAACCTGGTGCACAGGGTCAGTGGCTGGCGTGGGATTCTGCCATCTTATCACAACTTAGCGAGGCTCATCGAGCCGTGTTCCCTGCCACCCTGACCAGCAGGTGAGCATAATGAACATACTGTGTGCATCTAACAAACCTGAAGGTAGTCTCTCTTATAAATCTCAACATATTGATTGCCAATGTTCTTGTGTATTTACAGGCACAGTGTGGATAAGGACCGGACTGAAGGCAACACTATGGTGAAAGTGTGGCAGCAGGTACAGGAATGTCACATGGAGGACTACCTTCAACGTAAGGACATGTACACCACCCTCCTTGCCAAGTTAGTGGAACCCGGAATGATAATGTCTGCTATAAGACACCCATTTCTGTCTCCACCTTCTATAAGACAGATTTCCTCTGCACGGCTCTTGCACCACGCCTTCCTGCTGGCAGAGGCCAGCGATGTACAGGATTACCGGAGGCAGATCCTATCCACGCTTGGCACTGTGCTGAAAATGGACTTGCAGATACTCCACCAAGAAAGTATGTAAATCAAAACATAATGCCATATTGATGCAAAACATATTGCAGGATGGAGTGAAGCTTTGAAAAGCCACTTATCAATAGAATCTGACAGAACTTATCACATTATGCACTTTGACCAGTGTTGGTGTATATTACTTAGGAGAGTAATATGTTACTTATTACTTATTACTCCTTTGAAAAGTAATAATATTATATTACTTATTACTTGGAATCAAGAGTAATATATTAGTTATTACTTTATATGACTTTCCCCGCGCCCCCCGCAAAAGAAAAGACGTGTACAGTTTTTAGCGTTTTAGAACTGAATCCAATTTAATGGAACAATAGAAAACAGTCAACAGTCTTTATCCTTTTAAGTATTTTGCTGCTGCAAATTCCATATTTGGAATTGGAACAATAATTATCCGTACAGGAACAACATCAATCTGAACTGCACACACTGGCTACAGCCTCTCAAAAACTGAAACAATAAAGTAAACTTTTTGAACATTTCTTAACCTTTTCAACATATCTTACACCAGTCAATATTAATTAGCCAAAGTGCAAGGGGGGAGAAGAGAGGAGAGGAGATATAGAGCAGTGGTTCTCAAACATTTTCATGTCAAGGACCCCCAAATTGACACTTTTTAGCCCGCGGATCCCCATTTCAAAAGATATGCCAGGGACCCCCATAAGAGAAGATTTTTTACGGCTCTAGCAGTGATTCTCAACCATTTTAATTTCAAGGACCCCCAGTTTGACATGCATTAGGCTACAGACCCCCATTTAATGGCATTTCTATCAGAGGCGTAGCCAGAAAGCTGGCAGCAGCTGGGCCTGGGCATTTGTGGGTGGGCACTCACTCACGCACGTGATTTTTTGGGCGGTTTTGTGCGGATTTGGGAGTTTTTGGGGCGGTTTTGTGCAGATTGGGTGAATATATTAGGGTGAATATATATTTATTTTATTATTTTATTTATATATTTGTTTATTTATTTATTTTTTTTGGGTGGGCACAACAGCCAGGTGGGTGGGCCCAGGCCTACCTATGCCCACCCGTGGCTACGCCCCTGATTTCTATCACTTGGACTGCAATTTATATTGTAAAATCTATGTCAATTCCACTCTGAGAGTGTACAAATGGAACCAAATGTACCCGTTAGGGTCCATTTGGTTCCATGTGTACACTCTCAGAGTTACAGACCCATAAGGGTCCATTTGGTGCCTAATCTATCATTTAGCTGGGGACCCCCTGGAACCCCCTCAAGGACCCCTGGGGGTCCCCGGACCCCACTTTGAGAACCAATGATATAGAGGAGAGGAGAGGAGAGGAACACAGCTGTTTCCTCTCCTTATCAGCAGTTCGTTTCGCCGACCACCAGACAAGTGACGCAGGGGGACTTCTGAAAGGGCCATGCCGAAAATACGTTGCTTTATTCGGATACAATTTGTGTCACTGCCCGCCCCTGCCGGTTCTCTGAATATTTTTTTTTAAATAGGCTCTGTCATGATTAATTGACCATATATATGGTTAAACAACTAAATTCTATCCGAACGATATCTTATAAGTAAACTCCGTGCCTCAAAATAGAAGTTTGAGAGCTTTCTGAAGTTAAAAAGTGGCAGAGAAATACACGACGCCGCATACGGGTCATGCGCCACGTCATAACTGTGCGCAGGCTGCGTGCTAAAAAGAACTGATCTGCAAGCTAAAAAGCATCTCTGTTGACGTTGGTTGATAGCTTGTAGATCTACTCTATTTTTGCATGATACGACAACTTGCCTCTACGAGAGACGGAGAGAGTACATACATATTAAATGAATGAATGAGCAAAAAAAAAGACAGTAACGAGTAACGAGGCCTTTTTTGACCGAGTAATATGGTATTATATTACTGTTTTGGCAGAATAATACCTTACTTTACTCGTTACTGGGAAAAGTAATAATATTACAGTAATATATTATTATTAATTTGTTACTGCCCAACACTGACTTTGACATATTCATAGTGTGGTGTAGGCCTACAAGATGTCCGGGGGAGGTCATGGCTCAGCTGAGTGGTTCACCAGCATCGGAAACGAATATTGCCGAATAGTTTCCTTTGTGCTGACCTGTGAGGAGTCCTCTGAGAAGCTGTTGCCAATGTGCGGTGGAGTTATGGAAAGGTTCCGGCTGGCCAGTCAACCTGCCCCCAAAATATTATATGTGGACCTTGGGTGTTGCCGTGCGCAGAGCCCAACAGCGTTGGAGACTATATTCCAGCCTTGGGTGGACAATGGGATGGTTGTGCGCCTGGACATTTTCCACTGGACACACCAGTTTGATGCAGCCATACGCACAGAGTCACACTCCAAGTATGCTGCGTTCACGTCTGCTCTTGCTGGGCAGTTCTGGCCTACAACCGCACAGATCTGGACCTGCTTATTAAGGCTGTCAAAGCCAAGGACCCGGCAGCATTCAGGTCTGTCTCAAATGAAGATGTTGTCCGCCGCTTCATTTCCAGGGACCAGCTGAAACATCACATGCGGAGGGTCACACTCTGGGCTTAGGAAACCTTCCGACTTGTGCAGCTGGCCATTGAGGAGCTGAAAGGTCCTGCTGGGCTGGACGAGAGTGGAGTGAGCCTCCACCTGGTATAAAAGACCTCATCGCAACATCCATATGGATAATGTAGCTCACAAAGCGAACATAACACACCGTCAGGGTTTCTGCTAGGCAATTTTTGGGCCGGCCACCTTGACCGACAGGATTATATTTTACCGGACAAATAATTAATTTATCGGCCATAGTATAATTAACGTCACATGCATGTTTGCAGATACGTGCACCCAACTGATCATTACAGCTTGTTACGTTAGCACTGCCCTTCTTTCCACTTTATCACAGATGCAATCTGTTCCTGTTTTTATAGTAACTAAATAATATCTATCGACTCCATCATGCTGAGATGTTGCTTGCCAAAAAATAAACTGAATAAAGTGGCCGCGATTGAACTGCTGCGCGACACCGTCGCACAGTATAAACAAATTTATATGTTTTGGGCTTTAGATCTCATTCAACCTTTATATGCAAAACCTGTTGTTTTGTTTTGTTAATGTTATATACATGAATGATGGTGCAAGGGAGGTTGATTACTTGCCTCAGTTGCCTGCAATGTTTCACCAACTTTCGATATTAGCAACTAAGATATTAATAACGCGCGACACCATCGTAGAACGAGTAGGCTGCTCTACCAGATAACTGCAGCGCACGGTGCGACATAGGAGCAGCAGGCTGTGGGGAATTAAACCACACTGACTACACTGATTAAGTCAGATCATGATACAAACTTTAAATGATTATGATTTAATGTTGTACTACTTTATCCAAATAATAATAATAATAATAGGCTTTAATGATAAAATAGCCAGACACCACAATCAGAGAGCCGCACACCAGGGAACCTGGACCTTTTAGGAACAACTCACGGCCAAAGCACTGGTCCACTTCTCTCCAAACTTACTACAAAAATCGCTCATGCAAAAGTATATAAGTACTTCTACTTTATTTTCAACCTTCACATGTGTCTCCTTTTCTAATAATCATAAAGTGTTACATATTTCAGCTCGCAAATTACTTCCGGATGGTTCGTTTTTCAACAGCCAATCATCATCATCTGCGAGAAAAAGTGAGCACCCGTAGCGACACAGACAGAGAGGGAGAGGGAGGGAGAGAGAGAGGGAGGAGAGAGAGAGCGACAGAGCGAGAGAGAGAGAGAGAGAGAGAGAGAGAGAGAGAGAGAGAGAGAGAGAGGAGAGAAATATTAGGCAACAACTTCTTACCGCACGTAAATAATGTCTGCATGTGTTCATGCCTACAAGTGCCTGTTTTTGTGTGCGCAGACAACACAGCTGACCTACAAGCCCACACAGCGTTGCATCAGCCAAGCTTGTGGTCTTGCAGCCCCAAAAGCGCGCCCAAATACGCCCAAAATCGCTTATACAAAAGGCAGACCTGGCAACGCAGGCTACGCCAATCATGTGAGAGAGATCTACAAGCTATGGGGCAGAGACGCTATGTACCATACACCGTATCTTAGCAACAACGAAAGCGCTAACTCTCATTGGTTGTGTCATCGTGACAAAAGACACTGCTGGACATTGACTTTCATATGGACATTGCTACACACTGCAGGTATGTCTGTTACACACACAACATCAAACTACAGGTATGACGCAGCGTTTGCATTCCAGCCAGCACGCCAACGTAGTTCCCACATGGTTTCAAGATGGGCTAAACCATATGGACCCCATGTCGGCAATGTCAGCGGGATCCACTTGAGTCCCAACTGGGATGCCCTTGTGGGACATACGTGTGTTCTACCTGGGCCTTAGGTGGGCCCAACCTAGGCAATTCTATGTGGGGCCGAGGTGGGTCTTAACTGGGATGCCCATGTGGGCTGTAGGGTCTACCTGGCCCTTAGGTGGGCCCCAACTACAGTAGCCACGTTTATGTGGCACCGAGGCGGGTCCTAACTGGGTTTGCCCATGCAGGCTTTAAGTGGGTTCTACCTGGGCCCTAGGTGTACCCCAAACAACCAGAGTGCAGTGGCCATCGCTCCAAATGTTGTGACGTCAGGGCTCTCAATACTGCACATTGGGGGAGGAGGAGGGCCGCAGGGCGGCCGCACAGATCGCTGAACCATGGTAGCCCACGGATGTTTTCTCTGGAGATTTAAAATCCGCCCCTCTATGCCACATATCAGACGCGCTGCAGGGTCTTTACTGACCGCGCCATGGCCCCACTGGCCCTCATGACGCTACGCTACTGATATGCGCTGCCAAGTGGGCGCTACGCGGACGATACGTGGGCGCAGGCGCTACGCGGGCGGCGCAGGCACTAGAGGTGAGGCCCTGCGCAGCGGGGCCGAACTTCTAGTTTTCCCAATCGGCCACGGTGGCTGGTGATGTTTATAATTAACGGCCAATTAAACATTTTATCGGTCAATGGCCGGTAAATACCGGCTAACGGAAACACTGCACACCGTATCTATGTGTATTTACAGAGGCCATTGATACGATGTGGGCAGACCAGCAGCGACACCTGGAATGCATCCAGGATCCACCAGACATGATTATGTATAGGGTCGCACGTACAACCACCATCAACAAGGTGAATCTGCCCTGCTACTCTAAGTGTTTGCGTGGAACCAAGCCTGGAAGGCTTCCATAAAGCTCTGCCACGCATGATTCCAGGTACACAAGCGTAGTGTTCACACTTGTTCAAAGCTGCAGTTATGTAGCACCTGTGTACTTGTGAACTGTGTACTTGTGTTTATGTGTGTATGCCTACAGCATTCAATGCTGTCGGGCAGAAACCTCATGTCCAAAACCGTTTCTTTTTTTATTTTGAAACAAAAAAATTGTTAAATAGTGATTAGCCAATCTGCAAGTTCACAATGCGTTGCATCGTGACGCCAGAGGCGTACGGTCATTGGGGCCAACGAGGCCATGGCCCGGTCTGTGTAGTGTAAACCCAACAAAAAATCAACATAACAACATTAGCAGCCCCTCACCCTTTGAGTCGCCTTTGTTTTCAAATGGGGCTCATTTGCATTCGCCGAATTGTTAATGAGTGGCCATTAGAAAACCAGTTTCGCCGTCAAACCGGTTCTCCATTGCGTAGAGCCGCGCACCTCTCCATGAAATGTAATAGAAGAAGAACCGTCGTCCTGAAACACCCTGCGTCTAAACCGGCGGCCTCCGTCTGCAAAAAAATGGGGCAGTGTGTTTTGGGACAAGCGTTCCGTTTTCCACCCGGAATGGCTCGGTAATTCTCAATAGACTTATCAGCCGTTGTTGTGCGAAGATTAAGATTCTGGCCCGGTCAACGTTATAATTCACCATACGCCAGTGCGTGACGCGTTGTGAGCTTGTAGATCTGCTATTTTCAATATTTTACATTGTTTTAAAAATAATAAAAAAGGAATGGGTTTTGGACTTTAACGTTTTCTACCTGACAGCAACGATATATATTGTATGAATACCATTTCTACTGCCGTTTACTGAGCCTAATTACCCTCAGAAATTACTTTATGCTACTCAGGTCCCCACCGGTTTGAGATCAGCCCCAACCGCGGCAGCCAAGCGGGGCCATCAGCAGCACCAGCAGAGGAGAACCCTCTAACCATCTCGGAGAGAGAAGTGCGTACAGCCTTCGCACGGGTCAACATCCACAAGGCAGCCGGACCTGATGGGATTCCAGGCCGGGTCCTTAAGGCATGTGCAGACCAGCTGGCGGGTGTCTTCGCTGACATCTTTAACCTCTCCCTCTCCCAGGCTGTGGTCCCTGCAGGGTTCAAAATGTCAACCATTGTGCCCATTCCCAAAAAGGCCAAAGTGACATGCCTGAACGACTGGAGACCTGTCGCTCTCACCCCGATCGTCAGCAAGTGCTTCGAGAAACTGGTGAGGGAATACATCAGCTCCACGCTACCTGCCTCGCTGGATCCGTGGCAGTATGCATACCGCAAAAACAGATCCACCGACGACGCTATTGCCATGGCTCTCCACACCGTCCTCTCGCACATGGACAACAAGCTGCTGAAGGACAAATATGTACGTATGCTGTTCGTGGACTACAGCTCAGCATTCAACACCATTGTCCCAGCAATACTTGACAAAAAGCTCAGAGACCTAGGGCTACACCCAAGCATGTGCGACTGGATACAGGACTTCTTGTCCAACCGACATCAGGTGGTGAGAATGGGCAGCATCACATCCGACCCCCTGACCCTCAACACCGGAGCACCCCAGGGATGCGTGCTGAGCCCTCTCCTCTACTCCCTGTACACGTATGACTGCATAGCCACACATGTCTCCAACACCATCATAAAGTACGCGGACGACACGACAGTGATAGGCCGAATCGTCAACAACGACGAGTCTGACTATAGAGAGGAGATCAACTCACTGGCACTCTGGTGCCGGGAGAACAACCTCTCTCTTAACGTCGACAAGACCAAAGAACTGATCGTGGATCGACGGTGCTGCAGTGGAAAGGGTCAGCGAGTTCAAGTTCCTCGGAGTACACATCGAGGAGGACCTCAAATGGGAGACGCACACCACACACGTGAGGAAAAAGGCTCAGCAGCGACTGTACTGGCTCCGCCGCCTGAAGAAGCTCGGAGTAGGACATCGCATCCTCAGGCTGTATTACAACAGTTCTGTTGAAGGCATCCTAACAGGCTGTGTCACGGCCTGGTACGGGAACTGCACTGCCCGAGAAAAGATCAGCCTACAGCGAGTAGTGCGATCGGCAGAGCGGATAATGGGAATCGAGCTCCCAGCGCTCCAGGAACTGTACAAAAAGCGGTGCGTGGTCAAAGCCAAGCGCATCATCAAGGACAAGCACCACCCAAGTCACAGACTGTTCAAACCCCTACAACGACCGCGACCGGGCAAGGGGCTCTACCGCAGTATCAAGAGTTCCACCACCAGGTACTGGTGCAGTTTTCATCCGGCTGCTGTCAGGATGCTGAATGAGGCATAATATAAGCCTTGTTCAGCAGCCTGACAGCAGGCGGTGCAAAACTTTTCTGGCTCTTCCTGAACACACCTGTGGATTATACCAGGGACAATGACTTGGACTTAGCTCCCCCTCGGACACACCTGTGGACTACACCAGGTACAAATGACTTTTTTGTTGCACTCCCTCATGGAGCTACTTGCGGATTATACTAGGGTCAGTCCACCCTAGGTGGACACGCACTGACCTTTTGCACCTTAATCCCATGTATAACGCACTGACTTTTTTTGTCTTTTTTATTGTGCTCTTTTTTCTCTAAGCACCTTAACGTCCATATGTATATCATGCACAGTATAAGTATAACATGCACAGTATACATACATTGCTGCTATGCTCAGGCACCTTAGTTTTTTATTATCTCAGGTATTTTGTAAATATGTAGATAACTTGTCTGGCCTTCTGTTGCTCTCTTGTTTTGATCTCCTTCCCACTTGCCCCCCACCCCTCTTCTTCTCCCCCCCCCCTCTTCTTTCTATGGAAATTAACGTTGCGATGGGAACGATGTACAAAAACGAATTTCACCCACTTTTTTACCTTGTAAACCTGTGATGTGACAATAAAAACTGATTCTGATTCTGATTCTGACTGTGCACCACGGCCATATCAGGTGGAGGAGAATTTCAGGGCCCCTGCTGATGTCCCTTCCAATTAACTGCTTGGGTTGGAGTACCTATTCACAGAGCACAGGTGAAGCTGAACCCTTCTCTCTTGAGGGCATTGTTGATGATGGACCTGGACTAGATAACTAGATGGACTAGAGGTGGTTCAGCCTGGGCAGCCTGATCTAGAGGAAGATGAGGCATACCAGAGCGACGTGGAAGCACATGATGATGGTTTTGATGCCACCCTGGCCCACATTTTGCTCAACGACGAGGAAACCTCCTCAGCACACCCTCCAGCCATTCACACACACACAGGCACGCACGCACGCACGCACGCACACACGCACGCGTTTGTGCGTGTGTGTGTGTGTGTGTGTGTGTGTGTGTGTGTGTGTGTGTGTGTGTGTGTGTGTGTGTGTGTGTGTCCAAGCCAACAGGACAAGCAGGTTTCTACGACAACAATAATGAATCAACCTACAATGACAGCATCATGTCACAGGAGTATCAGTGTTTTCTTCATTCCTTCGCTATATTCACATGGTGTGATTTATTTATCTGTGCCAGTTTCCTTCTATTTCCCACCAGTTAACAGCAGTTATAAGAGAGAGAGAGAGAGAGAGAGAGAGAGAGAGAGAGAGAGAGAGAGAGAGAGAGAGAGAGAGAGAGAGAGAGAGAGAGAGAGAGAGAGAGCGAGAGAGAGACTGTGTCATAAGGTGTGCTGGCTGGCTTACATTCACATATATTTATTTGACACATGCCACAGGCCAAATAGGCATTTAGTCCTGTGTGTCTCAAATGTGTAGGCTAACACTATAGAGGTGCTACAGGCATGAGGAAGTAACATTGGAAATATTAGCTTACTGTTATGTTTAACTTTAAAACCTTGACAATATTATTAATAATATGTATTAGAAACACAGGACTAAATGCCTATTTGATGTATATGCATGTGGCATGTGTCAAATAAATAAATGTGAATGAATATTTATTCTATTACCATTAAATAGCATATAAGAGTCATGTAGGCTATTAGAAGTATAGCGAAATATGTACTCAATTCCATTTATTTATTTGACACAAGCTACAGGCCAGCGGTGTACACACATACAGTATCTATGTATAATGCATTTTAACAGTGATTACAATGCATGATAATTGGTGATTATAAAGCATTATAACATGGTTATAATGTCTTACAACTATGAGAATTGCCATGGGATGCATAGAAAGTGTCATTATAAAATGGTTTATGATGTATTAGGATTGCATTGTGAGTACTGTTATGGATGCTTATAACTGTAATTGTACAGTGTTATATGCATATCACAATGCATTTATACTTGACCGTATAAGTCATTATAGAATGCTTTATAATTTGTTATGATCATTGTTATAAAGCATTATGAATATTTATGAGTTCTTATAACTATAATTATACACAGTGTTATAAGCATATTATAATACATTACAAGTATGTTTATAATGCATTATAAACATGGTATGCATTGATAGCAAGTCATTCTGAAAGTAGTAGCAGAAATGTGATGTATATTCTATATTGTGAATACTAATTAAGTGGGAAACAACAAGGGTTATCACGTTAAAGAAGTTAGGAGGCTATGTCTATTGTTGTCTCCGCCAGGCCGAAAGGCATGGCGAGAGAGTATGTCTTACCCCTGTCCATCCGTCCGTGTGTCCGTCCGTCCGTCCGTCCTGTCCGTCCGTCCGTTTGCAGCTAATCTCTGGCACCGTTGGCCCGGCCGCTGCGAAACTGCACGCACACTCCCTGGATGCCAATTCAGAACCTTTGGCCCAAATTTTTCAGATTGGCCTGTTATAGCGCCACCAGGAGGCCGATATGTGCAAAACACATTTATTGATACTACTTCTACAGATTTTGTCCAAACATCACACAAATCGGTACACAGTATCTCTATAGTCATGTGATCAACACGGATTTATCCAATTTCCCATATTCCATCCTGATTGCTTAAGATTGGCTTCCAAAGTTTGCAGGATTGGTCAGTTTTGAACAAAATGCCTCAAATCATGAACGCAGCTAGCTTGCTGCGATTTCCGTTAAATTTCACACGCACATTTATATTAGGCCGAGGAAGAAATGCCACCCTTTTCACATTGGCCTGTTATAGCGCCACCAGCAGGTCTAATTTTGCAAAACACATTTTTGGAACAAAATGCCTCAAATCATGAATGCAGTGTCCGATTGCTGTGAAAAGCCCTTGAACAAATTGCACCCTTTTCACATTGGCCTATTATAGCACCACCAGGAGGCCACAATAACGTACCTGACCTGGCGGAGACTTGTGCTCCGAGGAGCACTTTTTCTAGTTCACATTAGTATCAAAGTAGAAATAGAAAAAGTGCTCCGGAGAGAATATGTAGGAGTAATATTTAAAAAATGGGTTTTACACAAATAGGCCTCCTGGTGGCGCTATAACAGGCCCATGAGAAAAATGGGGGGGCAAAGGTTCTGAATTGGCATCCAGGGAGTGTGTGTGCACAGTTTCGCAGCGGCCAGGCCGACGGTGCCGGAGATTAGCTGCTCACAGACAGATGGACGGACGGACACACGGACACACGGACGGACGGACAGGGGGTAATACTCTCTCGCCATGCCTTTCGGCCTGGCGGAGACAATAACTGAATAGAGGGAGGACACCATATCTACAACAGAATGGCCTGCATACTACAGCATTGAAGTGGACATCTTTCCCCCACCCCCTCCTCCTCCAGCATTATACATGTAGGCTCGACAGCACTGCTACTGGCCTATACACCAAATACGCATTTGTCCCAACTATATTCCCTCATATAATATGAGTGAATAGTTGATCAACAATATAGGCCTGTGACTGACTGGCCTATTAGTCCGGCAGCCCCTGAGGTGGGGTTGGGAAATGTGGTCTACTGCATATATTCTTTTTTTTTATTGGTCCAAAATATTGTCTATTCATGCAACCACCTGCTAACCAGCTGTCAGCATTGGGCAAAAACATGTTTATAGGTGGGAATATGTGACCATTCCTCTCTATTACAAATAATTGGACCCAGAACTGTTGTTTTTCTATTTACTTGTATTATTGAAATGTAATCTATAGGCCTATTGTATGAAAATAAACTTTGTTGCTAAGAGTTGAGTGTTGAACAAACGGCACAATGTCATAAATGAGTGTCTCACTCTGCAGCCGCACTGAGGAGCCCACAGCCGTAGCGTTGGACATTACCCGATGTTTGCTTTCTAGCTCGATCTAGCCTTTGATTGCCTTTCAATAAAACCCTATTTGATAGACATACGTATCACCTACATGTTACTGATTATAGGGAATGTTATATTATTGTAATCCGTTGTTTATTTCCTGAGCAATGGAATTATGTTGCGGCGAAAACTCTTTCTGAGCCGCTTGGACACTATATACCGACGTTGGCTGAGCTCCATAAGCTGTAGCCTTTGATTTCCTTTGAATAAAGCCATATTTGATCAAGGAATGACACTCTCACTTCTGCTGGTCATAGGAACATTAGAATCACAGAGATTCGTTGAGAATGAGTCCAGAGAGAGCCTGATCTGAATGTTGTGCCTTTGTGCGCCGTTATGCGCCCTGCCCGACAGCTACTGTATCCATTGCAAGTTGCAACCAACTGTACACCAACATTCAACAAGGACAAAACAATATTAATAAATGTAACTTTCAAAAAAAAAAAAAACTTTTTTTTTTTTAAAGATTTCTTTTGGGGGGGCAGTCAGGGCATTTGGGGGGGCATTGCCCCCCCTTGCCCATGCCTAGATCCGGCCCTGTTTTCAACACTGATTCCTGCTGATTTTATGTCTTATAAACCTAGTTTAAAAGCTGTACATGAAAGTGCCTCTGTACACATTTGATGGACGCACATATAGCCTGGATCTGTTGCCAGAACCTTAATACAAATAAAAAAAATGCATTCACAGGCTGTGCTTTTCAAAACTAAACCAAACAGACTTCATGGGAAGGATACATTTATCTTTTTTTCCCGTTGGTCAATGCATGACACCACCTTCAGCTTCCTGTGACCCCACATGGGGTCCCGACCCATAGTTTGCAACCTGTGTTGTAGACGGTATTACATACTTGGATCGTCGCTGTCCAGCGGGAACCAGCTAACTCCATTTTCAGTTATTTTTTCTTTTCTTCATAAATCAACGCTATTGAACACCCTTTACGTCTGTGTAAAAAAAAAAGTAACCAATGAAAAGTATCAAAAAGCGCCTCTGACAAAACCTCCCAACTCCATTGGATCCTCAAACTGTCCGTCAGACCACGCAACTCCACCTCCTCTCCTCCTGCTGCTGTGCCGTTCTACAGCAGTGAGTGGCAGAGTGCACACAGACAGAGGACAGATCTGCCGTGGACATAAACAAACTGTAACAACCCAGGGTTTTCCCCCCGTAGTCTATTAAAACTATGCAGTGTACCCATTTATCAAACTTAGCACTGACGCTAATGTTATGAAAACAAGTAATTATATTTCTAAAGTCTATGCGGTGTTTAATGAGGAGAGCAATGTGACAAGAAAGGAGTTCATAGCATTTCTGTCGCGCTAGTTCTACTGAAACTCCAACTCTGTGAACCCCTCTTTGCAGAAGTTATTGTAATATTTAAAGTCCTGTTTATTATTGTAGGCCTATATAATAAGTGTCATGAAGCATCAGGGCATTAATTCACACGTTGTGATGCATTGTGAGCTTGGAGATCCATTGTTAGCTTAGCCCCATTTGGAATTTAGTCCCATTTGAAACCTCTCCCTCCGCATCGATTGGAGCAATTGTCAGGCGTCAGCTGTTCGGACAAAACTCCTAACTCCACTTGAGCTGGCTTTGGGTAAAGTGGTGATAATATAATGATACATGCAAGTATCTGACAATATATAGTCACTATACCAGCTTTGATGAGGCAGTATTGCTTTGTTTTAAAATATAAGGTTTTCTTTATTTCCTGAAAAACGTATATTTCGTTTTTTCATTTTTTTGAAAAATGAGCGTTTTGGAGTTAGCTGGTTTCTGCTGGACAGCAGAGATATACTGTATAATGTACAACAGGAGGAGAATATATATCTGTTCAAATGACGTTGAAACCACGTCTAAGCTTAGCCTTGACGTTAAAAAAACGTTCATTTTTAGACCTGTCATAAACCAGTTTTAGCCTAGACGTTCTTTAGACGTCTAATAGCCCAAAAAATGCTCAGTGGGTTAAACCCAGTTATAGACTATTCACCTGTTTCCTAGGCTGTGTGTTTTCCACTTCCTGTCGATTGTATTGGATATCATTGGTCATCTGACCAGTTTCATTGGATTTCATTGGATCAAATCGACAGGAAGTGCAAAACACACAGCCTAGGAAACAGGTGAATAGACGTTGTTTAGACTTCATGTAAACGCCTATTTAATTATAAGGATATCAATATACTTAAAATTAAATCCAGATGTTTAAATAACATCTAAACAACTTGTAGGCATTATATACCTTTAAGATCTATCAAATTATTCACAAGAAACCTATTAATGCATTTAAATGCCTCAATTTTAGTGCAGGTCCAAGTTCTCTACAAAAACTACTAAATGGACCAAATTTAACCGGTTATGCTTACTTTGATAAATGTGTTAATGTAGTCCCATGATGTTCTGATATTTTATTTACATGATGTTGGTTATCTTTCTGGATCTTTTAAATAGGTTGCAGTGTAACACTAATGTCATGCTACTCTTTATTGTACCACTGGATGAAAACATTTTTCTTAATCATTGATCTACTCTGAACATAACTATCCTTCAACTGTAATTTCAATCACAATACATATTTAAACAAAAAAAAACCAAACCTTGTACAATCGTTTTTTAATTACTGCACCTCTTAATTGCTTTAAGTCATTAAGACCTGTCATGTTAGATTTTAACACATCTTATACTTGGCTTCAAAAATAGCAGATCTACAAGCTCATAGTAGACAAATGTTATGTGCTGCGCTACAAGCTTGTCGATCTGCGCTGTTTTTGTTTGAAAAATCTTGAAAATGTGTGCAAATCTTTGAATGCACGTATTTATTTTTTTTACATTTTTAAATCAAATCTTTGCTTCTGGGGTATTCTACTAATGTCTAAATCCTAAGAGTAAAAAAAAAAATATAATATTAAAGCTGCAAGCAGCGATGACCGGGCCCTCGACGTTCTGTCTACGATACAAGTCTGTATGGCAATCAGCTGAAAAGTTAGTCTAAATTGCTTAAGCAAATTCAGCCTGCCTGTCCCTATTGGCCGTTAAAGCGTACCTAGGAAATTGTGTAGATTTTCGATGCTGGGAACCGGAGTTATGGCTGTTTAAAGCCCAGCCAATAGGAAAACAGAGGGGGTGTGGCTTAAGCAATTTCAGCCTGTCCCTATTGGCCATTAAAGCGCACCTAGGAAATTGTGTAGGTTTTCGATGCTGGGAACCGGAGTTATGGCTGTTTAAAGCCCAGCCAATAGGAACACAGAGGGGGCGGGGCTTAAGCAATTTCAGCCTGTCCCTATTGGCCGTCTAAGAGTACCTAGCAAATTTCGTAGGTATTCGATGCTGGGAACCAGTGTTATGGCCGTTTAAAGCCCAGCCAATAGGAAGATAGAGGGGGCGGGCTTTCAGAAATAACAGATCGTCCCTATTGGTGGACTAAGTCCACACACCAAATTTGTACTCGGTAGCATGCTGCGAACTCGAGTTATGGCTGTTTAAAGCCCAGCCAATAGGAATTGTAGATCGGCTATTTTCACTTCCTGTTTGGCGTTGAAGTTTGACGCTTCGCCAAGGTCACGCCGTTTTACAAAAACTCAAGCTTTTGACTTGATGAAAAGCTTAACTTTTCATCTTTAATGACTTTTGTGTACTCTTAGCGAATTTTAGACAGATCCGCGGATAATCCGCCTAGGAGGAGTTCGCTAAAGTACAACCCGTGAAAATTGCGTGAAATGCACAAAAACGCCACTATCAATTAAAAATGGCCGACTTCCTGTTTGGTTTCGGTCATGGCTCCAAGAGACTTTTTTGTAAGTCGGGACATGATACAAGTGTGTACCAATTTGCATGCATGTAGGTGAAACCGTATTGTCGGGCTTGAAGCACAAACTTTTGTAGGGGGCGCTATTGAGCCATTCGGCCCCCCCCTTTTTTTTAAATACGAAACTTTTCGCCACTGTTAATGTGTGTGCAAAGTTGCGTAACTTTTGGAGTACGCATTGCCCTTCAAAAACGCGATTCATTATCGGGAAAATAATAATCATTGCAGTTTCAATAGGGCTTCGCACTACTGTGCAGTGCTCGGGCCCTAATAATAATATTAATATATTATATATATAATATCAGTGCTTCTCAAACTTTGTTCATGTCAAGGACCACCCAAAATGATATGCATTTGTCCCCCCCCCCCCATATCTCAAAATATGTTGTGAGCTCGTATATCTGCTATTTGTTGAATAGCCAAAGAAATTTTAAGTTACACAGTTCCCTGTTTGATTGAATACTTTATTTAGAAAGACATGGTAACAGTACATGGAAGTACAAATCACAATACAAGGTCCTCTAAACTAGATCGCTCATAAAAGCACTTGGCTTATTTAAAATGAGATCCCCGTGCACTCAAATCATGATGACATTTAAGATATACAAATACACTACTATGCAGAACGTCATACAATCAGCTTACAGGTTACTGGTATGAAAAACAAGAAATATGTACAATAGACAGTTTTAGGAGGAGGGGTGGGGGAGGGGGGAGGTTAGGACTTAACAAGTCTTAACAAAATGTTTTGACCAAATAATAACATTGGATTTGCTTCAAGGCGTTGCCCTCTTCTTCTTGTAACCCTCTCAACCACTTCTACCAGGCGCCTGCTTGAAGTGGTCAGAGATGACAGCGCTGACCAGGTCCTCCATTGTCTCTCTAAATGTCTTCTGAACAGCTTCTGCAGTCAAAACAATGACAAATAACTCTCAGACTGACAGTAGACATTACAGAGGTTATCTAGTCAGTCACACGTGTACAAGGTGAATAAGCAATCAAAAATAACTAGCACTGACAAAGTTATTTTTACCATTGATGACAGATAGAAGGCAGTGCTTTTGAAAGCTCTCTCCTGCTGTCCATGCAAGTAGAAAGGAGCTAAATTGCAACAAACAAAAAAAACGGCACACTCTGCCAACCTTCAATGAATACAATTATGTTGATATGAAACAGAAATAATACACTAACACAGTGGAAAGTGATAAATTATACTTCCAGTCTTACTTTTCTCCGACATGGGAAACTGAAATAAACAAACCTTGTGACAGTCTGCCTGTGATTTAGAATGTGAGGCTATACTTTGGCTGGTGCAGATCTTAATAAACAACATTACTTGTTTTACAAATTCAACATCATTATCTCTCCCCAATTAAATCTTTGTC
Organism: Gymnoscopelus braueri; assembly: GCF_963280865.1. Classification (NCBI taxonomy): domain Eukaryota; kingdom Metazoa; phylum Chordata; class Actinopteri; order Myctophiformes; family Myctophidae; genus Gymnoscopelus; species Gymnoscopelus braueri. The sequence continues at coordinate 37,684,021 of NC_137607.1, read as the reverse complement.
AGAGTAAGATGACTTCCAAACTTTATCAAAATGTACCTTTTGGAATCCTGTGACTTTCTCCTGGGAGTTCTGATAAGATTTCCTGTTGGTGAAGGTAATTAGGCTACATGTCATACAAGCAACATCACCATTTAGGATTACTGTTATAGTCAATTGAAAGGTGGAGTAGAGTCCAGACATTTTCTTGGCCCAGATTACGGCTTCACTGTTGGGGGAGAGAAAACCCCCATTGCAACCCATTTTGCTCACTGCTACAGTCAATTGAAAGTTACCTTGTGTAGTTCTGGATCAATATTCTGCTGGGTGAGAAAACACATTGAAACTAGAAAATATAGTTCCTTGAAGAAACAATGTGGGCTCGCTTTAAAGCCAAAAAATAGTAGTTATAAAAAGTACAAATTCAGTTTTATTTGGTATCTCTGTCTTTTGTGTTGTCTGTGTGGGCGCAATCTGGGAACCCATCGCCAAATAAAAAAGGAAAAACAGCGCCCTCTGCTGTTTTTAACTATTTTACTTAGCTCTGGGGGGAGCAAAATGGAGCACACGTGCGCAAGGAAACCGGGGTTTTGGTCTGCCTTCAGCCTTTCATTTCCGGTGGTCCAACTATGTTTTCATTCCCACTAACAATATTTCTACACGGAACACTAACACCATTTCTCCCAGAGAACATGGATCGTTTTGGTTATAAGCCCACTTGTTTCTATGATGAAAGAGCAAGTTAAAATGTGAATATCTTTCTGTGGTTTTGTCTGCTCCGAGGACGCTATTGTTAAATTAGTTTCGGTTTGTTTCTAGTGGGGAAGGATCGGTACACACGTAAATCCCGGCCACTACATTTGATGGGGTAAAGCGCGGCCTGCTTCCTGATCTGAAGGCACGCCTTGTAGGCCAGTGCGTACGCGATATGACGAACCCCCCCGACAGATTCAAGCGGAGAGCAGAATCTGTTCTTGAGAGATCAGCGGCCAGCCAACTCTTGGTGGGGGCGCGCCCTAAGGGCGCGCTCCCACCAAGAGTTGGCTGGCCGCTGTTTGCAGAATCTGCCAATGCATTGTCAATGCAAATGCGTTGATTCACGCAAGAGCAGATTTTTCCGCTAGTCGCGCAGACCTTGCGTTTATCTGCTCTCCGCGACTAAGCAGAAAACTGCTGGAGGCAGGAGCTGATTTTCCTCCTCTGTCCAATCGGGTGAGTCGAAGGCGGACCGTCCCAAGACTCAGGAAGCACAAGGCAGCAAGCGGTGCGGGCTCTTAACTCTATGTGCGGGCTACGGGGACGGTCCTGAAATTGAGTGACAGGTGAGTCACAACGTTTTTTTTTTATCCGCTGGCTGCAAAAAACTGTGGCCGCGCACAACCTGCGTTTAACAGCGGCCAGCCAACTCTTGGTGGGAGCGCGCCCTAACTATTGAAATAAACAACCTACAGGGACAAATGAACAAAATTTTCCAGACAATTGGGACCCAATGAGTTCATTAAAATAGTTATTATTAAGATTCTAGCACATCTTGAATCTATTTCAGGGCAAAAATGGCTAATAGTACACTGGACAAGATAAATTAGGTTATTATTGGAAATAACTGAACAAGATTCTCTACAAGCTGTTATGCATTATATTGTTTGTGTAATCAAGGCCCAAACCTATTTAAAAATATATTCCTCATTAAAAATAAATGTAATTCCAGTTATTGAGTTAGAAGATACAGAGAGAAATTAACACATTTTCCACAGTAAAATGTTTATTAGATGTCAGGACAAAAACTGCACAAAAAAGAGAGCAATACAATTATATTACATCATTCAAGTTATGACCTTTAATTAAGCAATATGTGCCCTACTGCAACTAATCATCATCATCATCATCATCATCATCATCATCATCATCACTAAAGAGGTCATCCTCCTCTTCATACTGATACTCTCCATCCTCCTCATCCACATTATTGTTGGAGGAATCTGCTTCTTTCCCAAGAGCTTCTTGCTCTTCTGGGCCAGAACCTCCACAAGAGAAGGAGGGAGGATGGGTCCAATTGTCCAGACAGGCTCAAACACCCCCTATCCATCGTCTTCTCCCAGCCCACTCGGATACAGCAGAGAAAGAAAGATAATTACTACTGGAGTGCAGGAAGGTCAGCCTCAAGCTCAATGCCAAGAAAACAAAGGTACCGACAGTACGGACAAAACCATTGCCACTGTGGACGGGACGGTGCTCGAGGCAGTCGAGGACTTCAGACTTCAAATATCTCGGGGCCTGGACTGCTTCAACGGAACAGGACCTGAAGGTCCGTAGGGCACTTGCCTGGAATGCCTTGCATGGGATGAGGAGTGTGGGAATCAGACATGGGAGAAGACCTCAAGAGGCGGCTGATTGTAGCTACAGTGGAGCCAGTACTGCTGTATGGGGCTGACTGCTGAGACATGGACCTTCACAGTGGAGTCAGTACTGCTGTATGGGGCTGAGACATGGACCCTCACAGTGGAGTCAGGTCTGCTGTATGGGGCTGAGACATGGACCCTCAAAGTGAAGTCAGTACTGCTGTATGGGGCTGAGACATGGACCCTCAAAGTGAAGTCAGTATACTGCTGTATGGGGCTGAGACATGGACCCCCACAGTGGAGTCAGTACTGCTGTATGGAGCTGAGACATGGACCCTCACAGTGAAGTCAGTACTGCTGTATGGGGCAGAGACATGGACCCTCTCAGTGAAGTCAGTGCTGCTGTATGGAGCAGAGATTTGGACCCTCACAGTGAAGTCAGTACTGCTGTATGGAGCTGAGACATGGACCCTCACAGTGAAGTCAGTACTGCTGTATGGGGCAGAGACATGGACCCTCTCAGTGAAGTCAGTGCTGCTGTATGGAGCAGAGACATGGACCCTCACAGTGTAGTCAATACTGCTGTATGGGGCTGAGACATGAACCCTCACAGTGGAGTCAGTACTGCAGTATGGGGCTGAGACACAGGGGAGTCAGTACTGCTGTATGGGGCTGAGACACAGGGGAGTCAGTACTGCTGTATGGGGCTGAGACATGGACCCTCACAGTGGAGTCAGTACTGCTATATGGGGCTGAGGCATGGACCCTCACAGCACAACAGGAAAGGGCCCTGGATGGAGTCTACACAAGAATGCTACGAATGGCACTAGGTGTCACATGGACGGACCACATCAGAAATGTGGTCCTCTACGGGGACCGACCACGGATCACAGACAAAGTCAGAGAGAGAAGGATGAGGCTGGCAGGGCACTGCGTCAGGCACCCAGAACTAGAGGAAAGCAAGCTGACACCATGGGAGCCAACCCAGGGCAAAGCCAGGAAAGGCAAGAAGCACCACCTACGTAGATGCACTGCGGCACGACAGCTTACTGTAGCTAACAACACTGTAGAGCTCAAAATCCTGATGTTAGATTGGAGAGTGTGGATGGCAGTGATCCAGGAGTCCCGAGTTGGTGTTGGCTAGACCACACTCTCGCATCGCATCGCACACTCATCATAGGGGTTGGGCCTCTCAAAGATTGGTTGGTCTGAAGGTGGCATGCTGTACATCTGGGATCAGACAAACCTTGGGGGGAGGCAGGAGTTCCAGGTCTACTTGATCAGCACCCCACCATTTTCTTCAGCATTTTAGTCCGCACAGCATTGACTGACTTCATACGAGCATGGTCATATATGCATGTGAAGGACTCCATCTCTTGTGAAGCTGGCATCTTTGGGGAAGTTGGGACCAGCTCTCTTGAAAGCCAGCTCTGGTGGCATCTCCGGAGGTGTGAGCTTAAGGCTTCTCATCTTGGATGATCTCTCATAGAGAGGAAGTGTCCTCTCACTGATACTGGGGGGGGGGGGGGGGGGGTTTCTGTTCTGAAATAGAGTCTATTTGTGCTTGAATCTTAATAACAACAATTGACTGGAAAAATATGTTCATTTGTCCCTATATGTTGTTTATTTCAATAGTTATGCTGTTCTCTCTTTTTTTTTTTTCAATTTTCAGGTTTGGGTAGGATATGTGTATGAAGGGGTTAAAAGGGAACACCATGGGACATTATTTCAGCCTGGTACCTGGCACAATAAAAAAAAGCACCCTTCAAGGATTAATAAAAAACAGTTGGCAAGGACAAATCCACCTAAGAATTTAGTAAAAATAGAAATATAGATGTGATCCGAAAATCTTCAGCTACTTTTGTGCAGTTTTTGCCCCGAAATGGAGTCAAGATGTGCTTGAATCTTTATAATAACAATTTTAATGAATTCCCTGGGTCCTAATTATATGGAAACATGTGTTCATTTGTCCCTGTAGGTTGTTTATTTCAATAGTTATTCTGTTTTCCTTTTTTTTCCATTTTCGGATTTGGGTAGGATATGTGTAACAAAGGGTTAAAAATGAACCCCATGGGAATTTTTTTTCAGCCTGGTACCTGGCAGAATCTTAAAATACACCCTTCAAGGATTAAGAAAAAACAGGTGGCGTCAAAAAATCCACCCTATGCGCGTGGACCCCCCTGTCCATCTAGACTAAAAGGACAAAATAACAAACAAATCTAACAGCACAGCTCCTACCAGCATAGAGTTATCTATAGCTTTAAGCCAGTCATCAGTCACCTGTATCAAAGCAGTAGAAGTAGAGTGACCAGCTCTATAGGCATGTTGAGAATATGTTGCAAGCTTGTTTGAAAAGCAGAATGCATAACAGAATGCACCGACTTTTCCATGATTTTGCTCAAAACAGGTAAAATACTTGTAGGTCTAGGGGTATAGCCTAGACCTATAGGAATAACCTTAGCCTCCTTCCACATCTTTGGACATAGGCCCACATCCAAACATCTCAAAACATCTATTAATAACATGACAGATAGGAGATGCTATATTCTCAGCACTTTACCATCCAGATTATCTAGACCTGCTAACTTACTATCATAAGGAAGAGAGCAGAGTAACTGCTCCACAAATAGTTGCAAGGAGTTGCAGTCATTGGTGTGGAATAGCTGTCACGGTCCCTGCCAGTGTCCTGTGTGTGTCTATGTGTTTGTCTGTCTGTCTATGTTTGGGCATGTGTGGGCGTAGGCTTGGTTCCTGGCTTCCCAGATTGACGCACCTGGCTCTGGTCATCTCATCTCACTCACCTGCCTGCCATCTGCTCATCAACCTCCACTCTATAAAAGCCCTGGTCTTCTGTCGCCGTGCTGCCAGATCGTTTTCACAGTCTCCGTGCGGCAACGCTTCTAACCCGTTACTCCTAGTATTTAGAGTGCATTCTAGCTTTATTGAGTTCTTGTTTTTGCTCCCAGTGTTTTTTGTTTTTTTGACTCACTCCTGTTTACCTCTTCTTCAGTTGCCTGCCTGCTTGCCTGCCTACCTGCCCACCTGTTTGCCTTCGCCTCAGCCTGCCTACCACCTTCACTTGAGGCGACAACACCTACCCCCCCGTTCCTCCTTTGTTGACTAAAAACCCTTGGACTTTCATTAAGTGTCGTGTCTGCATTTGGGTCTACCAGTTTTGCAAATCGTGACAGAACGATCTGGCCAGAATGGACCCAGCAGATTTTGACAAGGTTAGGGATGCTGTAGGCATCCAGGGACAGGGTCTGGGAAATCACCAACAACTTCTACAAACTCTGCTGGACGAGGTGTCTAATATTACCACTCAGCTGGCTGCCCTCAGCACTGCACCTCGAGCTCAAGCGGATCTATGACCATCCCATTCGTGGACCACAGGCAGGTCAGCAGCTTTTGAGACTCCGGCAAGGCAGACGTTCTGTGAGAGAGTTCGCCAGCGAGTTCCGCTCCCTCGCTGTCGAGTCCGGTTGGAATGACCAGGCGCTGCTCGCCGCTTTCCAGAGTGGGCTCAACCGGGTCATTGGCAGAGAGATCGCACTGAGGAAGAAGCACCTTTCCCTAGACGAGGCCATTATCACCGCCATCAAGATCTCTGACCAGATGGCCCAGTGGCAAGCGGAACCCATTCCCCCCAGGTCCACAGCTTCCTCAGTTGGGAGGGACAGAGGATTTCTGCCAGAGGAACCCAGATGGCCCGTACTTCAAGCCTTGTCCTCCAGTCCCCCAGGTGAAGAGCCCATGCAACTAGGTCGCCTCTCTTCTGACGAGCGCCGCCAGCGGATTCACTCGAGGTTGTGCATCTACTGTGGGCAACAGGGCCATTTCCGTGCCTCCTGCCCCTTGCGACCAAAAGAGGCTCACCAGTAGCAGTGGGGGTTCTGGTGAGCCCGGCAGTCTCTTCCCCTGAATCCCGGTGTCGTATGCAGTTTTCTGCCACTCTTCGGTGGCACTCTCAGTCCTTGTCGTTGCTTGCCCTGGTTGATTCGGGGGCAGATAAAAACTTTATTGACTCAACTGTTGCCTCCCAGGCAGGCATAAGCCTCTACCCTCGCCCCTGCGAGCCAATGCCCTCACTGGTCGCCTTCTCGCTCAAGTATCCCATCGCACCGTGCTTGTTCATCTCATTGTTTCTGATAACCATCATGAACACATCCAGTTCCATGTCATATCCTCACCTCTTGTGCCCATTGTCCTTGGCCAACCCTGGTTAAGCCGCCACAATCCCCATATTGACTGGGCTGCAGGTAAGGTAGTAGGCTGGAGCTCCTACTGCCTCTCTACCTGCCTGCGCTCTGCCCGCTCTCCATCTGAGGGAACCAGCTCCCCAGCCATCTATGAGCCTCCCGATCTCTCAAGAGTTCCTAGTGTTTACCATGACCTCGGAGAGGTATTCAGCAAACAGCGTGCTCTGTCACTCCCACCTCACCGGCCCTATGACTGTGCCATCCACCTGATTCAAAAATGTATTTAAACTCAAGTGATTGTACTTCGTTACAGTGCACCACTGATTAAATAATGCTATTTTAGCGTCATACGAACACAATTCGACCGTGTAACTTATTTTTGATGTCCAAACATGCTCAACACATATTGCATTGTTTGAACGAAAATGGCCAATCTACAATGACGTGTCGCATAGCGACCCCTATGACCTAAACTAAATGTTTGTGCCCGAAGGAAATTTTTACTATTTAAAATAAAAAACAAAAACATTGAACACCAGCACTTTGTGTTTGGGCAGAAGCAAGCTGGTAGCTAATTGGCTAACTTGGCTAATGCTAAGCTCTACAATCTCACATTTGAACCAACTATTTCCCTCTACACCAGCTGTTATCAGCCACTGGAGTAGTGTGGTGGTGTTTATCTGCAGAAATTAACTTAAACAAAAACTGATAACTGCTGGTATAGAGCAGTGGTTCTCAACCTTTTCAGGCCGCAACTCCCCAAAATAATCATATTTGAACTGGGGGACCCCCCCATCCTGACAAGCACTTGGAATTGTAGGAGTTGAAGCATTACATTTCATTTTGTTTGACTCCGTTCCATGTTCCGATAAATTCCATATTCCGATAAATATTTTGCAAAAAAAGCAGATCTACAAGCTTGTAGATCGGCTTGAAATGTTTGCCTCTTTCTTATATTATTTGACTACGTGTTGACTACTGTTTTGACCAGTTTTTATAGTATAGTTCGTTGGTATGGAAGATAGTAATGTGATAGCAATTATTAGAGTTATCCTTAATAACCTGTTTATGTAAGGTTATTCTGGGAATAGCCCTGCAGTTGGCCTTTAAACCTCCTTTGCTTATCAGTCACTTATTGTGATGACTAAGTGCATCTCTATTTTGTAGTGTAAAGCATGTTATAAATAGAACTATAGTATGGTATATTGTCTCTTATGGCTTATATTTTATGACAGTATGGAAGTAAAATCAGATAGAAGTAACCTTGCTAAAGTCAGAATAATAATGTGTTGTAGACAGACACAGAATAAATGAATGAACATGGAACCTGGAAACCTGACGTCTTCTCTTCTCCTCTTCTTTATTACAACTACCAGCCTGCTAACACGCAGTTTAATGCCTCAAATACACGACATATTTGGCGAGCCAGCTCCATTGTTGTGCTCACTTTTCCGGGTGTGTGTATTTTGAGGTGGCCGCGGGAGCGGGCCTGTGAGGAGGATCGGATCCATGGTTGTCTTCCTACGACGGGGAGGACCACCGCGAAGCAAGCCATGGAGACGTCAGCGCGACCTGCGATGGGGAACCTCCAGCGGGGACGCTGTGATGACTGACTGCACGACGACCTCGGGACCACATCTCAGATAGCTACACATCTAATCTTCTCATGGTGGCTGTGGAGATGGCGGAGCGGAGAACTTGCTGGTCACAGTTATCCGTGGGGGGAGGAGGTTGTGTTAACAGCGGCTATCTTTTGGCTGGAAGACAATGATATCACCTGGAACTGCACTCAGCTTTTCTGCTGAGGTGCGTGGATATTGAGATAGAGGCGACAACAGCAGCATTATCGGATGGGAACACTGAACAATGCAGGAGAGAGGTTGTATTTTTGGTGATAAAGTGGTTTAAACTACGCAGCGTTGTTTTCGTTGCCGTGAGTAACAGTGTGACGTGAGGATTTTGTTGTTTCACTTTCTGGTCTCTTGTATTTAATGTGGGTTTACTTTGTGATTTATTATTTCATTGAGGGTACACTGTCCTTCTGTTATCAATGTGGGCACTTCCGTTGGTAGTTATCATATGTAATTAAATGGTTTATATTTTTGGTTGCTCGGCGGGGGGGGACATTGGTCGGGAGGGGGGTGTTATCGGCTTGGTGAGTGTAATTCAACTGTGTTCTTTCAGCTTCTATCGTATTAGGGTGGACGCGTGTTATGGTCCCTTTCTAGGTAAAGGAGACATTCGTTCATGCCAAAATATTTATGGTTTGCTGTGTACATTTTATCCTAGGGTTTAAGGAACAGAGAGACCTGTGCACTGATTGGGGAAGGGGAAATGCATTTTGATGCGACGTGAGCATATTGATGTATTTTCTCTGAATACGATTTTCTGAGTTGTTTTATTTTTTAAGCTTGTTTTATTGGGAAATAAGTTCCAGTCTTTGCCTTCTGTGTCAGTCGAAAGTCATGTGACCCATGACACACGTGTCAAATGTTAGTCGATCCGTTACTAAATACTGATATTCTTGCTTGATTTTGTGAAACAGTTTGTCTATTTTATTTTGAAATTTAAGGTGAATCACTGTATGACTACTGTGTAATTTCGATTCCTGTATCTAAGTTGTTCTGTCTGATGTGATGTTTGATGCTAGACCTTACTGAATGTCTTTTGTTCTGCCTGAGTTTCAGCCATTGTTTGGTCTTGGGGGTTGTAAGTGGAAGAATGCTATTTTTTGATGTTTTTTCTTTCATACTGTGTTATTCAATATACTGGTTGCGAAAGACGTTAAAGTCTTCCGTGGGGGGAATATATGGTATATTGTCTCTTATGGCTTATATTTTATGACAGTATGGAAGTAAAATCAGATAGAAGTAACCTTGCTAAAGTCAGAATAATAATGTGTTGTAGACAGACACAGAATAAATGAATGAACATGGAACCTGGAAACCTGACGTCTTCTCTTCTCCTCTTCTTTATTACAACTACCAGCCTGCTAACATGCAGTTTAATGCCTCAAATACACGACAATAGCCATACAGATAAAGTCTTGAGGTATGTAATAAGGAATGCGGTGACCTGGTGTAGGAAGAAGATATGTAAGTGAGATATGTAGCCTGGGGATTTCCCATTACTGTATCTACAGCAGGGGTCCTCAACAGGCGGACCGCGGTCCATGACCGGACCGCGGGACACCTCTCTGCGGACCCTGGGAAAATTATAATTAAAAAAAAAAAAAAAAAAGAAATCCCCCAATAAATTATTTCTAGGCTATTAATTTGAGAGTTACCGCGATCGCGAGTCACAATTGACCCTAAAACCGAAATAAAGTAACAAAAAACGGGGGGAAAAGTACCCGAATCCCCCCCTCCCGCGCACGCGGGAGGGGGGGCACATGTACGAGCGCTGCGCGCACGTGCGGACCCTAGCCTTATTCAAAAACGTATTTGTGGACCTTCAAGATTTGTTGTTGAGTACCCCTGATCTACAGTATGTATGTCTTCTCCATACTGGCCTGCAACCATTAATGCTTTAAGACGTAATCAGTGTCTTTGCCTGGTGTTTGTGTCTTATTGTTGTCTGAGGGTTGTCGTAACAGAATCCAAGACATTTGAAAGCAAAAAATCCATGACAGTAAGCCTTCAGAGCAATGGCCAGCAACTCATCTGGGGTACAAATCACCCTTTTTTTTGTCTTTTCAAATGTTACAATCTCGCGATCGGCCCTCAAGGCTACAAACTCATCTGCTTTGTCTGGGTTCTTTATCGAGCATACTGTTCCCGTGATGACAGACAGAAGATATAGACCTGTTCCAAATCTGATATCAGATTTCTAACACAACTTCCTTATCACATGCCTTGCCTTATCACGAGATAGCCAAGCATGAACAGTACTCACACAAACTGGTTCATTCACTTTTGTAGTTTCCTGTAAATGTAATAGATCAGTCACACACACTCACACAGACACACACTGAACAGCATACATCGCGCTCAGCGCTGCCTGTCATTCATTGCTCCCCGACTGAGAAAAGTTACACAGACAGAGGCGGAGAAAATGACGAAACGCAAATGCAACTTCACAGATGAAATGCGCAAAAAGTACCCGTGTTTTCGTCTGGGTCGTGACAAATGTGAAGCAGAGTGTACTGTTTGCAAAGCAGGAGCATATGTCTCCGTGGCAAATAAAGGTTCGTCAGACCTGCAAGCCCATACTGCCACTTCAAAGCACAAGAAAGCTGTGCAAGGCGAGACTTCTTCTGCCAAATTGACCGACTATAATAATGTATAATAATGGGGTACCTTACTTGTTCTAAGATAAGTCTAAGACTTGAGAGAGAGGTTATTTTATTTTGTTAAAAAGCTGAATGTTCATACAGAACTTAACATGAAATATTATAGAGCATATTTGTATGAGTGTGATTATTTTGTTATCTTCCTCTTTTCTTTTTCTTTAAATGTTGAGGCATTATTTATATTTTTTACATTAGCCATAGGAGACATTATTTTGAAGAATGAGCTATAACATTGAAGAACAGGCTACTTCTCTATTTTCTTTTGTTTATAATTAACAGGTTTTGAGGCATTTATTACATTTTTACATTATAGACATGAGGTTATTTTGAATAATGGGGTACCTCACTTGTTCTAAGATAAGACTTGTTGAGAGAGATGTTATTTTATTTTGTTAAAAAGCTGAATTATTAAGCTGTGATTATTTTGTTATCTGAAACAAACAGAGGAGACATGCTTTAAATAAATAAATATATTATTTATAAAGCAATATTTTTCAGTACCTCAAAGAGGCCCAGAATTAACCGAATTAACCGAATTAAGGTACCAAAAAAAAAACCCCAAAAGTTACAAATCCGGGGGATTCGCGCGCGCACGGAACGCATGCACGCGTGCATTCGTTGGGTGTCCTCTTTTTGGGAATTCAGAATATGGTCACCCTACATAAGCTACGTAATAATTTGAAGCATCATTACATAAACTACTTTCATTGTATGTGTGGCGAGGTTGAAATAACTATATTTTGCTAATAGTAGCCGACTACGCCACCTGGGATTATGGAGCCCAGGACTCCACCAAAATCAGTGTCAAATACACCGAAACCAATGACATCAAACAGGTTATTTTACCAGGGGTTGAGCAGAATTAAACCACAGACCAAGGGTGCAATTACCAGATTTACTACAAAATGTACAAAAAGGATTAAAACATGATTATCAGGTATCACAGTCCTATTAAAGGCAATGTCCGTACAGTCCTTGTTTAAGAAGTAGAGCAGTTATCAGCCTTCCGTCCTTTTTCTCCCAGGGGGTCTCCTTTAGGGGTCAATACAATAATTCCAATCAGTTTACACTGTCCCACAACGGCCTACTGTCTACAACACTCAAAATCCACAAAGAGAGCCACAAAGTATTACGTTTAACAGCATATAAAAGCATGCAAAACCAGGCCAGGGCTAGTGTTCACAATTTGAATTAAATGTCCCAAAATGGAGCCTTCGTATGGGGCTGAATAACTAATAAACACAAGAACTAAAATAATGGATTTTAAACAACTACAGGTGCACAGTGCCGTCAAGCGTCACAAGAGGGGTATTTAGCTTTGAAGAGGGGCAAGTCTTAACTTGGTCCCTCCCCTTTGACTCCGATCTCCACACGTCCAACGCTGCTCTGCTGGAGCGGCTCGGTCCATTTTATCTGCATTCTTTCGGGCCTTCTCTCCACTGGCGTCCTCCCTCAGCCCCCCCACGGACGGGTCCTCTCTCGGGCGGACAAGGCACACCCCGCCTGCTGCCATAAGCAACTATTTCCCTAGCTGGGGTGTCCCTGCCCTCGATGCCCCGACTCCGGCCCCCGTCCATGGCCGCTCTCCTTCTTTCCAGCCAGGTCTCTGTCCTCTGCCCTCTGTTCCTCTCCACAGTTCTGTTCTCTCTGCACTGCTTTCTGCCACTCTGCACTAGCTTGCCTTTTAAAGGCTGCACCCAAATAACCAGGTGCAGGTCATTTCCTAATCAACTCAAACTCTATGGACACTGCAAAACCAACCCAGTCACATATGCTTAATCTTAATATTACTTAACTAACAGTAGATGAGAGTTTAAAAAAAAAAAAGGAACATGGTACAGGTACAGGTACAGCGACAGTGACAGGGACCACTGAGTGTGCCAATGAGATGAACCAGTACTTCAATTGGTTTGATGGAGGGGGGCCCAGATGGCGTCCAGTTTGGCGTGGCTGTGCCGGACACCAGAGGCCTCTCAGCGGCCGAGCCAAATGCCTGCGGGACCAGTAGCTGCCACCCAGGGGCTTTGCCAGACTACATTTGAACCAGGGGTGATCTTTCTAGCCTTTCCTCCCATGAACATGACCAATTGTGTTTGTTTGAACGCCCGGCCAAGCCGGAGACAGAGCAGAGGATTCAAACCCCTAGTCTCTGCTAACTTTATACCACCCAAACCAATTTGGTATGGTAGCTAAACATAAATGATTAAAGTCTAATGAAGTATAATTTGTGTGGAACACCGTGGATTCAAACCGTGGAGCAATGCAAGCCTTTAGTGGGAATGTTAGGACAAAGGAGACATCAAGTCCGAGGTGATAAGGTTAATTCTCTCCTTTCTTTATTTGTCGACAAGGAGCATCCAGAATGGTGACTGCAAGGGTCCAGGAACGCAGCACCCTGCTACTCTATAAACAACAGGTTTATATACAGTAGATTCGAAAGGGACGCTGTTTAACAAGAGCTCCTCCTCTGTATCTTCTCAGCCAATCAGGAGCTGAACCGTCGTGGCCGGGCGGACAGCTACTGCGCATAATATTCTAGATCACACAGTACATGGGAGTCAATTTTGCAATATCTAATTTCAGTACAGAACCATGTTTCGCAATGAAGTTTTGTTATTAGATTAATCCTTTGTACAACATACACTTTAGAATGATACCAGGAATTACATTCTTATTCATCTGTAAACAATAGTTAACTTTAAAAGACTTTAATGACACAGCATCCATTTATGTGAATACGTTTTACTTCTCCTGGCTTTTACCTATATTAAACCTACACAGGCCATAGTTAAATACTTTTGTTCATTTTAACTTCAGTATATATTTTCACATTTCAACCCAGTATTTTAACTGAGTCTGTAGCTCTGTTCTTTAAAACAGGGCTGGGGGAGACACTGCTCTCACAGACATGCTAAATAGCTCCACAGGGTGGTGAGCCTCAAACGAAATGAATACAATGGGACAAAAGCTTTCTAGTCCAGGTGAAAACACATGCTTCTTTTGTTATCCAAAGTGAGGTGTTGTCTTGGTCACAGAGGCTGTCTTTCCACTGTACATGGCCAGGTATCCCCCACTCTTCCTGTCCTGCCTTTTGGGGAACATTGGGCAGACTTCTATATTTTTAACTAATTCTGTGTACTAATTAAATAAGTGGAGTTCTGGCTCATTTTAGGTATGATTATGGCTGGACGATATACTTCATAAACCCCTCTCGGAAGACTTATAACGTCTTCCGTAATTCAGAGCTCGGGCGAAAGAAGATATCTTTCAGCACAAAATCATAATCCAAACCTCTGACTGGAAAACAACCTGCACAAACGATTAGTTTATACCCCTCTTGATTGTAGAATGGTACCTATACAAAGCCACAAAATAAAACCAAAATACTTCATTAAAGAAACCAATTAATATCATTCAGAATCTGTACCTCAGTTCAACCTGCAAAAAGACATCATGAATACATTATGACATGTGGTTTACATAAGGGACTGCGCGCTTACAGAAAGACAATTTTCCGTTTTTTCTCCTCTTTTTTCGCTTAAACTAACAAACGCAATTCTTCTTCTTCCTGTATTTAGGGAATGTTCAGTCCTTGAAGCAAAAACTGTTCACAGCTTGGGGCAAGAAAAAGAAAAGGGGTTGAAATTGATGAAGATCTTCGTTATCTGCGTCAAAGGGCATAGGGTATGGGCGTGATGTGTCATTCTTCAAGAGACACACCAGCTTTCTGACACGTGCATGGAATCCCCTTGACCTGGACACCCGTTATCCTCTGTTTGTGGCCTCGATCTGTAGATTTGAAGGTTTACACTGCTTCTGTGAGGTCACACCCTGGGCTCCTGTAGAGCTGACTGGGGGAGGTAGAATCCCTTCCTGGTGTGTAGCTCACTTTGGCAGCAGAAACAGTGATGGGTAGAGGTTGTCTCATAGCCGCTGTCATCTCCACCAACATGATTCGTTCGACCTCTCATCGACACCTGGTTCTGCAGCCTGAGTCCTCTGACAGCCGTTCTCCTCAGCAGCTCTCCATCTATTAGCACGAGAACATTTGGGGAAAAACGTCCCTACTCTTTCCTAGAAAGTACAACATGCACCTACCCACCTCAATACACACACACAAGAGGTGTTACTCATTCACTCAATTTAGTTCATGCAAAGATATTAGTATAGGTCATGAAAAACTCAAAATTAAATATTAATCTGGCCTATGAACTGGTCAATTTGTTCCAAAAATACTATGTCCAAAACCCCAATTTTTAAATGTTTCCCTTTATACCTCCCCTCTTGAGACATAAGGCAATACTAATGGACATTATGTCTCATCAAACCCCAAAAGACCAATAAAGAACTGAAGTTCTCTTGAGAAGAATGTCATACGGACGTGTTATACGTTTCATTTCTCCACGGTTTCTCATTACTGACAACCATTTATCATTTGTGTATGCTCACCGAACCAGTTTACTGGATCTATCCCAATCCACACCTTACTGTGGAAATGGTTAAACAATTTAGTCCTAATTTTTACAATAGTTTTACACGAAATTCCCGTGACACTTTCCTATAGCAGGAAAGAAATACAAGTGTCAAAAAAGACCAACAGCATCTCCAGCTCCTTCCAACAATCCACCCTATACTAGGCTCAGAATTTGTACAAATTTAGTCAACCACCTGAAAGCATATTAGACTCTATGCTAAATCTCCAATTAGAATATGGACAGTGATCAGTATTATGTTTCAAAATAGGTAGAAAATGAAAGTTGCTGTTTTTTTTTTTTTTTTTTTCATCAAGCCATAGTCTGATCATGTCAAGTTCAACGGTGACTCAGGGTTTTCTTTTCTTGTCAACAACGGTTTATGTATTCCATCATTGCCCTACGTCACCTGTTCCAATATGTCCAGCCTCCATCACAGTCTAAAGTAATGTCTCTGTACGTTTCTTTTCAAATGTCTCTAGCCATGTACCATCTTGTCATCCATGCGGCAGGGAGCAATAACTGGAGTGAATTGTCCAGGTAGTGGACAATCTCGTGCAAAGTGACCCATCTGATAACACCTGTGGCAACCTGTGTAACCAAAAGGCTTGTTCCTCGGCCCAGAAAACGGTCTAAATCCTTGCATTGGTTGACATGCACCGTGCTGTGCAGGTACAGGGGCCACACGTGGCACCAACTCTGACTCAGTCCATTGCATGTAAGGGGTGTGAGTCTGCTGTGGTGCAGACTGATAGCCACCTGGATGGGGGACCAGCCGTTGATAGACTGTGTGTACCTGTTGCACCGCCCGGTCGACTCCCTGGAGTGAAGCCGGAACACCACTGTGCCTAGGACCAGAGACAGACGGCTTGAAACCTGGTGAAAACTGTGGGGTACCTTGAAGAGCTGGGGCTGACCGTGGGGCAATGGGGTTGACAGCCGGTGGTGTCTGGTTACACTGGCGCCAAGCATGTCCATGTTTCTGACAGATGTGGCACCGTCCTCTGAAGGGACCTTCATGATGTCGTCGTAACGGCTTTGGGTTTGCTTGTCCGTCACCTATTTCCTGGACACCTGCTCCCAGCCCGTCTCCACTGTCACTGCAATGCCCTGTGTCCAGGGCTGACAATTGGTCGATAGGTTTCTCACCCGGTGGCGTAGTGGGATCAGAAGATGAAACGCTCTTCTCAGCTGGTTCTGGGTGCACCTGTGCGGTTGTCATCCTGGCTTGGTATCTCACATAAGCCTTATTTAATTTTTTACCCTTTTTGAAAAACAATTTAAACACTGTATTCTCCTTTGCCCCTGTGTCTGAGCAATCTTTCTGATATGCTCTGGCAAGCATTCCTAATGTGTCAATAATTTCTGGGTCGAATATGCTGTCTTGTGGCCAAGACCCATAAAAGTTTGGCCAATTATCCTCCCATTGTCCCAAAATCATATTGATCACGTCAATGAAAGAATCATTTTGTTCCAAGGAACTCTGCTGCTGCCCTGATTCCATAATTGTAGATCAAATATCCAAATGATATTAAATCACAATTATTGTCACGTTACTTCAACCTCTATAGGTGTTCCCCTCTGGAATCAGATCTTACTTACAATATGGTTATTCTTTATCTAAAAATCACACACAAATCATAAATGTCTTGAGTCCACAACGGACCTCTGTCAGTACCTTAAGAACAGTTTTGAAGGAGTATTGATATGAGAATATTATAATACAAGTGTGACGTGTCTTTATCACTCAACACACATGTGAGTCAACCCAATAGTGTTGCTCATATATCCTAAGTATAACAGTATAGAACTATAAGTGTGTGTATGTAGGAACGATAATTAAAGATTAAATTACTTCAAAAGCTTATTTGAACTGTCTCTTAATATTCCAAATCAAATATAAGACAAATGTTTGAATTTGTATACATTTGTAAGTCTGGTCAATACATTACTTTAATCCCAGACATGAACCGTCCTCTATTAGCCAGGACTGGAAACAACTCGAATGTGGCGCTCCCCTCCCACGGAAAGCTATTGATAGACATGAACGGATTAAATTAGAAAAAAATAATCCTGCAGTACAGACAACCAACATTAACTCATGCAGTACAAACAAACAACATTAAATCAAGCAGTACAGACAAACAACATTAATCAAGCATACTTAGACACCATAGAATACCAATAGGCTGAATAACTTGTTAGATGAAGACTGTTAAAAGAAGAGTTAACTCTATAAGTCAGAATTGTTAAAACACTAACGAGCACAAACCCTCCAAGCTTCTCATTCATACAGTGAAAATGCAACCTTCGTCTCGACCACTAGGTGGAGTCAGTCAAATGTTTGGACGTGTCAATCACTGGAAGGGGCGGTTTCATGAATACACACCACTCCCACTGGAAGCCACGTCACCACACACTAACCTAAATATATCTCTCAACCACCAGAGGGCGACAATCGACGAACTAAAATGAGCACACAATGTTCTGTAGTTCTGAGTTCTACCTTTGTGGCAGAAAACTACAACTCCCAAACTGTCTACTTGGGAAAGAGATGGACACTTCCTGTTCAGACGTCATAACTAACGCTATGTACACAAAATAATTCAAGTGGGGATTATTTTTTACAAACAGTTAAAAAAATTAACAGATTCCAACTTACTTCTTTGAAAAGATACTAATCACTAAATCTTCAATTATGTACACGGTCGTTCCGACGTTTATAGGAAAAAACATCTTAAAACGTGCACTCAAAAACGGTGACCTATACTTTTACATTCAGTATGAGCGAATTCGTCAGTCTTAAAAATAGCCACTCTAGGCTTCACAAAAATCTTATAGTAGAATATCTGCTTCTAGCAGGCAGGAGACTGCGACTGCCTTTATCCAAAAACATCAGTCAAATAGCATAGAACAGCACCTCAGTAAAGAATTCAAACCAATACACCTCTGTACTAGTACAAATAAAATTAAGGTATTCTCAGTCTGTCAAAGTAATATATAGTATCGCTCAGCCAAACGGCCAATACACTAAAAAACTTTTAACTTAACACCCAACCTTAATTATCCTTTTTAACACTTCTTTTCCTCTTTATTATTATTATTATTTCACGTACTCAACACAATACTTTAGCACAAATCGAAATAATTAATCTACTCCTATGTATTTATTACATTTAACAATTATTTTCGTCCTTTTTTACACAACTACATTCAACAATCCAAAAGGATCATTTTCATTGTTTTTTAGGCCTATATAGTCACATCTATGTAATTTCAACACAAGTCCTTAGATAATAATTTCATACTATTTATGTCAGCTTAATCATCCCCTCACGACACATAAAACAATTGAAATGTGTCGAAAACGGATACCAACACGCCAATAAGTCATTTGTGTCACCACCACAAATATACCCATTGAAAAATGAATCATGGGAAAGTCATCTGCATCAACACTGCAAATAAATTCCCATTAAAGCCATTTGCATCAACACTGCAAATAAAGTCACATCAAAGCCATCTGCATCAACACTGCAAATAAACTCACATTAAAGCCATCTGCATCAACACTGCAAATAAACTCACATTAAAGCCATCTGCATCAACACTGCAAATAAACTCACATTAAAGCCATCTGCATCAACACTGCAAATAAACTCACATTAAAGCCATCTGCATCAACACTGCAAATAAACTCACATTAAAGCCATCTGCATCAACACTGCAAATAAACTCACATTAAAGCCACCTGCATCAACACTGCAAATAAACTCACATTAAAGAATGACTTCGAGTTTACGCGACCAGCGCATATGCCAACTCATCCAACAACACTGCATCAACAATTCTCATCACAACTAAGTGCTTCAATCACCACAACAGACACATTCCTAACTCATCCAGCACAAGCCTACATCACAACACAAAGCATCAAACACATACTTGAGCACAGCTACCAACCGGCAAACCGAAACAACTTCACAGAACCATAAGTATGAACAATGGAAATACTACGAAATTAAATAAAGGCCACACCTTTTCTCCACATGTATAATAGCAACCAACCATAAATTGACGAAATATACTGCTACCACGAAAGCAGAATAAACCGCATAGAAGAGTTATTGTAACAATGTTATAAGTGAAAAGAAATAAGAAAATACCATTTAAACCCCACACACCATAGCCGTGCTACTATGAATGCAGTAAAAACAGCATATAGAAACAATGGAAGTCGATTAGAAGAAAGAATTATATTAATGAAGCTATCCTAAAATATTACACGCATGTAAATGGCTTAAGGCACAATTCACCCAATATGAAGATTAGGTTTCCTGTGGCAAACGCCTTGCGAAAAAGCTCACAATATTTGTAGCCTACAAGCTGTGAAATAAATCATGAAAAGCCAATCAAAATAAAGAAACTACACCAAGATGTGTGAAAAGAAAAGAGAATAGGGGAAATAAAGCAGACGCATAACAAGCCTACAAAACAAAGGTCCCTAAAACTACAAAGCAAGATGGCCGAAAAACCGCAAAACAATGGAGCTATAGCTTTTTAAAATCTGATCTCAGCACCAAACGTAATCACCAAAGGACAATTATCACACGCCGAAGCCCAACAAAATATGCTTCACCCGTGTGTCTAAGAAAGGCGAAAAAAATTTAGGCCTACTACAAATCCAATCGCCATTACCCACAAGATAATAACGGTTATAAGCAGCACACACAGTGTAGCCATGAATGGGACATGTAGAAATATACCCGAAAGACTCCGTGCTCCTGAAAATGCACAAAGACATTTCAAAGAAGCACTAACGACTAGCAACAGCTAGCAAGAAAGAAAAAAGAAAGGAGTCAGAAGAAAGACAGACATGAGCTGTGTTTTGACAAAGAGAGCATAATGGAAGAAAAATGAGAAATAGCCAGCCAAATTTTCATGCAGAGAACTGTGTAACCTTAGTCACACCTAACAATAAGAGCATGTTTTAGTAGAAAAAACACAAAGTGTTTGCAGAGTCACTGTACAAGCCCCAACCATAAACGCAACGTATTTCGCAAGTATTCCTAGACAGAAACAAAACATCAATTCGCCAAAAACATTACCTACATACTTTTCAAATATAACCATACAGCGACACGATCACACTTTTTCCAAGGGAAAGGTCCGAGTATGATGGGACGTTGAATAACTCCCACTCTTCGCAACTCAAACAATGACTTCAAAGAAAGTATATATCTGCCGCTGAACTAAAATCCTGCCTCTTAAGCCAACCGCACCTACATACAGTGGCACTCTTACACATCTATCATAGACATTTTACGGGCTAAGTATCACACTAAGTATACCGCGCGCCTATGTCTCCGAACGCAGTGCACCGCGCTCAGAGCTTATAACAGGGTCTACGTAAAAAAATAAACATGGCATCCCAGACGCCACACATAAGCACTGAGTGTTCGGCTTATACTCTCACGCTCAAAACTAATATCATTGATTGTCCGACTTCATACGTCAGTGCGTCGCAGTTCCCGAACGCATTTCGAGTACACACAATTTGCCACTAATCACTCCATACCATTATAACAACTCATTGGATCAGGGAAGAGCAGCCAAGCAAGGTCCGACTTGAGATCTCCCGGTTTCAATCTGCAGTATCATGTTACGCTAAAGTCATATAATATGAAAGTCCCTGCGTCCTATTCATGCGCATAACGAGCGTATCCTGTTACCAGATATATTGACCGCCTTACCAATGTAAAAACAAAACAAACAAACAAAACAAACCGCATGAATCCTCTATGAAGATCCACCCAACTTGTCTATTGTACTCCAAAAGTACTCCTTTACCACCACGGCTCCCCCTAAATTCATACCCCCCCCCAAAGGCAGCGTATCCACGAGCGTGCACACAAAATACAAGGTTCTTTAACGAATATCCCCTTAGAAAAAACCATCGTAAGATTGTGGCTAAGCAACTCACCGTTTTGAGAAGAATTCAAACTCCACAGACCCACAAATAGTCCTCTCCAAGCTGATAGTTAAAACCGTCTGCCGACATACGCCAATTGAAGTATAATTTGTGTGGAACACCGTGGATTAAAACCGTGGAGCAACGTAAGCCTTTAGTGAGAATGTTAGGACAAAGGAGACATCGAATCCGAGGTGATAAGGTTAATTCTCTCCTTTCTTTATTTGTCGACAAGGAGAATCCAGAATGGTGACTGCAAGGGTCCAGGAACGCAGCACCCTGCTACTCTATAAACAACAGGTTTATATACAGTAGATTCGAAAGGGACGCTGTTTAACAAGAGCTCCTCCTCTGTATCTTCTCAGCCAATCAGGAGCTGAACCGTCGTGGCCGGGCGGACAGCTACTGCGCATAATATTCTAGATCACACAGTACATGGGAGTCAATTTTGCAATATCTAATTTCAGTACAGAACCATGTTTCGCAATGAAGTTTTGTTATTAGATTAATCCTTTGTACAACATACACTTTAGAATGATACCAGGAATTACATTCTTATTCATCTGTAAACAATAGTTAACTTTAAAAGACTTTAATGACACAGCATCCATTTATGTGAATACGTTTTACTTCTCCTGGCTTTTACCTATATTAAACCTACACAGGCCATAGTTAAATACTTTTGTTCATTTTAACTTCAGTATATATTTTCACATTTCAACCCAGTATTTTAACTGAGTCTGTAGCTCTGTTCTTTAAAACAGGGCTGGGGGAGACACTGCTCTCACAGACATGCTAAATAGCTCCACAGGGTGGTGAGCCTCAAACGAAATGAATACAATGGGACAAAAGCTTTCTAGTCCAGGTGAAAACACATGCTTCTTTTGTTATCCAAAGTGAGGTGTTGTCTTGGTCACAGAGGCTGTCTTTCCACTGTACATGGCCAGGTATCCCCCACTCTTCCTGTCCTGCCTTTTGGGGAACATTGGGCAGACTTCTATATTTTTAACTAATTCTGTGTACTAATTAAATAAGTGGAGTTCTGGCTCATTTTAGGTATGATTATGGCTGGACGATATACTTCACTAATCAATCAGTTAAATAGACAACAGACTTTCAACAGACATAATTAGTCATAACTTTGAGATTCGGGCTGGATGATAAAACCATGTATTTTTTAACAGTTCTTGCATGACATGATTTAAAAAATATATATACATATAATGGGAAAATACTTCTGTGACCCATAAGGCCGTCTGGTCAAGGCCCTTTTCGTTCAGTTTCGTTCCCATCAGGTGGATCTAAATAATCTCTGCTTCTTAAAAAAGATCTATTGGTAGTAAGTAAGAAACAAAAAGTTCTCCATCTGCTTTCCTGCAGTATTTTTATAATCAGTGTTTAAAGTCGGTACTATTTCTTACTAGGCGTAGTAAAATGTATTGTGGCAACCAGACTATTTTGTCCCGCTACTCCTCCCACAGTTTTTGCGCCACACACTTATGCCATATGTCAAAATGAATCGTGTGTGTGTATTTTGCTAAGAGAGAGAAGTTGTATAATTATACAATTATACAATAATTATTATACAACTATATAGAAGTTGTATAATTTAATTGATATTCATTTATTAGTGAATTCATTTTCCCCATTGACTTGCATGAGAAAATGCGAAAACAATTCTTTCTTTTTCTCTCCGAAACCGTAAGGGCTACAGTTACAAGACTTGGAGGGGAGGTTAAGAGTCCAGTGACAAATTATTTTAAAAATAATTACACAAGTTGACCTCATGATGGCGCTATAACAGCCCACTTTACGTTTCGGCCTTAGAATCAAAAAACCTGGATTCCTTGGGTCATGACGCAACTCCCTACATAGGCCACGCCCGTTTGCGTCTGGATAGATTTTCAGATTTTTAGATCTTCAAAACACAGTTTTTGCACCTTCTCCTACAGATTTTGTCCACATCTCACAAAAATTGGTACACATAATCGCTGAACCCATGCGATAAAAATATCAAAGCGGAAACCATACCGTTCGTCCGTAATAGGCTTCCAAAGGGGAGGGGCTTGTTTTACAAATGATGCCAAAAATCATGAACAAAACTTCCAGTCAACCCCAAATTTGAAACACATGTCAACGGTGGTTTACTCAACAACTCCCCAAAAGCATTTTCACTTTGATACATAGGGGGTGCCACAAATGCGCAAAATGTAGCCGTTTGATGCAAAAACATGATTTTTCAATCCTCTCAAAATGAAATGCAAGTGATCTCAGGAGTGACGTGACAATATAATTGGCTTACAACATTTGTGGGAGGGGCCATTTTCTATAGTGGGAGAGGCCTACTTCTTAAAATCAAAACGCCATGTATCAGGAACGCAGGATCCGATCCACGTGTACGGCCTCCAATGGTATTCCTCCCGGCGTATTCCTCGTGTCCCAGCGACTGCAACCCGCGACTCGCGTCGGCGCAACCACACTTGCAATTTCCCAGAATTGCGAATATTCTAGTTTCAATAGGGGTGGTGCGGTTTTCGGTCACATGCATGTTGTCGGCCAATAGGATGGCCGCAAAAAAAAAAGCTTCAACTCTGACCAAAACAAAGCAAAAATATTTTGTATAATTCTACCTGCGTTTTATTGACAGTAATGTGAGAGGAAAACAGCAGAAGGATCAACTCCCTCAAGCAGAAACGTCAGCAGGTAAGCCACACAAGTAAGACACACATATATATATATATATATACTGTGTGTATATATATATATATATATATATATATATATATATATATATATATATATATATATTGTTCAGATCAAGGATATTGACACTTATGTGTGAATTCCATGCTGCTAGTTTTGCAGCATGGAATTCACACATAAGTCATAACATCTATTTACCTTCTCATGGACACTATGGTACATACATAAACACCACAAGTATGTCTTTTATAATTATGGCAAAACAAACCTGTAAAAATGTCATGCATCTACGGTGAGAATGTATAAACATGTTTGATCTCAGTGATAACTCAGACATCTTTACATCTTTGACAGCTAATACACCAGATGTTGTTGTGGTTGATGAGGTGTCTGTATTAGAGATAGCCTGCACTTTTGACTCTAGCCTAGAGGAAGCCTTTATGACCAAGGTCATCAGTGGACAGTGTTACTGGAGGAGACAGGAAGTTCCAGCTAAACTAGTTTTTTGTTCGTCTACGTAGCTTCAATAGGTGTGGTTTCCATTAAAGTGAACAGTGAGTGTCTTGAGTGTCAAAACAGATAATTATAGAGTAATTCATGAAGGGCACGGCATGATCTAAAGGAATGCAATGTCACAATAGTTTGATTCAATGGTGCCTAACTTTGATGAGAGTTGAGGAGGAGGTCTCATGGTGAGGCTGTGGATCAAGGGTTTCCATGGATTATGCTTGTTGATTGTTATTATAATTGAGTTGTTATTGTTATTATTGGACACTTTGAAACACTTTCTCTCAAAAAAAAAAATTATAGAAAAAAAAGAAAAAAGTGCCACGGACATAGAGTTTCATACATGTCCTTCCTAGGTATTTTAGGAAAAAGGTTTGGTGATGCAGGGCTGCAAGACATACTCATTGAGTCTGAAGTTGGTGCCCCAGAATCCATCAATGGTGTGATCAGTGTCATCCACAGGAGATGCAGTCTGCACTTTCATATTTTGTCATATTTGTATACTATTTTGCTGCTGTTGCACTGTCTGACAATGTCACACCAAAATTTCTCTGTTCATACCTGTGAGTGACACAGAAGGCCTGATCTGGGGGGTGGGTGGGGGGTTGATGTACAAATGACACATGCTGTGACACACTGTGGCATTTTAATACACATTTTATACCATATTTTGTAATAATTTGCAGCTTTAGTGTATTTATTTTAGTCTAGTCTATTTTTGGCATTATTCCAATCTAGGGGGGCGTGGTAGCATTTTGATTGATTTTCAGCCATTTTGGGCCAAGGTGTGCTGCTTTTTTTTCTACCTTTCATTACACAGTAGGTTGTGATTTTTTTAATGTATGCAACATAAGCTTTTAGCTAAATGTACTATGTGTATGTTTCATTGTGCTAGGTGCCAATCACTTCCGTAGAAGTGTTTTCTTTAACAAATGTGCTACATTTCATGATCTAAATTCAAATATGAGTATACTAAGGCACCAATACTTGTTTCAGATGTTAAGTATATGTATTTATGACATTTGAGAAAGATTTTGTTGCCAATCAATATAACACATTTTACAAGCAAAAACAGTAGCACAAGATTTTCGTTTTTTGATTATTCACTTTTATATACATTTCTGGCTTGTGAAAAAATACTGCAGGATATTGTGCGGAGACCTTTTAACCCAAAGTACACAAGGGTATTGTCTATGCAAAAATGCATTGAAAAAGTAGATCCAAGACGTGGGAACGAAATTCATTTTCTAGGCACTTTTTGGTGGGTCACCACACGGCCTACCAGGAGGCGTGGGTTTGATGTCAGGAATGTATGATTTAATTTAACTGGCATGACAATGTGGGACTGTAGTGTCCCGCCTCCTGTTACAGTATAAATGCCTTGACAGTGAGAGGACTAGTGACTTAGATTGATCAACACAGGAGACAGAGAGAGAGGGGGTTTCAGAAACAGGTGAGTGCTCTATTATCTATTAGCTTGAGAAAAGCTAATTAATGCATGTGTTGTTGTTGCTGTTGTTGTTGAATATCAGCTATGTCACATTATGAATATTGTAAAAATATATATATATATTATTATTAATGTTTGATTATTACTTAGACTGTAATATCTATGCTAATACAAATATGTATCCATGCTAATAAAAAATATGCATCCAAACTAGAAAAGTTTGCTCCTCGTAGTGCAGATCTCCACCAGGCCGGGTTGACTATCCAGGGCCTGCAAACTTTGGAAGTCATTCATAGCTAATTAGACTGATACATCTTGATCACATGACTCCAGAGATAATGTGTACTGATGAGGATTTCCGCTAGGCAATTTTTGAGCCGGCCACCTTGACCGATAGGATCATATTTTTTCGGCCAAAGAATAAATGAATCGGCCATAATATAATTAATGTCGGGACCCCGGGTCTGTTTATCTTGTGTAACAAGAAGACCCGTACTCCGCACAGACAGTGGTGTAAAGCTTGATTTTTTCTTCGCCGCATGACGTTGTGGTGTGTATTGAAAATAGCAGATCTACGAGCTCACAACTCGGCACATTGCGACGCGGTGTGAGCTTGGAGGTCTGATATTGTCCATACGCGACACCATATGACAAATAGGCTGATCTATCATATACGCACAGCAGAGCAGGCTGTTGGGAATTAAACCATACTGACATTAAGTCTGTCACTTTAAATTATTATGAAAGGTTTTAATGGTTGTAAACTACGTATTGCAATGTTGTGTTACTTTATCAAAATAATAATATTAATAATAGGCTCAAATTATAACATAGCCTAATAACAGCATTTTCCCAGTCGGCCATGTTGGCCGGTGATGTTTATAATTAACGGTCAATTAAACATTGTATCGGTAAATGACCGATATATACCGGCTAACGGAAACCTTGACCGATGTATGTGAGTTTGGGACAAAATGGTATGAGTAGTAGCAAAAAGCATGTTTTGAAGAAAACTTGATGATGGAAAATGTAGTCAGGCATAAATGGCCAGGGCCAGGATTATATTGTACGTACGGTTGTAGGTCAAAATGTTAAGTGACCTCTAATAGTGCCACCATGAGGCAATTTGAAAAATAATGGGGTGACAGTTCTTTCTGGGCCTGCAGTTACCTGTAGTGTGTGTGCAGAGTTGCATGCCGATCATGATTTGTGGTATGTCCTGCAAAACGGGCCCCTCCTGCGAACTTTGATAAGCAATCATGGCCATTTGGAATGGAATGTGACGATAGAACCAGATCTCATGACTACAGAGATATTGTATACCGATTTGTGTAGGATTAGTAGCAAAAAGCTTTAAGTAAGTAAGTAAGTAGCTAAAAGTGTTTTGGAGAAAATGCTAAATGGTTGGAAAATCTTGTCAGTCAGAAATTGGCGCCGCCTATATGGGGAGCTAACCTGACGCTTCCAGATCCAAAGAAGCTTTCGTCACATTTGTTTCTCAGCTTGTATGCTGTCTTGAGAAACTAGTTACTCAATAATACCGCCCCCATCTGGCAGAGTCAGGTTAATGGGGAGCTGGGTCAGCCAAGGAATCCATTTGTGGTAGAAGTTCTTCCTTGGCCTACCAGGAGTGTTTTTGTAAAGGTTTATGCTGATCGCTTCAGCAGTTGAGCTATTCACTTGAGCTATTCACATGAGCTATTCACATATAGACAGTTGTTTATATGTTACAGGGAAATTGGAGAACCAGGGAAATTGGAGAAGGCGCGCTCGTTTTTACCACCCACCCAGGCAATTCTGTAGAACCAACACTAGAGGGAGCCACGAATGCAAGGCTTCCCAACCACAGTGCAGCATTCAGCGTTCCCCTAGCGTAGCTTCCTGGCTGCTATGTGGGGGGGAACAACAAAAGCCAGGTCCGCGTCGCATCAAAGCCCCACCTCGCGGCGCCGTCTCCTCCTCCTCATCCTCCTCCTCCTCCTCTTCGCGCCGCCTCGCATCAAAGCCCCGTCGCATCAAAGCCCCGCCTCGCGGCGCTGCATCCTCCTTCTCCACCTCCTCCTCCTCCTCCTCCTCGCGAGCCTCGCGTAATAAACCCTGTCTCGAAAAGCCCCGCCTCGCCCCGAAGCCCCGCGCTTAAAAACGAGCGTTTTCAATTTCCCTGGTTCTCCAATTTACTGTGACATATACACAGATGGACAGGGGTAAAAACTTAATTTCCGACCTTCTTCTTCTGGTCTTTGGCCGTCCGGCCTGGTGGAGATAATAATTCACAATTCTGTTCTGAGCAGATGGGTGAGCAGACTGGAATCCTGCCAATCATGTTGCCTGTGTTGCTTTTGGGGACAATAAGTGAGTAGATTTTTGGCTGTTCTGTTTATATCTTGAAATGTAAGCTAACCAGCTAACTAAATGATATGCTTATTGGTGTGTTTTTAGAATCCAATATATGTTTGTATGCATGTATTCATTGATTTATTTACTTTGCAGGTATGGTGGCCTCTGGTAAGTTACCACAGAATAATATAAAGCATTTTAAAAGTGTGCCTGCAGCTCATTAAGTCTCTTGTATGTGGTTGCTCTGGTAAAACAGGTGGTTGCTAGGGTAAAACTGTAGTTGCTAGGGTTAAGTAGGATAAATCATAAATCAGGTCGTTTTTAGGAAAAACAGTGGTTGCCAAGGTCTAATAGACAGTTGCTAGAACAAAACAGGTAGTTGCTAGGGTAAAACTGCCGGTTGCTATGGTAAAACAAATGATTGTTATTTGTTAGAGTAAAACAGGTGGTTATGAAGATAAAACAGGTGGTTAGGGTAAAACTGGTGGTTGCTATGGTAAAACAGGTGCTTGCTATGGGTTACATATCCATCCGGCCAGGGTATGAGTTACATATCCATCCCTCCGCGCTATGGGATACATATCATCACCATCCCTCCAGTCTATGTGTTACATCCCCCCAGGCTATGAGTTATGCCTCTCCAGGCTATGGCTTACTAGCCTGGTAAACCCTCCCTCCAGAAATCTCATTTGTATTTTATTTCAGGAGTGAGTCTGGCCTGCAGACCTATATAGCAATTTGGCTGTGGGCTGGAGCTGGGCGGGAGTAATGTAGCTTTGATGTCCAAGTGGCCCTTTGATGTCCAATTAAGCCACTTTAGGCTGCAGTGATTATCACCAGGAGTAATTGGTTTGTCTTTGATGTTAATGAGCAGCTTGTATGAAAGGTGTATTGATTAATGATGTGTGAACCACTCGGGTTCCACATGATTGGCCTACCTCCGCTGTCAATCACAAAACAATGAGCGAGGACGCTGATTGGAGAGTCCATTTGGTGGACGAGCAAGAAACGCCCAGATAAGCCTTCAGGCCAGACTCACTCCTGAAATCAAATGGAAATGAGAATTCCGGAGGGAGGGGCTTTACCAGGCTAATGGCTTACATCCCCCCAGGCTCTGGGTTCCATCCCCGCAGGCTATGGGATCCATACTCCCAGGCTGTGGGTTACGTCCCCCAGGATATGGAACCAGTCTATGGGTTACTTCCCCCAAGCTGTAGGTTACAAACATCCAGGCAGTACACCAGACCGGCAAGTGCATCACCACCAAAGCCGTACCCCTTTTTTTTCAGGGCATGCTCCCCAATGTTACCCAATGCTATTTGAAATAAATGAGCTTAAATATTTTGACAGTACTATCAGAGCTCCCAGAACCGAGGGGGAAAAGTGAAGCTCAAGACGCCTGGGGGCCGACTCTGTAAATGCAGCTAGGGCCCAGTACATGAACGAGTGAAAACGGTTTCGACCAATAGGCTCGACTCACGTGCTTGCGCACAAGCTTGTGCATGGAGGTGACTCTACTGTGCATGTGAGACATCAATCTATGACACATAGCTCACATAGCTCCGCGACATCATTGTCCCCAAACACGGAGGAAGGGGCAAAAGGCAGTATGCACTGGGTGAGCAACTCCATAGAAGTGAATGGGTGGGGATTTCCGGTTACCACTCTAGTTCTTTTATAACTCTAGAGTACTATCCAATTATTATTATCAATTATTATTATTATTTTCAATTATATTTCCGACAATCTGGAAATATTCTGAGCATTTCCATAGTAAGTTGATAATAAATAAAACACAGAAAGGCTCCCATAGCAACACATATCAGTGGGTTTCTGACATAATGTAGGAGCAAATAATGCAATGTAAACTTTTCCTGTGGAAAAAAAGAATCTGTATGACTGCTATTTAGTGCATCATTCAGGACACAAAACATTGCCCTTTAAAACTGAAAATATCAGACAAATAAATCAAAAGTGTGTTCCTAGCAGCCTGCAGCTAGGAGTATGTACTAGGCCTACAGTTAAGTAGGCATTGGGTTATATGGTGGACCCACTTACAGCCTATTGCTCACAAACCAGTCTATGGGTTACTTCCCCCAAGCTGTAGGTTACAAACATCCAGGCAATACACCAGACCGGCAAGTGCATCACCACCAAAGCCGTACCCTTTTTTTTTCAGGGCATGCTCCCCATTGTTACCCAATGCTATTTGAAATAAATGAGCTTATATTAATTGAGCAGATAAGATAAGATGAGAGCTTCAGCAACTTTGCCCTCGTGGATCATGAACAAAAAGAAAGAGAAAAATGGAGATCTTCGAAAGACTTTGGCGAGAATGGAGTTTATTCGTTGGCACCATCCATGAAGAAGGCTTCGGCAACTTTGTGGTCACGGAATAGCTCCTCTTTGCCGTCAACGGTCACACTCAAGGTGCTTGGGAAACGTAGTGAATACCTTAGGTTAAGATCTCTGAGACGTCGTTTCACCGGGAGGAAGGCCTGACGTCTCTTCATCAGGTCGGCACTGTAGTTGGGGAAGATGAACACACGGGAGCCATTGTAGAGCAACTCTTTCTTTTCACGAGCAAGTCGGAGGATCTTTACTTTATCCTGAAAGTGTTGTAGCTTTATCAGGATAGGTCTCGGAGGTCTGTCGTTCTGTCGAGAAGTTGGAACACGATGCCCCTTCTCAATAGCCAATGGAGTGGGGAAGTTCTGCTGTCCCAGGAGTTGAGGGATCAGGCCAGCCATAAACCCAATCGGGTCCTGGCCTTCTGCAGCCTCAGGCACTCTTATGATGCGAAGGTTCGAAGATCTACTGCGATTCTCAAGTTCGTCCACCTTCTCCAATAGGTAAGCGTTGCTTTTTTCAAGTTGTATGATCCGAGTGGAGAAATCATTCCCGTTGTCCTCGTTAGCTGCAACACGGTGCTCAAGTTGTGCCACATGGTCTCCTAGTGTGGACAACGAGCTCTGAATGTCTTTCAAAGTGTGTAGAATAGGGTCCACTTTAGCATCAAAGTAGCCTATCATGTCCGCTTTTATCTGCTGGACGATGGCATGAGATAATGCTTTCATCGTAGCTTCATCCATTGTTTGATCAATTTAGAGATATCAGTATTAAGCAGCAATCAGTCCTTTTTCCAAGCACAGTTGATCAAACTTAGTAGTTCAAGTCTTTCTTGTATATGTAGTGGTTTAAAAAGTCATGAATAGCTACAGTTTTCAAGTTGAAGAGTCAAACAGACATGAGCTCAGACCCAGCTTACTCACTCAGCGGCCATCTTGGAATGGAGAATAATGACAATGTGTACTATGGTGAGAGAGTTCTGGGTCAGAAGCTTTATAAACAGAGAATCTCGCATTGGCTTGTTGATACCATCACTAACACGTATCGGCCTTTGCCTCCCTCTGTGGTGGCACACTCCACCAGGGGTGTGGCTACCTCTTGGGCACAGCTCGGGGAGGTTCCCCTGTCTGATATCTGTGCCTCGGACAACTGGACGACACCTACTGTAGCACCTTTGGTAGGTTCTACCACTTTAATGTCCCTTCCAACCAGGTGGAACAAGCTGTTCTGGGGTTTGCCTCCATTCTCTGGAAACGGCAACTCACTGTTGTGAGGACCTGAGCTCGACCCCTTCTTCTAGGTGAGTCTTGAGCTTCTTTGTTCTCGTTCATAGATCACCGATTGATCTGATACTGTGATAACATATTGGAGTGATCACTCCAATCGCCTTGCAGAGAGCTATGGTGCCTCGAAAGGACACAAGGATGAAGGAAGTGCTACGTGGGGTTTTGGGCTAGGCACATGTGGCGCCACCTCCAGCCGCAGCACTACCCGGTACACGGGACTACTCTGTAAGTCTACCTAGGATGCCTCTGCCGTGCGGAGGGATATATCATATTGGAGTGATCCAATCGCTCACATAACCATGGCTACATACGTAACAATATACAGTACATTTCATAACATATACAGTAATGCGTTTCGTCATGAGGAACAAATAAGCAGTGTGACCCAAGACCTCCGGCCCTTAGATTTTCCTGTATTTTGAACAACTTTTCATATGTATGATGAAGCTTGCAAAAAAAAAAACCAACTAATTTCACCCACTTTACACCTGTAAACCTGTGATGTGACAATAAAGTTGATTCAAATTTGTCTTATTCTTCTACTTCTATTTTATTCCTTGTATTATGCTTTCATGTTTTTCTTCTCAATCAGTTGATTTTTCAGTGAGGCTGGTCGGTGGCCAACACAACTGTTCTGGCAGAGTAGAGATCTACCACGGAGGCCGTTGGGGGACGGTGTGTCACAATAATTGGGATAAGAATGATGCCAAGGTAGTGGCTAGACAGTTAGGCTGTCGAAGGGTCCTGTCTGCACCAGGGGGAGCACACTTTGGACCGGGTACTGGGGACATCTTGTTGGATCGGGTCCAATGTTCAGGCAGTGAATCAAAACTCTCACAGTGCACCCGTTCAGGGATTGGAATCACCAACTGTGTCCACAACTACGATGCTAGTGTTGTTTCTGAAGGTAATATCATATAAAGACAAACAAATATGGAATTATGAACTGTGGTGTTTGTGTATGTGTTGCTTTTGTTATTTATAGGGCATGAAATCCCCCCTTTTCCTTTTTTAGAGTAACATCCCATGTTATCCACACATACAAGATGCCATGTCCTACTGTCACTGTAGTTCTACTAACGTTAGTTCACAAAATCCCCGATATTATAACGTTTCGCTAACCGCATGTAGGTTATGTAACGACATGGGAGAATCCGGAAACACAAGTGAAGCGCCCGTCAGCTCATCAAACCCATTGGGCTACATAAGAACAGTGAAACTATGCCTTATTAATAAAAAAAGGAAATCATAATAATAGGGGCGGAATCTTAAAAAAAACTGCCTATGTAGTATCAGACGAAAGGTAAAGAGATGGCAACTATCCTATGAAGTGTGTCATTCTTTTTTCTTTTATCTAAATTGTGTTCCCTATCACATCACTGTACATCTCTTAACTTCTAACAAAAACGTGTTTAGTGTTTCAAGGCATATTAAGTATAATTTGGACAGCAATTCATATCATTATTATTATCATTTCTCAATTTTATTCCTTGTAGTATAATTTAATGTTTTTCTTCTCACTCAGTTGATTTCCCAGTGAGGCTGGTCGGCGGCCAACACAACTGTTCTGGCAGAGTAGAGATCTACTACGGTGGCCGTTGGGGGACGGTGTGTCACAATAATTGGGATCTGAATGATGCCAAGGTAGTGGCTAGACAGTTAGGCTGTGGAAGGGCCCTGTCTGCACCAGGGGGAGCACACTTCGGACCGGGTACTGGGGACATCTTGTTGGATCGGGTCCAATGTTCAGGCAGTGAATCAAAACTCTCACAGTGCATCCGTTCAGGGATTGGAATCACCAACTGTGTTCACAACTACGATGCTAGTATTGTCTCTGAAGGTACATATATAATATAAAAACAAATATGGAATTATGAACGGTAGTGTTTGTGTATGTGTTGCCATTGTTATTTAAAGGGCATGAAATCCCCCTTTTCCTTTTTTAAAGTCAAATTCCAGGTTATCCAACAACAAAAATCTAGGCGTAGTCAGCTGTGGAGGTGGGTGGTGTGAAGTCAGGGGGGAGGGGTCAGGGTGGAGTGTGGACTAGGTATGCCCACTACACCACGGTAAAAAAGACTGCTGTAGCCTACATAGGAAGGAGTTATTGGTGATATTGACGTTTTTCTCCTCTCTTCCACACAGCCAAGATGCCATGTCCTACTGTCACTGTAGTTCTACGAACGTTAGTTCATAAAATACCCAATATTCTAACGTTTCGCTAACAACCGCATGTAGGTTAGGTAATGACACGGGAGAACCCGTAAACACAAGTGAAGCGCCCGTCAGCTCATCAAACTCATCGAGCTACTTTAGAACAGTGAAACTATGTCTTAAAGGGACTATGACATGGCCAAAAAATAAATACCATATACTGTACGTCACGTGGTCTCTCTGAAAACAGTTTAAAAAGAGGCGGGACCTATCACAGATTGATTGGCATTTGCTCTCAGTTCCTCTCTCGCACTCGCATCAAACAGACTAGAAAAATGAGGAAGCGACCTCACCATAATTCGTCTTTTATTTTTAAATCTGTGAATATAAAATATATATACCCCCCCAAATCTCTTAGTTACACCAACTTTGTTCATGTGAAGTAGTTTGTTTATACCTATTTATTGTAATTATAAGGTAAAGAGGGGGGGGGGTGCGTGAATTTTGGCCGAGTTCAGGGCATGTCAGAGCGGGGACACAGAGGCTCGCTGACCGCAAAGAAATGGTCATGGAGATTATAATACACGCACTGCGGGACTTCCGCAGCGTGTTTCTAAACAAACTATTAATTTCAGCCAATAAATAGATCAAGTAGTTGTTCAACATTGATTTTTATAGACGGGGCAAAAACTTCATGTGCCCGCCCCACTTCCGTGTGAGGTCTCCGTCTTTAGTAAAAATAAACGAAACTATTTCACTACTCACCGAAACAAAGGCTGTTTTGTGTCGTTGAAAGTCTATTATCCAGGGTGGGAAGCCTCTCAGCACTCCACCCTCTCTGTATAATACACATTTTGGGCAGA
Organism: Gymnoscopelus braueri; assembly: GCF_963280865.1. Lineage (NCBI taxonomy): Eukaryota > Metazoa > Chordata > Actinopteri > Myctophiformes > Myctophidae > Gymnoscopelus > Gymnoscopelus braueri. The sequence goes on along the minus strand of NC_137607.1, from coordinate 37,649,124 downwards.
ACATAAAATATGTCCGCCAGATGGAAATTATTGTATTTACTCCACTGCACCCTCTACAGATCTGGTCAATGGTCATTTATATTGACCAGATCTGTAGTGTCACAGTGGAGTAAATAAAATAATTTCCGTCTGGCAGACGGAAATTATCCCGGTAGCTTTTGTTTGCGTTTCACCTCCTAAAAAACCTGCATGGTGTTAAGCAGGGTAACCGGAAGACTCGCCCCAAAACACACTTGCCCCCATTTTCTTGTATTTGTTTTACTGAGGATATGGTTAGAAATAAGTTTAGGGTTAGGCAGTTTTATTGAGGTTAAGTTTAGGAATAAGGTTAGGTTTTGGCACCGTTTTACTGAGGTTACGTTTAGGAATAAGGTAGGTTTAGGCATAGTTTACTGAGGTTGCGTTTAAGAATACCAGGTGAATACCGTCGGATTTGCCCCGGGGTGACTGTGTTTTGGGACGAGCTGATTGGCTGCGTTTCAATCGGCTGTTAACATTAAACTTTGCGAGAACAGGCAATATGGATTTGGGAGTGTAATTACAATGCATTGGCCTCATTTTAAAACCGAAGGTTAAAGAGATTAATATAATAATAATAAAAAGCTGGTCGTCGGGTCCTCACGGGTCCACACGGGTCCATCCATTTCAAATGGATCCGAACGAGAGCTGTGGCAATTGGAACTGATCCGACCCGTGCCCGAGGGACAAGTCAATATTTTGGCCCCGAAACGGCCCGGCTCTTAGTTCGGGGCTCGGGTCTTCGGTTCTGGGCGGACCCGTGCTACCCACTACCTCGCACGGCAGTCGAATTTTGGGTCTATGAGCAGAGCAGCGCGCCTGGCAGGGCGTTAGAGAGAACTCACTGACGCTCTGGACCAGGGCTACCCACCCCCCTGTCAGTAGTTGAACTTCAACTTTTATTTGTATTTCTGTGTATATGAAACATATATTCCCCTTCAATTCTCTTAGTTACACCAACATCGTTAATGTGATGTAGTTTGTTTATGCTTATTTATTGAAATGAGAACAATCACTATAGTATGAATGCTGCATGGGTTCTATATTTTCAATAAATAAGCATAAACAAATTACCTCACATGAACAATGTTGGTGTAACTAAAGGATTTGGGTGGGGATATATATTGTATATGCTCACATTTACAATTAAAATACATTTTCAAGTAAAATCCATTTCCTGGTTTAGTGGTGCGAGCGAGCGGAGAGTGGACTACTAGACAGGGAGACGAAATGCCTCTGTGGTGGGAGGAGCCGTAGGGGAGAGTCAATACAGTCGATAAGAGTTACATAATAAACTCGAAAAAGTGCTCCTCGGAGCACAGGTCTCCGCCAGGTCAGGTAGGTTATTGTGGTCTCCTGGTTGCGCTACAATAGGCAATGTGAAAAGGGTGACATTTCTTCTTAGGCCTTGTGTGATGCCCACTAAAGTGTCATCACATTAGTGTGATTGTTTTATGTGTCACAGTGTTTTGAGAAGTGTTTGTATTTTATTTACCTTTCAAACCCAGGTTGTCATTATATAATGTTTTCACCTAAAAACAACAATAACTTTGGTCAATAGGTGGCAGTGTAACACCATGGTATCGACCTGCTTTGCCACTGAGATTGTCTTTGAGGTAGTCTAGTGCGCATGCGCTGCTGGTTCTTCTCATAACTGAGAGGAGACTCGGTGGAAACAGACCATGTTTTACTGTCTCTAATTCTTCAATACAACTTTAACCTGTTTTCCAGGTAACATATATCTGCTACTAGGTGCCAGATCCTGGTACCTGTAACACTTGCACGGCAATCGGCCACTGCATTTATGATTTGAGCCATTTTGTTTTGCTATATTAGACCTCCTGATGGCGCTATAACAGGCCAATGTTAAAAGGGTGGCATTTGTTCCTCAACGTAGTGCGAATGTGCGTGCAAAGTTTCACCGCAATCGGACGCTGCGTTCATGATTTGCAACATTTTGTACAAAACGGGCCACTCCTGCAAACTGTCAATGTCAATCTTAGGATGAGGATGATGATGAGGATGGAATATGAAAAATCTAACAGATCCGTCTCACATGACTATAGAGAGCATGTGTACCGATTTGCGTGAAATTTTGATAAAATCTGAAGGAGTAATATCCAAAAATGTGTTTTATATAAGTTGGCCTCCTGGTGGCGCTAAAAGGCAGATGTGAAAAATGCAGGGCAAAGGTTTTTCCCTGGCCTCTAGGGAGTGTGCATACAATGTTGTACACAGATCGGTGAAGTTATAGATAAAAGCACGAATCGGCCTGTAATAGCACCACCATGAGGCTGATTTGAAAATTTTCAAGTGGCATTTCTTCCTCTGCCTAGTGAGAATGTGCGTGCAAAATGTCACGGAAATTGCATGCTGTGTTCATAATTTGAGGCATTTTGTTCAAAACGGAGCACTCCTGCAAACTTTGGAAGCCATTTTTAGCCAATCAGGATGGAATATGAAAAATCTGAAAAACCGGTTTTGTTTAATGACTATAGAGATGCTGTGTACCGATTCGCGTAACGTTTGGACAAAATCTATAGGAGCACTGTCAAAAAATTTGTTTTGCAAAAAGCGGCCTCCTGGTGGCGTTATAACAGGCCCATGTAAAAAATTTGGGGCAGAGGTTTTGAATTGGCATCCAGGGAGTGTGTGTGCACAGTTTCACTGCGATCAAGCCAACGGAGCCAGAGATTAGCTGGTCACAGACGGACGGACAGACAGACGGACGGACGGACGGACGGACAGGGTGCAAAACATACTCTCTCGCCATGCCTTACGGCCTGGTGGAGACAACTATAAAATATACCCCAGCTGCGGCGTAACGACATAAAAAAATTAGCTTATATTCAACTCAGATTTACCTTTTTTTTTTATGTCACATTCCCTTTAATGATACAAAAACAACATATTAATAGGGGCTGAACCTTTAATAGAACTGCCTACGCAGTATCAGACCAAGGGTAAAGAGATGGCAAATATCCTATGAGGTGTGCCATCCTTTCTTTTTTATCCAGGACAATGAAAAACAGCAGATTTAGCTCTGAAATGTCAGCAACCAATCAACAGAAATATGAAGAAATTGTCTTATAGTTGTGTTCCCTATTACAAGCGTTATCTGTACATCTCTTAACTTCTAACACAGATGGGTTTAGTGTTTCAAGGCCTTTTAAGGATAATTTGTACTTTAATTAATATTATTATTATTATTTCTCAATTGTATTCTTTGTAATATAATTTCATGTTTTTCTTCTCAATCAGTTGATTTTCCAGTGAGGCTGGTCGGTGGCCAACACAACTGTTCTGGCAGAGTAGAGATCTACTACGGTGGCCGTTGGGGGACGGTGTGTCACAATAATTGGGATCTGAATGATGCCACGGTAGTGGCTAGACAGTTAGGCTGTGGAAGGGCCCTCTCTGCACCAGGGGGAGCACACTTCGGACAGGGTACTGGGGACATCTTGTTGGATCGGGTCCAATGTTCACGCTATGAATCAAAACTCTCACACTGCATCCGTTCAGGCATTGGAATCACCAACTGTGTCCACAACTACGATGCTAGTGTTGTTTCTGAAGGTAAATATACAATATAGGCTACAAACAATATGAACTGTAGTGTTTGTGTATGTGTTGCCATTGTTATTTAAAGGGCATGAAATCCCCCTTTTCCCTTTTTAAAGTCAAATTCCAGGTTATCCAACAACACAACAATTAAGGCGTGGTCAGCTGTGGAGGTGGGTGGTGTGAAGTCAGGGGGGAGGGGTCAGGGTTGAGTGTGGACTAGGTATGCCCACTACACCACAGTAAAAAAGACTTCTGGAGCCTACATTGGAAGGTGTGATTGATGAAATTGATGTTTTTCTCCTCTCTTCCACACAAACAAGATGCCATGTCCTACTGTCACTGTAGTTCTACGAACGTTAGAACATAAAATCCCCAATATTATAACGTTTAGCTAACAAACGCATGTAGGTTACGTAACGACAAGGGAGAACCCGGAAACACAAGTGAAGCGCCCGTCAGCTCATCAAACCCATTGAGCTACATAAGAACAGTGAAACTATGCCTTATTGATACAAAAACAACTTAATAATAGGGGCGGAACTTTTAAAAGAACTGCCTACGTAGTATTTGACCAAAGGTAAAGAGATGGCAAATATCCTATGAGGTGTGCCATCCTTTTTTTTTAATCCAGGAATAGGGGGGAAAAAGGCAGATTTAGCTCCATAAATGTCAGCAACCATTCCACAGAAATATGAAAATATTGTCTTATAGTTTTGTTCCCTATGACAAGCGAAATCTGTACATCTCTTAACTTCTAAACAAAATGGGTTCAGTGTTTCAAGTTGTCAGTTGTTTCAGTTTGTACAGCAATTAATTGTATTCTTTCTCAATCTTAGTCCTTGTAATATAATGTCATGTTTTTCTTCTCACTCAGTTGATTTCCCAGTGAGGCTGGTCGGTGGCCAACACAACTGTTCTGGCAGAGTAGAGATCTACCACGGTGGCCGTTGGGGGACGGTGTGTCACAATCATTGGGATCTGAATGATGCCAAGGTAGTGGCTAGACAGTTAGGCTGTGGAAGGGCCCTGTCTGCACCAAGGGGAGCATACTTCGGACAGGGTACTGGGGACATCTTGTTGGATTGGGTCCAATGTTCAGGCAGTGAATCAAAACTCTCACAGTGCATCCGTTCAGGGATTGGAATCACCAACTGTGTTCACAACTACGATGCTAGTGTTGTTTCTGAAGGTAAATATATAATATACAAACAAATATGGAATTATGAACTCTAGTGTTTGTGTATGTGTTGCCATTGTTATTTAAAGGATCTACACCATGAATTTAAAAAAAATATTTGATATTTAATATCATATGGTGTATGTCCCTCAAACCTTTTTCAAAAGGTTTGAGCCTAAATCATCACTCAGATATACTCATCCCAAGTCAATTGTCTCTGGCTTATACAGCACTTTCAGCTGCAATACCAAAACGTCCTCTTGGGCAGGGGGGGGCTACTGAGCAATTCTGTCTGGCCAGCATCAATGCAATGGCAATGCAAGTGACATCACTTGCATTGCACATTCTGAAATGGCCTGTTCAGACACGCCCATTCTGAAAATCTCTGAAATGAGAATGAATGACTGAATGTTAAAAAAAAATATTTTTGGGTGTACAAGAGACACTGGGGAGCCCAAAAAATACTAAAAACCAAAAAAAAAAAAAATCATGGTTTAGACCCAAATTTAAAGGGCATGAAACCCCCCTTTTCCCTTTTTAAAGTCAAATTCCAGGTTATCCAACAACACAACAATTAAGGCGTGATCAGCTGTGGAGGTGGGTGGTGTGAAGTCAGGGGGGAGGGGTCAGGGTTGAGTGTGGACTAGGTATGCCCACTACACCACAGTAAAAAAGACTTCTGGAGCCTACATTGGAAGGTGTGATTGATGAAATTGATGTTTTTCTCCTCTCTTCCACACAAACAAGATGCCATGTCCTACTGTCACTGTAGTTCTACGAATGTTAGAACATAAAATCCCCAATATTATAACGTTTAGCTAACAAACGCATGTAGGTTACGTAACGACAAGGGAGAACCCGGAAACACAAGTGAAGCGCCCGTCAGCTCATCAAACCCATTGAGCTACATAAGAACAGTGAAACTATGCCTTATTGATACAAAAACAACTTAATAATAGGGGCGGAACTTTTAAAAGAACTGCCTACGTAGTATTTGACCAAAGGTAAAGAGATGGCAAATATCCTATGAGGTGTGCCATCCTTTTTTTAAATCCAGGAATAGGGGGGAAAAAGGCAGATTTAGCTCCATAAATGTCAGCAACCATTCCACAGAAATATGAAAATATTGTCTTATAGTTTTGTTCCCTATGACAAGCGAAATCTGTACATCTCTTAACTTCTAAACAAAATGGGTTCAGTGTTTCAAGTTGTCAGTTGTTTCAGTTTGTACAGCAATTAATTGTATTCTTTCTCAATCTTAGTCCATGTAATATAATGTCATGTTTTTCTTCTCACTCAGTTGATTTCCCAGTGAGGCTGGTCGGTGGCCAACACAACTGTTCTGGCAGAGTAGAGATCTACCACGGTGGCCGTTGGGGGACGGTGTGTCACAATCATTGGGATCTGAATGATGCCAAGGTAGTGGCTAGACAGTTAGGCTGTGGAAGGGCCCTGTCTGCACCAAGGGGAGCATACTTCGGACAGGGTACTGGGGACATCTTGTTGGATTGGGTCCAATGTTCAGGCAGTGAATCAAAACTCTCACAGTGCATCCGTTCAGGGATTGGAATCACCAACTGTGTTCACAACTACGATGCTAGTGTTGTTTCTGAAGGTAAATATATAATATACAAACAAATATGGAATTATGAACTCTAGTGTTTGTGTATGTGTTGCCATTGTTATTTAAAGGATCTACACCATGAATTTAAAAAAAATATTTGATATTTAATATCATATGGTGTATGTCCCTCAAACCTTTTTCAAAAGGTTTGAGCCTAAATCATCACTCAGATATACTCATCCCAAGTCAATTGTCTCTGGCTTATACAGCACTTTCAGCTGCAATACCAAAACGTCCTCTTGGGCAGGGGGGGGCTACTGAGCAATTCTGTCTGGCCAGCATCAATGCAATGGCAATGCAAGTGACATCACTTGCATTGCACATTCTGAAATGGCCTGTTCAGACACGCCCATTCTGAAAATCTCTGAAATGAGAATGAATGACTGAATGTTAAAAAAATATATTTTTGGGTGTACAAGAGACACTGGGGAGCCCAAAAAATACTAAAAACCAAAAAATAAATAAATCATGGTTTAGACCCAAATTTAAAGGGCATGAAACCCCCCTTTTCCCTTTTTAAAGTCAAATTCCAGGTTATCCAACAACACAACAATTAAGGCGTGGTCAGCTGTGGAGGTGGGTGGTGTGAAGTCAGGGGGGAGGGGTCAGGGTTGAGTGTGGACTAGGTATGCCCACTACACCACAGTAAAAAAGACTTCTGGAGCCTACATTGGAAGGTGTGATTGATGAAATTGATGTTTTTCTCCTCTCTTCCACACAAACAAGATGCCATGTCCTACTGTCACTGTAGTTCTACGAACGTTAGAACATAAAATCCCCAATATTATAACGTTTAGCTAACAAACGCATGTAGGTTACGTAACGACAAGGGAGAACCCGGAAACACAAGTGAAGCGCCCGTCAGCTCATCAAACCCATTGAGCTACATAAGAACAGTGAAACTATGCCTTATTGATACAAAAACAACTTAATAATAGGGGCGGAACTTTTAAAAGAACTGCCTACGTAGTATTTGACCAAAGGTAAAGAGATGGCAAATATCCTATGAGGTGTGCCATCCTTTTTTTTAAATCCAGGAATAGGGGGGAAAAAGGCAGATTTAGCTCCATAAATGTCAGCAACCATTCCACAGAAATATGAAAATATTGTCTTATAGTTTTGTTCCCTATGACAAGCGAAATCTGTACATCTCTTAACTTCTAAACAAAATGGGTTCAGTGTTTCAAGTTGTCAGTTGTTTCAGTTTGTACAGCAATTAATTGTATTCTTTCTCAATCTTAGTCCTTGTAATATAATGTCATGTTTTTCTTCTCACTCAGTTGATTTCCCAGTGAGGCTGGTCGGTGGCCAACACAACTGTTCTGGCAGAGTAGAGATCTACCACGGTGGCCGTTGGGGGACGGTGTGTCACAATCATTGGGATCTGAATGATGCCAAGGTAGTGGCTAGACAGTTAGGCTGTGGAAGGGCCCTGTCTGCACCAAGGGGAGCATACTTCGGACAGGGTACTGGGGACATCTTGTTGGATTGGGTCCAATGTTCAGGCAGTGAATCAAAACTCTCACAGTGCATCCGTTCAGGGATTGGAATCACCAACTGTGTTCACAACTACGATGCTAGTGTTGTTTCTGAAGGTAAATATATAATATACAAACAAATATGGAATTATGAACTCTAGTGTTTGTGTATGTGTTGCTATTGTTATTTAAAGGATCTACACCATGAATTTAAAAAAAATATTTGATATTTAATATCATATGGTGTATGTCCCTCAAACCTTTTTCAAAAGGTTTGAGCCTAAATCATCACTCAGATATACTCATCCCAAGTCAATTGTCTCTGGCTTATACAGCACTTTCAGCTGCAATACCAAAACGTCCTCTTGGGCAGGGGGGGGCTACTGAGCAATTCTGTCTGGCCAGCATCAATGCAATGGCAATGCAAGTGACATCACTTGCATTGCACATTCTGAAATGGCCTGTTCAGACACGCCCATTCTGAAAATCTCTGAAATGAGAATGAATGACTGAATGTTAAAAAAATATATTTTTGGGTGTACAAGAGACACTGGGGAGCCCAAAAAATACTAAAAACCAAAAAAAAAAAAATCATGGTTTAGACCCAAATTTAAAGGGCATGAAACCCCCCTTTTCCCTTTTTAAAGTCAAATTCCAGGTTATCCAACAACACAACAATTAAGGCGTGGTCAGCTGTGGAGGTGGGTGGTGTGAAGTCAGGGGGGAGGGGTCAGGGTTGAGTGTGGACTAGGTATGCCCACTACACCACAGTAAAAAAGACTTCTGGAGCCTACATTGGAAGGTGTGATTGATGAAATTGATGTTTTTCTCCTCTCTTCCACACAAACAAGATGCCATGTCCTACTGTCACTGTAGTTCTACGAACGTTAGAACATAAAATCCCCAATATTATAACGTTTAGCTAACAAACGCATGTAGGTTACGTAACGACAAGGGAGAACCCGGAAACACAAGTGAAGCGCCCGTCAGCTCATCAAACCCATTGAGCTACATAAGAACAGTGAAACTATGCCTTATTGATACAAAAACAACTTAATAATAGGGGCGGAACTTTTAAAAGAACTGCCTACGTAGTATTTGACCAAAGGTAAAGAGATGGCAAATATCCTATGAGGTGTGCCATCCTTTTTTTAAATCCAGGAATAGGGGGGAAAAAGGCAGATTTAGCTCCATAAATGTCAGCAACACTTTCCACAGAAATATGAAAATATTGTCTTATAGTTTTGTTCCCTATGACAAGCGAAATCTGTACATCTCTTAACTTCTAAACAAAATGGGTTCAGTGTTTCAAGTTGTCAGTTGTTTCAGTTTGTACAGCAATTAATTGTATTCTTTCTCAATCTTAGTCCTTGTAATATAATGTCATGTTTTTCTTCTCACTCAGTTGATTTCCCAGTGAGGCTGGTCGGTGGCCAACACAACTGTTCTGGCAGAGTAGAGATCTACCACGGTGGCCGTTGGGGGACGGTGTGTCACAATCATTGGGATCTGAATGATGCCAAGGTAGTGGCTAGACAGTTAGGCTGTGGAAGGGCCCTGTCTGCACCAAGGGGAGCATACTTCGGACAGGGTACTGGGGACATCTTGTTGGATTGGGTCCAATGTTCAGGCAGTGAATCAAAACTCTCACAGTGCATCCGTTCAGGGATTGGAATCACCAACTGTGTTCACAACTACGATGCTAGTGTTGTTTCTGAAGGTAAATATATAATATACAAACAAATATGGAATTATGAACTCTAGTGTTTGTGTATGTGTTGCCATTGTTATTTAAAGGATCTACACCATGAATTTAAAAAAAATATTTGATATTTAATATCATATGGTGTATGTCCCTCAAACCTTTTTCAAAAGGTTTGAGCCTAAATCATCACTCAGATATACTCATCCCAAGTCAATTGTCTCTGGCTTATACAGCACTTTCAGCTGCAATACCAAAACGTCCTCTTGGGCAGGGGGGGCTACTGAGCAATTCTGTCTGGCCAGCATCAATGCAATGGCAATGCAAGTGACATCACTTGCATTGCACATTCTGAAATGGCCTGTTCAGACACGCCCATTCTGAAAATCTCTGAAATGAGAATGAATGACTGAATGTTAAAAAAATATATTTTTGGGTGTACAAGAGACACTGGGGAGCCCAAAAAATACTAAAAACCAAAAAAAAAAAGAATTCATGGTGTAGACCCTTTAAAGGGCATGAAACCCCCCTTTTCCCTTTTTAAAGTCAAATTCCAGGTTATCCAACAACACAACAATTAAGGCGTGGTCAGCTGTGGAGGTGGGTGGTGTGAAGTCAGGGGGGAGGGGTCAGGGTTGAGTGTGGACTAGGTATGCCCACTACACCACAGTAAAAAAGACTTCTGGAGCCTACATTGGAAGGTGTGATTGATGAAATTGATGTTTTTCTCCTCTCTTCCACACAAACAAGATGCCATGTCCTACTGTCACTGTAGTTCTACGAACGTTAGAACATAAAATCCCCAATATTATAACGTTTAGCTAACAAACGCATGTAGGTTACGTAACGACAAGGGAGAACCCGGAAACACAAGTGAAGCGCCCGTCAGCTCATCAAACCCATTGAGCTACATAAGAACAGTGAAACTATGCCTTATTGATACAAAAACAACTTAATAATAGGGGCGGAACTTTTAAAAGAACTGCCTACGTAGTATTTGACCAAAGGTAAAGAGATGGCAAATATCCTATGAGGTGTGCCATCCTTTTTTTAAATCCAGGAATAGGGGGGGAAAAGGCAGATTTAGCTCCATAAATGTCAGCAACCATTCCACAGAAATATGAAAATATTGTCTTATAGTTTTGTTCCCTATGACAAGCGAAATCTGTACATCTCTTAACTTCTAAACAAAATGGGTTCAGTGTTTCAAGTTGTCAGTTGTTTCAGTTTGTACAGCAATTAATTGTATTCTTTCTCAATCTTAGTCCTTGTAATATAATGTCATGTTTTTCTTCTCACTCAGTTGATTTCCCAGTGAGGCTGGTCGGTGGCCAACACAACTGTTCTGGCAGAGTAGAGATCTACCACGGTGGCCGTTGGGGGACGGTGTGTCACAATCATTGGGATCTGAATGATGCCAAGGTAGTGGCTAGACAGTTAGGCTGTGGAAGGGTCCTGTCTGCACCAAGGGGAGCATACTTCGGACAGGGTACTGGGGACATCTTGTTGGATTGGGTCCAATGTTCAGGCAGTGAATCAAAACTCTCACAGTGCATCCGTTCAGGGATTGGAATCACCAACTGTCGTCACAATCAGGATGCAAGTGTGATTTCTGAAGGTAAATATATAATACAGATGAATAAATATAACATTATGAACTACAGTGTTTGTACAGTGGGCCCTGTCTTGCGCCCAAGTCGCGCAACCCACTATTTGGGATTTAGCATTGCGCAAAGGGGCTTTTGTGTGGCCTTGCTGCTATCTTACACCACCAGCCTTATCCCTAAAACACCTGCACTACCCCTTACATAATGCATAGGTGTGGTTTTGGCATTACATTAATAAGACCAATCAGCGTGCCCGATGCCATTACCTTTAAGGGCCAGCTGTGCTATGCCTTATGCCCAGCGTTATTGTACACTCAGTCCCTCTCTGCCAATGGAAGAGGCAGTCCACATTGATTGCCTTGGAATAAAATAACATTTGACACACAAAATACACAAAATAGTCCCTCACACATTGCTGGTTCCAACTTTAAATTACAGCAATCGCTTGTGTTCTAGATGATTTAAACTGAATGGTCTGCTCTGGTTATAGCAAACGCAGATCAAACAACATTTCATTCGTCTTTGATAAGCTTAACAACTCCTGATAAAAAAAACACAACTTATTGACACAAGGAATTAACAGTCAAACTTTTGCGGATGACAATCACGTAATTAACAGATAGCACATAGCGCCAAGGCCTAGCTCAATAGGGCCCAGTATGTCTTTTGCCATTGTTATTTAAAGGGCATATGAAACCCCTGTTTCCTTTTTTCCGTATAATTATATGGCAATTATATAAAATACATATGAATCCATGTAACATCATTAAGTAAAGTGTTACTAGGTCTGTTATCAATTATTAACATTTTATTTAAGGATTATTTGTATATATATATATTTTTTTTATAATTATTTTAGTAATAGTTGTTTGCTGAAATGTTTTGCATTTTTGTTCGTCACTGTTAAATTAAAACTTCAGATAATTCCATGAGCTCTACAAGGTCTCCATCCACAGCCTTGCCTGCAACTGAAGGTAAATGTCTTGCCATCTGTACACATAATAACATTATTATCTTTATAATACTAATTAGACATAACAAGGAGTTGAATTTCCATACTTCACCATGGAACAGGAAGTTGTTTGTAACTCGTTAATATCTGCCCCAAACTTAACATATAACAATCCCAGCCTGAAAACATGTATGTGCCAATATTGAGATGTAGTCATTGTCATAATGCCACCTACTGGCAATATGAGTCATGGTCATAGTGCCACCAACTGGCAACATAAGCAATCCACAGGGCCCCACAAGTTAAAAACGTTCAGTCCCTATCTGATCGGATCAGATTTTGAAATCCTATATTTTCTGATCCAGGATCAGACAATCCAGATTTGGTCCCGGGAGTTCAAAGAAATTCAGCATAGGATCTGGAAGGATATGATCACCTTCATCCAGATTCAGATTTTTCAAGATTACCAGATCCTGAATATCAGTGCTCTAATCCTACCTATTGCCACCTAGTGGATGTGAATAGCAGAATATTATTATTATTAATACTATTATTATTATTATTATTATTATTATTATTATTATTATTATTATTATTATTACCCTTATTATTGTTATTATTGTGTGACCCGCATTCTTTAATGCAGATAATGGGTTAACACATTCTGAATATTGGCTTTGGATTGATTGATTGAGCACTTCATTGAAAATGTATTCAAAAACATGAATACACAAGAAAGCCTGAAGGCTTGTTTCCATTGTGATCCTTGAAGACATGAATGTACATTTTTGTTCTTTACTGTTAAATAAAAAACTTCAGGTAACTCCATGAGCTCTACAAGGCCTCCATCCACAACCTTGCCTGCAACTGAAGGTAAATATGTCTTACCATCAGTAAACATACTCAGGAAGAGTAATATTTTACTTATTACTCCTTTAACAATGTAATAATATTATATTACTTATTACTTCGAATCAAGAGTAATATATTATTGTAGATTTTAAGGCAGCTACGCCACCTTCAAACCTAGTCCTATGTTGCGCTAATAAGAGCAATGGTCAAAGTTAAACACTGCTGTAACACTGCTGCCGAGCAGTGATCCACTTGCAGTACCCAGGTGCACTTTCATACCATAGACTGTATAAAAAAATGGACAGCGTTACGCCCCTAGACTCTACAGACCGTGAATGAAGCCGATTGTTCAGCAATTTCAAATCCGCCATCTTTCAATATCGCGTCATATCGTGTCATATCCTGCAGAATGACACCAGACCATTATTGGTAATAAATTATTTCTGACACCAGCAGGGGTAAAACAGCGAAACTACAGGCCATTCATATGAACTGTCTCTTCCGTATTGGAGTCAATGTAAAAATCTCAAGCTGGCCCCTTGTTTCATACCTGTGAGACCTTGTGTTCGGAAGGTAGGGGCAAAGAAATGATCAGAGTGAGGGACAAATTGCAATTGTCTACGACTACTTCATGGTAAAACCGGAAGTGAACAGATTCACTTCTGGGTTGAACTCCACAACCCTCAGAGAGTGTGGGTGAAGTTTTATGGCAATCTGACAAACCGGAAGTAGGAAGGGAAAAAAACAGAAGACATCTGTGGGACCACCCACCAAGTTTGGAGCCTGTATCATGTTGGGAAGTGGAGTTATGGCTGTTTAAACCCCAGCCAATAGGAAAGCAGAGGGGGCAGGGCTTCAGCAATTAAGATACGCTCTAGGTTTTTTGACTGCTCCTGTCAGGATAGGATAATTATTGTTCCAAATCATGGAATATCTAGAAAGAAACTGTACAAGTAAGATGTAATATAATACGTAGTCCTATAGGGTGGGTGGGTCGACGGTGGGTGGACGTCACAAACGTAGCATGCAGAGCTGTGAGGTGCACAGTTGCTCTGCACCGGCCAAAAACTTGGTAGGTGCTTTTAGACGGTCAATAGGGACAGGCTTTAATTGCTCAAGCCCTGCCCCCTCTGTGTTCCTATTGGCTGGGCTTTAAACAGCTATATCTCCAGTTCCCAGCATGCCAAAGGCTCCCCTCCAAACTTGTTGGGTGCTCTTACACGGCCAATAGGGATGGGCTGTAATTTGTTGATGCCCCACCCCTTTTGTGTTCCTATTGGCTGGGGTTTAAACAGCCATAACTCCAGTTCAGTTCAAGTATGCTAAAAGCTTCAAAACTAGAAACTTGTTTATTAAAATTCAAGGAGTCCTAATAAACACCCAGTTTTTGGTGGTATGTATATTTCCATATTTGTTGCCCGCATAAAGTTTACAATGGACTGTGCTGTTTGTATCTTTGACTTATACAAACTCACAATAATGACAATACTTGGAAGTGTTTAAAGTATGCATGTTCAATGCGTTTTTGAGCCATGCTTGGAGGAGCACAAGCCTGCCACAGACCTTAACTCTATGCCCCAGAAACCCAGACCGTCCTGGACGTATACTATCCTACATCATAACATTGCGCGATGGTGCATGATTAAAAAGAACAGATCTACAAGCTAATAATATGTAGCATTGCAAAGTGTTTATAGCTTGTAGATCTGTTCTTTTAGCACATGTGACAACCGGTGCTTGAATGAGCGGCTGTACACAGACACACCGCGGCTCAGACAAAGTACAACCGAGACAGCAAGGACAAAATGCTTTTATCTCGGTTAGAAACAAATTGCGTTCATCGTAACAAAAAATGCGGCGTTACTTGGATCAGTAAAATGTAATAATATTACTGTTTCAGCAGCTTGTTACTGGGGAAAGTAATAATATACAGTAATATATTACTTAGTAAGTCAATAATCACGTTACTACCCGACACTGTTAATAACAGTCTCAGCCAGAAACATCAAAGGGGGCTCAAGCCCCTGTTCTTTTACCCGTCTGCAAACATTGCCCTCTCCAGACCATGAATCCATGCAGCATTTACTATGGTAGCAAATTCCATGCCGAACCCGAAGGCAGCGTTCAATATAATTGCCGTAGTGCCACCCACATGGGAAGTTCTAACTACATCATATTTCACTGGTTGAGAGTCCTGTCCTGAAGAAATCTACAGGCCATTTTTTAATGATAGTCATAGCACCAACAACTGGCGACACAAAGTTATAGTCCCTATACATTATTGTAGCAATCAATTGAAAAATACAACCTTTGAATAGACATGAGTCATGCCTAAAGCCATGAAACTTTTTAACACATAATGCGTCTTGTCATGAGGAACAATGTTTTTAATAGTTGAATAGCAATTTATAGATTTACATCATCATTATTATTATTATTATTATTATTATTATTATTATTATTATTATTATTATTATTATTATTATTATTATTATTATTATTATTATTGTTATTTTTATTATTATTATTATTATTACACTTATTATTATTATTATTATTATTATTATTATTATTATTATTATTATTATTAATATTATTAATATTTATCTTGTATTATGCTCTCATTATTTTATTCTTACACACTTGATTTTCCAGTGAGGCTGGTCGGCGGCCAACACAACTGTTCTGGCAGAGTAGAGATCTACTACGGTGGCCGTTGGGGAACAGTGTGTCACAATTATTGGGATTTGAATGATGCCAAGGTAGTGGCTAGACAGTTAGGCTGTGGAAGGGTCCTGTCTGCACCAGGGGGAGCACACTTCGGACAGGGTACTGGGGACATCTTGTTGGATCAGGTCCAATGTTCAGGCAGTGAATCAAAGCTCTCACAGTGCATCCATTCAGGGATTGGAATCACCAACTGTCGTCACAATCAGGATGCAAGTGTTGTTTGTGAAGGTAAATAAACAGATGAATGAATATGGCATTATGTCCTGCTATGTATGTATGTATGTATGTATGTATGTATGTATGTATGTATGTATGTATGTATGTATGTATGTATGTATGTATGCATGTATGTATGTATGTATGTATGTATGTATGTATGTATGTATGTATGTATGTATGTGTGTTGCCATTGTTATTTAAACTCAGATTCCAGGTTATCAAACGACACAACAAATGTAGTGGTCTATGGAGATATGTTGCAAAATTCGTGAGCAAATAGATTTGATTTGAGCACTTGTAATATGCGATCCGAACAGTTGTAGGTTGGAATTTGCAATCTGTAATCTGTCATCCACACACACATAATCTGAATTTGAAGTCACACAAAATGAGGTCACAGTTAAAATACACACACATCTGTTAATCACGGTTGCACACTTGTAATCCAGCATTTACACATGTATTTTCTTTTTTACTTGATCCCATTTTCCAGAACTTCAAATCGCTCACTTAGTTACCTCTCAAATCAGTCATTACAACAGCACAAATCTGCACAAACATATCACACATTCGTAAAACTATTGCGCTCGGATATTGCTACATATTTTGCAATATGTCTGTTGCAAATTATTTGAGCGCTCGTACACAGCAATCTGCTCAAGTGCAAATTACTATTCACACTTGTACAATGGCATTTGTAGTCAAAACAAAAATACTCATTTTATATATATTTTTTTATATATTATATATATATATTTTTTACTCATATATCATTTATATATTTTTATGCACATTATATAGACGCATTATTTTAGCTGGGTTATACCTTCTCATAGTTATACTTGAATGTTGACAAGAAATAATAATCCCGCTAGTGTTTGAGTAGCGCGAGCCGTGAAAAATAATTAAAAAACACGTTTTTATAAGGATAAATACACCCAGGATTAGTCCGTGACGTCACTGCTAAAATACCAAGGATGCGTCCGTGACGCCAATATCATATTAATAGACAACGTTACATTTCGAGGTTTCAAAGACCAGTGCACACACTGCTTTGGTTGTGTATTGTTGATCTGTTGTTATTATAACTCAAGACAACGTCAGGAACACAGTCAAACTATATTATTCACTCTAGAGTGACTTTTCTTCTGTGAATGACATTCTCTCTCCCAAAGCCCCATAGTCCACAGCGCCCCCATGAGGCACATATTTACCATTACTGTTAAATGAAATGGTCTCGAGTCTTGGCCAGTGTGAATGCTGGCTAGCCAAGCGTACTCGGGAACGGTTTGATTCAAACGGACCCAGTCTGAAGCCGCCATTAGTCTATTTATATCTCATAGTATTCATTCTACACTGTAATTTGACCTAAATTAGCTTCTATCGTTTGATATCACAATAAAAAAAAAATCTCAATATTTCCGACAAGCTGGAAGTATTTTGAGCATTTCCATATTAAGTTGATATTTTTTCAATAGTTTTTGATAACGACATCTTTTAACTCCTGACTTACTGATGTCAAGTCAGTTCAACATTCTGGTTGTTATTGCTTCTTCATATTGATTGCAAGCAGACAGCGATAATTATATATATCCGTCTGTCTGTCCGTCCGTCCGTCCGTCTGTCCGTTCGTCCGTCCGTCCGTTCGTCCGTCCGTCCACACCTACCTACCTATCTATCTATCTAAAAAGTACTTATGTTTTTTTACTTAAGTAAAAGTATCAATCCTATAATACAATCGGCAGATCTGCCCATGCGCGGCGGAGTGTGCCTCTGCAGGTAGGTTACAGTTAGGTCAAAGTTGCATCGGCAGAACTGCCCATGCGCCTGCCTGGATGCGCCTGCCTGGAGTTTGGCCAGCTATACGTGGCACGCAGGGGCTTCACTAACCGAGCCATGCGCTGCCAAGTGGGCGCTGCGTGGGCGCTAGACGTACGGCCCGTAGCGGGCCGAACTTCTAGTACTGTTACAAGTCCCGTATTCAAAATGTACTTGAGAGTAAAAGTACAAAAGTATTGGCATCAAATATACTTAAAGTACCAAAAGTAAAAGTAGTCATTGTGCAGAATGTCCCATTTCACAAGTTCAAAATGTATAAAAAATCTTTTGAAAATAGCCAATCTACAGTACAAGCTCATAATGTGTCGGGATGCGACGCATTATGAGCTTGTAGATCTGCTATTTTCAAATGGCCAAAATGTATGTAGGGCTGAAGTGGTTAATGTATGTTTTGTAATAATAAACAAAATCTACAAGTCGATTTTGGCTTAAAGACAGCACAAAACTGTTGCATAATTGTCCCGCAGAGCAGATTTGAGCATTTGTAGGGGGAAAAAATACACACACGTGTAAATTATGGATTACACGTTTGCAGCAGCCAATCTACACGTTTGTGATATTTTTTTCTGTGACTACAAATTTTATTATTTTGACTTCAAATGGCAACTGCACATGTGTAGATTGCAGTACAAGCTCTCACATTCCTCAATATCCCATGCTCGCTCAGATCAGGTTTTGCAACAGACGCATCGCCAAGTATGTAGCAATATCCAAGCGCAATAGTTTAACAAATTTGTGATGTGTGGAAACAGATCTGTGCTGTTGCAACTACTGATTTGAGAGGTTTAAGTAAGTGATTTGAAGTTGTACTGGAAAGTGGGCTCAAGTAAAAAAAAAAAAACACACGTGTAAATGTTGGATTACAATTGTGCAACTGCGATTTACACATTGTGTGTGCTTTTTTCTGCAAGCTCAAATGTTTTTCTATTTTGTGACTTCAAATTCAGATTACATGTGTGTAGATCAGGGCAGAGCCTTCTATTAGAGAGTTGCGCCAATGAGGGGTCAGAAACAGTGTCGGTCACGTGGTTCATGTAGCTGGAAATAGTGACAAGGAGCCGTCGACTTCAATGCATTCCATGAACTTCCGGTTTAGGGATTTGTCACTATTCGCCAATGTATGTGTACAGTATGTAGAAAACCTGGCACGAAGAAGTGAACGGAGTTGGCGTAACTCTCTAATAGATGGCACTGGAAGATGATAGATTACACATTGCAAATTCCAACCTACAATTGTTCAGATCGCATATAACGAGCGCTCAAATCAAATGAACTGTATTTGCTCGCAGATTTTGCAACATAATCTATCTCCAAGTGGTCAGCTGTATAGATGAGTGGTGAGAGGGTGCGGGGGCAGAGCGGAGTGTGGATTAGGCATTCACACTGCACCCAGAGTTGCCAGTTGTACAATAGTTATCATGTTTTTTCTCCGCCAGGCCGAGAGGCATGGCCGAGACTATGTTTTGCACCCTGTCCGTCCGTCCATGTGTCCGTCCGTGTGTCCGTCCGTGTGTACGTCGCCCCCTCCATCTGTGGACAGCTAATCTCCAGCACCGTTCGCTTTATCGCAGCGAAACTGAGCACACACACTCCCTGGATGCCTGTTATACTGTAGCTCCAACAGGAGGCCGCTTTTTGCAAAACACATTTTTTAACAGTACTCCTACAGATTTTATCTAAACATCACGCGAATCGGTACACAGTATCTCTATAGTCATTAAACAAAACTGGTGTTTCAGATTTTTCTCACATTCGAACTACGTTGAGAAACAAATGCCACTCTTCCAACATTGCCCTATTATAGCGTCACCAGGAGGCTGACTTTTACAAAACAATTTTTTTAATATTACTCCTACAAACATTCCGTCTAGGCAGAAGAAGAAATGTCAACCTTTTCTCATTGACTTTATAACGCCACCAGCAGGAAGATTTTTGCACAAAAAAAAAAAAGATATTACTCCTATAGATTTTGTCCAAACATCACACAAATCGGTACACATTATTTCTCTATAGTCATGTGATGTGATCAAGACGGATCTGCAGTAGGGGTTCGCTTTGAACAAAATGCCTCAAATCATGAACGCAGCAGGGGGGCACGGTGCTACAGTCGGTAGCGCTGTCGCCTCACAGCTAGAAGATTCTGGGTTTGATTACCACCGGGGACGCTGTGGGCACTGGGGGTGTGTCCTCTCCTCCACGTCATCAGTGCCCATACCCTAGGTGGGGTTGGCGAAAGGGCCTTTCTGTGTGGAGTTTGCATGTTCTCCTCCTCTCCCTCACTAAAACATGCAGTAATCCTGGTCTCTACACTGCCTCCCCCTGGTCAGCCGGGGGCGCCTGATGGAGGGGAAAGGTACTGGTTGGAATAACGTGTTCCTTCCACCCGCTACGTCCAACCGGGAAAACTCCCTCCTGTCAGGTGATGAAGAAGCGGCTTGCTAGCTCCTCATGCATTGAAGGAGGCATGAGCTGAGTTATGGGCTCTCGCTAGGCTGGCAGAGGGAGAGCAGCACCAAGGATTACATAGGCAATTGGCACTGGGTGAAAAAATGGGGTACAAAATCGTGGGATAAAATGTTTTATCATGAACGGAGCGATTCCACTCACCTCTATAATGACTGAATTTCAAACATTGCTGACCCACAATAACCTACCTGCCCTGGCGGAGACCTGTGCTCCGAGGAGCACTTTTTCTGGCTATTGTTATTATTATCATCATTATTATTTTTTATATTTTCATTATAATTTGTATTATTATTATTATTATTATTATTATTAGGGCCCGAGCACTGCACAGTAGTGCGAAGCCCTATTGAAACTGCAATGATTATTAGGGCCCGAGCACTGCACAGTAGTGCGAAGCCCTATTGAAACTGCAATGATTATTATTATTCTTCCCGATAATGAAACGGGAAAATTAAGGCTTACACGTACTCCAAAAGTTACGCTACTGTGCACACACATCATCAGCGGTGAAAAATTACGTATAAAAAAAAAAAGTGAGTGTGGCCTAATGGCTCAATAGCGCCCCCTACAAAACTTGGTGCTTCAAGCCCGACAATACGATTTCACCTACATGTATAAAAATCGGTACACACCTGTATCATGTCCCAACTTACGAATAAGTCTCTCGGAGCCATGACCAAAACCAAACATGAAGTCGGCCATTTTTAATTGATAGTGGCGTTTTTGTGCATTTCACGCCATTTTCACGCGTTGTACTTTAACAAACTCCTCCTAGGCGGATTGTCGGATCCGCCTCAAACTCGCTCAGAGTACACAAAAGACGTTAACGATGAAAATGTATCAAAAACTTGAGTTTTCGTAAAACGGCGTGACCGTGGCGAAGCGTCAAACTTCAACGCCAAACAGGAAGTGAGAATAGCCGATCTACAATTCCTATTGGCTGGGCTTTAAACAGCCATAACTTCGGTTCGCAGCCTGCTACCGAGTACAAATTTGGTATGTGGACTAAGACCACCAATAGGGACGAGCTGTAATTTCTGAAGCTCCGCCCCCTCTGTCTTCCTATTGGCCGGCCTTTAAACAGCCATAACTTCGGTCCGCAGCATGCTACCGAGTCCAAATTTGGTATGTGGACTAAGACCACCAATAGGGACGAGCTGCAATTTATGAAGCTCCGCCCCCTCTGTCTTCCTATTGGCCGGCCTTTAAACAGCCATAACTTCGGTTCGCAGCATGCTACTGAGGACAAATTTGGTATGTGGACTAAGACCACCAATAGGGACAAGCTGTAATTTCTGATGCTCCGCCCCCTCTGTCTTCCTATTGGCCGGCCTTTAAACAGCCATAACTTCGGTTCGCAGCATGCTACGGAGTTCAAATTTGGTATGTGGACTAAGACCACCAATAGGGACGAGCTGTAATTTCTGAAGCCCCGCCCCCTCTGTCTTCCTATTGGTTGGCCTTTAAACAGCCATAACTCACAGTATGCTACAGAGTACAAATTTGTTATGTGGACTAAGACCACCAATAGGGACGAGCTGTAATTTCTGAAGCCCCGCCCCCTCTGTCTTCCTATTGGCCGGCCTTTAAACAGCTATAACTGTCCAAAATGTATGGGTGGATTTTTTTTTTTTTTTTTTTCCACAATTTTATTTTAAAACCTTTTATTATCCATACTTTTTTTTCTTTGATTTTTTGTTTTCCTTTTTTTCCCCTAACTTTTTTAGGTTTCGGTTCATTTTACAGGCTGTAATTGCTTATGCTATGTAGCCTTAAAGGCTTGTATCTTGGACAGAACGTCGAGGGCCCGTTCATCACTGCTTGCAGCTTTATTATTATTATTATTATTATTATTATTATTATTATTATTATTATTATTACCCTTATTATCATTGTTGTCATTTATCAATGTCATTCCCTGTATTATGGCTTTTATGTTTTTCTTCTCAATCAGTTGATTTTTCAGTGAGGCTGGTCGGTGGCCAACACAACTGTTCTGGCAGAGTAGAGATCTACTACGGTGGCCGTTGGGGGACGGTGTGTCACGATTATTGGGATCTGAATGATGCCAAGGTAGTGGCTAGACAGTTAGGCTGTGGAAGGGTCCTGTCTGCACCAGGGGGAGCACACTTCGGACAGGGTACTGGGGACATCTTGTTGGATCGGGTCCAATGTTCAGGCAGTGAATCAACGCTCTCACAGTGCATCCGTTCGGGGATTGGAATCGACTACTGTGGTCACAATCAGGATGCAAGTGTTGTTTCTGAAGGTAAATATATATATATATATATATATATATATATATATATATATATATATATATATATATATATATATATATATATATGTATATATATTTATATATATATTTATATATATACACACACAGATGATCAAATATGTGTTGTTTATTTAAAGGTCACGAAACCCCCCTTTTCCTTTTTTAAGTCAGATTCCAGGTTATCAAATGACACAACAAATGTAGGCTTGACCAATTATGGAGGTGGGTGGAGTGAGGTGAGGCGGGGGGGGGGGGGGGGGTCGGCCATCATTGATACTACACCAAAGATAAAGACTGCTGTATGGGGGAAGCTGTGAATTGTGATATCAAAGGTTTTTAATCAGCAGATGCATGTGTGAAATTAATCGAGACTCATGCAGTACATGGCTTATTTACTTGCTAAAACATAAGCATCATTTTGCAAACAAGCTGCCAGAGACAAGCGTCCAGTCTTTCCCTGTTTGTGAACTCCCGGGGCACAGCAGCAGGCTTTGATCCCACTTGGAGGAGGGTTTACATCCTACACCTGCTGCCTGGTTCTCCTCCCCCACAAACAAGATGACATGTTCTACTGTCATTATTATAACGTTAAGTTACCTATGGAATGTAGGTTATGTAAAGAGACGAGACAAAAGAACCCGGAAAAGCAAGTGAAGAACAAACCCATTGAGCTACACAAGAACAGTGAAACTATGACTTATCGATATAAAAAATGATTTAGGTGGGACTATTAAAACTGCCTACCTAGTATACCTACCTGACCAAAGGAACAGAGATGGCAAATATCCAATGAGGTATGCCAATAATTGTACTCAATCCAGGAATGGGAAAAACTGCCAGTTTAGCTCCAAAAACTAGCAGCAAACAGCATATGCTCAGAATTACAAAGAAATGGTCTTGAACATTTGTTCATTATTACAAGCAACAAGTATATCTGTTAACTTATAACAAAATGGGGTTTAGTGTTTCATGGCCTGTTAAGGATAATTTGTACAGAAATGTTAGGACTATTCATAATAATAATAATAATCATAATAATAATAATAAAAATGGTATTATGCTTTTATGTTTTTCTTCTCAATCAGTTGATTTTCCAGTGAGGCTGGTCGGTGGCCAACACAACTGTTCTGGCAGAGTAGAGATCTACCACGGTGGCCGTTGGGGAACAGTGTGTCACGATTATTGGCATCTGAATGATGCCAAGGTAGTGGCTAGACAGTTAGGCTGTGGAAGGGTCCTGTCTGCACCAGGGGGAGCACACTTCGGACAGGGTACTGGGGACATCTTGTTGGATCGGGTCCAATGTTCAGGCAGTGAATCAAGACTCTCACAGTGCATCCGTTCAGGGATTGGAATCACCAACTGTGTTCACAACTACGATGCTAGTGTTGTTTCTGAAGGTAAATATATACAAATGAATACAATGGTATTATGAACGGTGGTGATTTTATATGTGTTGCCATTGTCTTTATTGTCTCCGCCAGGCCGAAAGGCATGGCGAGAGAGTATGTTTTGCCCCCTGTCCGTCCGTCCGTGTGTCCGTCCGTCCGTCGGTGTGTGTGTGTGTCCGTCCTTCTGTCTGCGTACAGCTAATCTCCGCCACCGTTGACCCGGTCGCTGTGAAACTGTGCACACACACTCCCTGGATGCAACAGGCCACAGCAGAACCTCTGCCCCACATTTTTCAGATCAGCCTGTCATGAGGCCGACTTTTGCTAAACACATTTTTGGATATTACTCCTACAGATTTTGTCCAAAAAACACGCAAATCGGTACACAGTATCTCCATAGCCATGTGATCAACACGGATCTGTCTGATTTTCCATATGCCATCCTGATTGGCTAAAATTGTCTTCCAAAGTTTGCAGGATTGTTTCATTTTGAACAAAATGCCTCAAATCATGAACGCAGCATACGATTTTCGTGAAATTTTCCACGTAGATTCCCACTTGACCCAGGAAGAAATGCCACTTGAAAACGTTCAAATCAGCCTCATGGTGGCGCTATAACAGGTCGATTCACGTTTTTAGCTATAACTGCACCGATCTGCGTGAAACTTTGCACGCACACTCCCTAGAGGCCAAGGAAAAACATTTGCCCTGCATTTTTCACTTATGTCTTTTAGAGCGCCACCAGGAGGCTGAGTTTTGTAAAACAATTTTTTTGCTCTTACTCCTTCATATTCTGGCCAAAAATCACGCAAATCGGTATACAGTATCTCTATAGTCATGTCATCAAGATGGATGTGTCCGATATTTCATATTCCATTCTACTTGGCTAACATTGGCTTCCAAAGTTTGCAGGATAGGTCCGTTTTGAACAAAATTCCTCAAATCCTGAACGCAGTGTGCGATTTCCGTGAAATTTTGCAAGTGGCATTTCTTCCTTGGCGTAGTGGGAATGTGCGTGCAAAATTTCACAGAAATTGCATGCTGTGTTCATGATTAGAGGCATTTTGTTCAAAACGGAGCACTCCTGCAAACTTTGGAAGACAATTTTAGTCAATCAGGATGGAATTCAAAAAATCTGAAAAACCTGTTCCGTTTAAAGACTATAGAGATACTGTGTACCGATTTGCGTGATGTTTGGACAAAATCTGTAGGAGTACTGTCAAGAAATGTGTTTTGCACAAATCGGCCTCCTGGTGGCGCTATAACAGGCCCCTGTGAAAAATTTGCGGCAGAGGTCCTGCTCCAGGGAGTGTGTGTGCACAGATTTGCTGCGAGCAAGCCAACGGTGCCGGAGATTAGCTGTACACAGACAGATAGAATGACACACACACACACCCGCGGACACACGGACGGACGGACGGACAGGTGGTAAAACATACTCTCTCGCCATGCCTTTCAGCCTGGCGGAGACAATAATAAATGTTTTGTATTCTGCTTTTATGTTTTTCTTCTCACTCAGTTGATTTTCCAGTGAGGCTGGTCGGTGGCCAACACAACTGTTCTGGCAGAGTAGAGATCTACTACGGTGGCCGTTGGGGGACGGTGTGTCACGATTATTGGGATCTGAAGGATGCCACGGTAGTGGCTAGACAGTTAGGCTGTGGAAGGGCCCTGTCTGCACCAGGGGGAGCACACTTCGGACCGGGTACTGGGGACATCTTGTTGGATCGGGTCCAATGTTCAGGCAGTGAATCAACACTCTCACAGTGCATCCGTTCAGGGATTGGAATCACCAACTGTGTTCACAACTACGATACTAGTGTTGTTTCTGAAGGTAAATATATACAGAAGAATAATTATGGAATAATGAACTGTGGTGTTTTTATGTGTTGCCATTGTCCTTTAAAGGGGAATGAAAAATCCCTTTATTTTAAGTCAGATTACCGCTTATGAAACGACACAATAAATGTAGGCGTGGCCAGTGGTGGAGATGTGTGGTTTGACGTGAGGGGGAGGAGGAGTCTAGTGTGGACTAGGCAGGCACACTGCACCACATAAAAAAGTAGACTAGAAGTCTTAAAGGATCTACACCATGAATTTAAAAAATATATTTGATATTTAATATCATATGGTGTATGTCCCTCAAACCTTTTTCAAAAGGTTTGAGCCTAAATCATCACTCAGATATACTCATCCCAAGTCAATTGTCTCTGGCTTATACAGCACTTTCAGCTGCAATACCAAAACGTCCTCTTGGGCAGGGGGGGCTACTGAGCAATTCTGTCTGGCCAGCATCAATGCAATGGCAATGCAAGTGATGTCACTTGCATTGCCATTCTGAAATGGCCTGTTCAGACACGCCCATTCTGAAAATCTCTGAAATGAGAATGAATGACTGAATGTTAAAAAAAAATATTTTTTGGGGTACAAGAGACACTGGGGAGCCCAAAAAATACCCCCCCCCCAAAAAAAAAAATTAGATTCATGGTGTGGCCCCTTTAAGTGCATTCTCTTCTAAAACAAGCAACTAAGAGTATACCTACTGTAGCTTTAAGGTAAAAGTGCAATATATAAGCTACCTACTTTCTTAAACAGATGAGACAAATAGGAAAATCAAATGGCCAGAGCTAAAACTTGCCGATATCCTATAATATGCTGGGTCAAATTGGCCGATACCGATACATTACATGATTATATATTATATTCATTTTAAGCTCATTGCAGATTTTTTTTTCTTTTTTTCAAAGCCTTTAACAGATATATTATTATTGTGTCAATATCAGTGAAATAGTGGTAAATATCGATCAATATCGGTCAATATTGGTCATTATCGGTAAAAATTATTGGTCAATATCGGTGAAATATTATCGGAATTATTTTGGCATCGGTTCACTACTGATATTGCATTTTTAATTACATATCGGCCGATATTGATAAGCTACCGATAATACCGTGCATCAGTAGAAAAAACTTCTGTATGGAGTTTGTGGCGGGACTATTAAAATAACTGCCTATGTAATATCGGACCAAACGTACAAAGATGGCAAATATCCAATGAGGTGTCCCAATATTTGTTTTCAATCCAGGAAACGGAAAAACACCCGATTTAGCACTAAAAACTAACAGCAAACAAAACGTGCACAGAAATACGAAGAAATGGTCTTAAACTTTTTTACCCTATCACAAGCAACAACTGTATATCCCTTAACTTCTAACAAAAAAGCGGGTTTAGTGTTTCA
The DNA here is from genome assembly GCF_963280865.1 of Gymnoscopelus braueri. Classification (NCBI taxonomy): domain Eukaryota; kingdom Metazoa; phylum Chordata; class Actinopteri; order Myctophiformes; family Myctophidae; genus Gymnoscopelus; species Gymnoscopelus braueri. The sequence goes on along the minus strand of NC_137607.1, from coordinate 37,621,985 downwards.
TGGCCCTTTAAAGATATATTGTACAGAAATGTTAGGACCATTCATAATAATGATAATAACAACAACAACAACAACAACAACAATAACAATAATAATATTTTTTGTATTATGCTTATTTTGCTTTTTCTTCTCAATCAGTTGATTTTCCAGTGAGGCTGGTTGGCGGCCAACACAACTGTTCTGGCAGAGTAGAGATCTACTACGGTGGTCGTTGGGGGACGGTGTGTCACGATTATTGGGATCTGAATGATGCCAAGGTAGTGGCTAGACAGTTAGGCTGTGGAAGGGTCCTGTCTGCACCAGGGGGAGCACACTTCGGACAGGGTACTGGGGACATCTTGTTGGATCGGGTCCAATGTTCAGGCAGTGAATCAACACTCTCACTGTGCATCCGTTCAGGGATTGGAATCACCAACTGTGTTCACAACTACGATGCTAGTGTTGTTTCTGAAGGTAAATATATACAGATGAATAACTATGGAATTATGAACTGTGGTGTTTTCATATGTGTTGCCATTGTTATTTAAAGGGGCATGAAAAAACACTTTATTTTAAGTCAGATTACCGCTTATGAAACAACACAACAAATGTAGGCTTGGCTAGCGGTGGAGATGTGTGCTTTAAGGTGAGGGGGAGGGGGCGGAGACTAGTGTGGACTAGGCATGCACACATAATATGCAGGGTCAAATCAGCCGATACCGATATTATATTATGATATATTATACTTATATTGAGCTCATTACTGATTTTTTCAAATTTCATTTTCAAAGCCGGTCATATTATTATTGTGTCAATATCGGTGAAATATTGGTAAATATTGGTGCACGGTGGCACAGTCGGTAGTGCTGTCGCCTCACAGCTAGAAGGTCCTGGGTTCGATTCCCGCAGGGGACGCTGTGGGCGCTGGGGGCGTGTTCTCTCCTCCGCGTCATCAGTGCCCATACCCTAGGTGGGGTTGGCGAAAGGGCCTTTCTGTGTGGAGTTTGCATGTTCTCCCCGTGTCTCCTAGGGTAGGTACCCTCACAAAAACATGCAGTAATCCTGGTCACTATACTGCCTCCCCCTGGCCAGCCGGGGCGCCTGATGGAGGGGAAGGGAACTGGTTGGAATAACGTGTTCCTTCCACGCGCTACGTCCAACCAGGGAAACTCTCCCCTGTCAGGTGATAAGAAGGTCAGTTGGTTCTCATGCATTGAAGGAGGCATGAGCTCGGCCCTGGCCTCCCTAGGTTGGCAGAGGGAAGGTAGTGCCCAGGATTACATAGACAATTGGCACTGGGTGTAAAAAATAGGGTTACAAAATCGCGGGATAAAAATTTAGAGTAAAAAAAAAAAGAAATATTGGTAAATATCAGTCAATATCGGTGAATATCTGTAAAAATGCAGTCAATATCAGTGAAAAGATATTGTCAATATCGGCGAAATAATAACGGAATTATTTTGACATCGATTCAATACCGATATTGCATTTTTAATGAAATATCGGCTGATTTTGATAAGCTACCAATAATACCATGCATCAGTAGAAAAAACAGCTATGGAGGAAGGTGCGAATCGTGAAATAAAAGTTATTAACCAGCAGGTGAATCTGGGATATCGATCAAGACCGAGCAGCTGCATGGCTTATTTACTGGCTAAAATATATAAATCCTTTTACAAAGAAGCTGCCAGAGACAAGCGTCCAGTCCCGCCACTTCTCTCCCCTGTCTGTGAATTATCCAGGCGGTCGTAGCTGCAGGCTTTGATCCCACTTGGACGAGGATCGACACACCGCTCTCTCGCTCAATCAGGTTTACAAGCTGCTTATATACGACGGTGTCACTGCTGCTGCCTGGTCCTCCTCCTTTGCGCACAAACAAGATGCCATGTCCTACTGTCATGGTAGTTTTGCTAACGTTGGTTAACATTTTCCCCATTATTATAATGTTTAGACACCTATGGAATGTTGGTTGTGTAACGAAGCAAGAAGAGAGAACGCGAAAACGCAAGTGAAACGCCTGTCAGCTCAACAAACCCATTGAGCTACATAAGAACAGTGAAACTACACCTTATCGATAAAAAATAAAACATATTAATAGAGGCGGTACAATAAAATGACTGCCTACGTAGTATCAGACCAAATGTACAGATAGCAAATGTCCAATAAGTTGTGCCGATATTTGTTTTCAATCCAGGAAAAGGAAAAACACCCGATTTAAATCCAAAAACTAGCACAAACAAAACATGCACAGAAATACGAAGAAATGGTCTTAAACACTTTTTTCCCCTATCACTAGCAACGACAGTTATCTCTTAATTTCTAACAAAAACGGGTTTAGTGCTTCATGGCCCTTTAATTAAGGACCATTCATAATAATGAAAATAACAACAACAATAACCACAATAATAACAATAATAATATTTTTTTGTATTATGCTTTTTTTGCTTTTTCTTCTCAATCAGTTGATTTTCCAGTGAGGCTGGTCGGCGGCCAACACAACTGTTCTGGCAGAGTAGAGATCTACTACGGTGGCCGTTGGGGGACGGTGTGTCACGATTATTGGGATCTGAATGATGCCAAGGTAGTGGCTAGACAGTTAGGCTGTGGAAGGGTCCTGTCAGCACCAGGGGGAGCACACTTCGGACAGGGTACTGGGGACATCTTGTTGGATCGGGTCCAATGTTCAGGCAGTGAATCAAAACTCTCACAGTGCATCCGTTCAGGGATTGGAATCACCAACTGTGTTCACAACTACGATGCTAGTGTTGTTTCTGAAGGTAAATATATACAGATTAATAACTATGGAATTATGAACTGTGGTGTTTTTATATGTGTTGCCATTGTTATTTAAAGGGGCATGAAAAAAACCTTTATTTTAAGTCAGATTACCGCTTATGAAACAACACAACAAATGTAGGCGTGGCCAGCGGTGGAGGTGGGTGGTTTGAGGTGAGGGGTAGGGGGCTAGTGTTGACTAGTCATGCACACTGCACCACAGAAAAAAGTTGAAATGCACAATATTGAAATGTTGGCCGATATCCGATATCCGATAATATGCAGGGTCAAATCGTCCGATACCAATATATTACATTATTAGGGCCCGAGCACTGCACAGTAGCGCGAACCCCTATAGAAACTGCAATGATTATTATTATTATTCTTTGCACAAATGAATCGCGTTTTTGAGGGGCAATATGTACTCCAAAGGTACACCACATTGCACACACATTACCAGTGGCGAAGAAATACGTATTTGAATCGTCTAAAAAACTGGGCGTGGCCTAATGGCTCAATAGCGCCCCCTACAAAGGTTTGTATGTCAAGCCCCACAATATGGTTTCACCTACATGCATGCAAATTGGTACACACCTGTATCATGTTCCCACGTAAAAAAAAGTCTCTTGGAGCCATGACCTAAACCAAACAGGAAGTCGGCCATTTTGAATTTATAGTGGCGTTTGTGTGCACATCACGCAATTTTCACGGGTTGCACTTTAACACACTCCTCCTAGATTCGCTCAGCATACACAAAAGACCTTAACGATGAAAAGTTATCAAAAGCTTGAGTTTTCGTAAAAACGGCGTGACGGTGGCAAAGCGTCAAACTTCAACGCCAAACAGGAAGTGAAAATAGCCGATCTACAATTCCTATTGGCTGGGCTTTAAACAGCCATAACTCCAGTTCCCAGTATCAAAAACCTACGACACTTTCTAGGTGCACTTAGACGGCCAATAGGGACAAGCTGAAATTGCTTAGGCCCTGCCCACTCTGTGTTTCTATTGGCTGGGCTTTAAACAGCCTTAACTCCTGTTCCCTGCATGCTAAACTTCCGAAACTTGCTAGGTGCACTTAGACGGCCAATAGGGACAGGCTTTAATTGCTTAAACTATGTAGCCTAACTTTTCAGCTGATTGCCATAAAGGCTGGTATAGTGGACAGAACGTCGAGGGCTCGGTCATCGCTGCTTGCAGCTTTAATGATATATTATATTTATATTGAGCTTGTTGCAGATATATATTTTATTTTTTTCAAAGCCATTAACGGTCATATTATTATTGTGTCAATATCTGTGAAATATTGGAAAACATCGGTCAATATCGGTAAAAATTCAGTCAATATTGGTGAAAAGATATTGGTCCATATCAGTGAAATAATATTGGAATTATTTTGACATCGGTTCAATACCGATATTGCATTTATAAAGAAATATCGTCCGATATCGATAAGCTACCGATAATACCGCGCATCAGTAGAAAAAAAATCTGTATGGAGTAAGGTGCAAATCGTGATATAAAAGTTCCTAACCAGCAGTTGTATGTAGGAAATTGACCAAGATTTAGTATTTCAAGGCCCTTTGTACAGCAATTTTAGGACTATAATTATTATTGATAATAATAATAATATTTTTTTTGTATTCTGCTTTTATGTTTTTCTTCTCACTCAGTTGATTTTCCAGTGAGGCTGGTCGGCGGCCAACACAGCTGTTCTGGCAGAGTAGAGATCTACCACGGTGGCCGTTGGGGAACGGTGTGTCACGATTATTGGGATCTGAATGATGCCAAGGTAGTGGCTAGACAGTTAGGCTGTGGAAGGGTCCTGTCTGCACCAGGGGGAGCACACTTCGGACCGGGTACTGGGGACATATTGTTGGATCGGGTCCAATGTTCAGGCAGTGAATCAAAACTCTCACAGTGCATCCGTTCAGGGATTGGAATCACCAACTGTGTTCACAACTACGACGCTAGTGTTGTTTCTGAAGGTAAATATTGTCGCTGTCAGGCAAAAAACAGCTATCTCCTGTTGTTTTACTTTTTATTTTTGTAATAACACCCTTTACGTCCGTGTGTGGGTTTTACAAACATTGAACTAATGAAAAGTATTCCATTGGATCTTCAAACCGTCGTTCAAACTCCAACTTGTAGAGATGTTGTTTTGTCCATCATTGATTAGAATGATGAAGTCAGACGTAACACATTTGCACATTAATGGTCAAAAAACCTCCTAACTCCATTTGAGCTGGATTTGGGTGATGATAATATAAGTACACCTTCAAGTATCTGGCAATGTATAAAGTCACCATACCAACTTCGATAAGGCAGTATTGTGTTTTTCTAAAAACATTTTTATTTTTTAAATTTCCTGAAAAGTTCATATTTTGGACATAGCTGGCTTCTGCCCGACAGCAGAGATGTGTAATATACATAATTATGAACTGCAGTGTTTGTATATCTGTTGCAGTTTTTATTTAAAGGGCATGAAGCATGAGGCCCTATATATATATATATATATATATATATATATATATATATATATATATATATATATATATATATATATATATATATAATTATTAACTCAAGTGTTTTTAAAACTTCAGATAACTCCATGAGCTCTACTCTTTTATTTATGTCATAGGGATAGGGGTCTAACAGCATGGTTGTAGTCAAGAGTTGAATATCCATATTTTGCTATGAAACACGCTCAAATCTGCACTAAACTTCACATATTAATAGCAATCCTAGCCTGACAACATTTATGTGCCAATATTGAGATGTAGTCATTGTCATAGCGCCACCTACGGGCAACATGAATCTTGGATATAGCACCACCTAATGGCAACAGGGTTGCAGAAATGTTTGCAGTCCTGGCAGTTGCTTTTTACAAAATGTTGCATAACGGTGTAGTGTCATGCCAAACGGGCATTAAATGACTAGACCTAGACATTTTCTGTATTGTTGTACTTTTTTTTTCTTTTAGTAAAAGTTGCTTGCTGGCTTTGAAGATATGAATGTTAATTTTCTTTACTGTTAAATTACAACTTCAGATAACTCCATGAGCTCTACAAGGCCTCCATCCACAGCCTTGCCTGCAACTGAAGGTAAATATCTTGCCATCTGTAAACATAATTACATTATTCTCTAGTATTTTTGTCATAGGGATGGGGTCTAACAGCATGGTTGTAGTCAAGAGTTGAATTTCCATATTTTGCCGTGAAAAGTGGTTTGTAACTCGATTTTACATGCTAAAATCTGCCCCAAACGTAACATATAAATAACAGGCTCAGCGTGAAAACATTTATGTGCCAATGTTGAGATGTAGTCATTGTTATATAGCACCGCCTACTGTCAACAAATATGAATCATGGACATAGTGCCACTTTTTTTTTGTGTCCCACTTTTTTTTATGTAAATAATAGGTTAACACATTCTTAATATAGTACATTCATCATCTTAGTAAAAGTATTAAACTCTCTTTAATTTATGGCACTACGGCATGGCTGTAGTGAGGTCTTGAACGTACTTCTTTTACACGCTCAAATCTGCCTCAAACTTCACATACTAATTACTACTAAGTCCAAGTCTGAAAACATTTATGTGTCAATGATGTAGGCAAGTCATTTTCATAACGCCACCAACTGGCAACAGGGTTTTATATCTCTACTCCACAAGGCTAGATCTGTTTCCAAATTTCATAGGTTTAATGAGAATCCTGGCCTCAGACATCTACAGGCCAATATCTCCACCTACTGCAGACAATAACTTATAACTGTACTCCATATGGTTAAATCTCTTCCAAGTTTCCAAGTTTGATGACACATCTACACACCAATATCCAATCATAGTCACAGCTCCACCTACTGACCACTAGATGTTATAACTCTACTACACATGAACATATCTTTTCCAGATTTCACAGGTTTGTTGAGAGTCCTGGCCTGAAGAAATCTATAGGCCATTTTTGTCACAGCACCACCTACTGGCGATAGGAAGTTATAGTACCTATACTTTTACAAACTACACATTGATTAGGACTTGTGTTGCTCCATGTTAACGGTTGCATGTATAAACATCTGTTAAAAATATAGACACATTTCTGAGGGCCTGATCGTCACGACTTGCAGTTTTAATAGGAGGGCCAAGCACAAAGTGCATAGACTTCCTATTATATTGTATCTGTTCGTTTTATTAGGGGGACCAGCACAAAGGGTGCTTGTATTTAATCATGTATACTTTTTTTATACTTTCTTTCTTTCTTTCTTTCTTTTTTGAGACACACATTCTTTAATGTAGGGTTAACACATTCTTAATATGGTACATGCATACTTTTAGTAAAAGTTGCTTGCTGGCTTTGAAGACATGAATATAATTTTTTGTTCTTTACTGTTAAATTAAAACTTCAGATAATTCCATGAGCTCTATGAGGCCTCCATCCACAGCCTTGCCTGCAACTGGAGGTAAATATATCTTCTGTCAGCATATCTTTACATGATTGTCTCTATGTGTCTATAGATAGATTTGTGTATTGTAGTGTCGCCCTGTGTGTTATTCAGTCTACCTGGCTTTGCATGTCATCACAATGATGCAACCTTTGCATAAGACATATCCAGCACTGACTCGTCATCAGTACGGTTAACAACTTCAATATTTACCTGCCAATGGATGGGTCTCTGAATCTTTGGCTAGCTTTCCCACCATTGGTCAGTGCAAACTAGGACAAGAACATGCCTAACAGTCACCTGATAGTGATGCAGTTCTCATTAATGGCCAAGCAGGTGTCACTATATTATATCATGCAAAAATGTCTGAGATCCTGATTATCGCTGCTTGCAGTTTTTATATGAAGGCCAAGCATAAAGTGCATAGGCATCCCATTGTTTGTTTTAATAGGGGGGCAAGCATGATGTGTTTGCAGGCACACTATGTGTTAGTTCTTTCTTCTTCTACCACTTTTTGCAGTTCTGGATTAACCGACCAGTTGCTTTCTACAATACTTTGCAGAATGGTAGAGGGTCATGGCAAACAGGCATGCAATGACCTTTTCTTTTTTTTCCTCTTTTTTTTTAACCCACATTCTTTAATGTAGATAATCGATCAACACGTCATGATCATTATCATTTTAGTAGAAGCTGTGTGCTGGCTTTGAAGATTTGGATGTTCATTTTTGTTCTGTTCTTTACTGTTAAATGCCAACTTCAGATAACTCCATGAGCTCTACAAGGCCTCCACCCACTTCCTTGCCTGCAACCGAAGGTAAATATGTCTTGCCATCTGTAATATTGTATATGATTCTCTTTAATTTATTTCATAGGGATAGGGGTCTAATGGCATGTTGTTGAATTTCAAAAATGTTAATTTCCTTTACTGTTAAATTAAAACTTCAGATAACTCCATGAGCTCTACAAGGCCTCCATCCACAGCCTTGCCTGCAACTGAAGGTAAATGTCTTGCCATCTGTAAACATAATTACATTATTCTCTTTTATTTATGTCATAGGGATAGGGGTCTAACAGCATGGTTGTAGTCAAGAGTTGAATTTCTATATTTTGCCGTGAAACAGGAAGTGGTTTGTAACTCGATTTGACATGCTAAAATCTGCCCCAAACGTAACATATAAATGACAGGCTCAGCGTGAAAACATTTATGTGCCAATGTTGAGATGTAGTCATTGTTATAGCGCCACGTACTGTCAACAAACATTAATCATGGACATAGTGCCACTTTTTTGTAAATATACAATATATGGGTACAATATATACAATAATGGGTTAACACATTCTTAATATGGTACATTAATCAGTTTAGTAAAACATATTAAACTCTCTTTAATTTATGGCACTACGGCAAGGCTGTAGTGAGGTCTTGAACGTACTTCTTTTACACGCTCAAATCTGCCTCAAACTTCACATAACAGTCCCAGTCTGAAAACATTTATGTGTCAATGACGTAGGCAAGTCATTTTCATATCGCCACCAACTGGCAACAGGGTTTTATATCTCTACGTTTAAGGTTAATGAGAATCCTGGCCTCAGACATCTACAGACCAATATCTCCACCTACTGCTGACAATAACTTGTAACTGTACTCCATATGGTTAAATATCTTCCAAGTTTCCAATTTTGATGACACATCTACACACTAATATCCAATCATAGTCACAGCTCCACCTACTGACCACTAGAAGGTATAACTCTACTACACATGGACATATCTTTTCCAGATTTCATAGGTTTGTTGAGAGTCCTGGCCTGAAGAAATCTATAGGCCATTTTTTAGGATAGTCACAGCACCACCTACTGGCGATAGGAATTTTAGTCCCTATACTTTTACAAACTTCACATTGATTAGGACTTCTGTTGCTCCACATTAACGGTTGCATGTATAAACATGTTGCAAATATAGACACACATTGCTGTTTTAATAGGAGGGACAAGCACACAGTGCATGCTTCCTATTATATTGTATCTGTTAGTTTTATTAGGGGGGCCAGCACAAAGGGTGCTTGTATTTATTAATGTATTTATTTGTTTGTCTTCTCTTCTTCTTCTTCCACCACCACCACTTTTTGCAGTTCTGGCATAACCTTCTTTCTTTCTTTCTTTTTTGAGACACACATTCTTTAATGTAGGGTTAACACATTCTTAATATGGTACATGCATACTTTTAGTAAACGTTGCTTGCTGGCTTTGAAGACATGAAAGTCATTTGTGTTCTTTACTGTTAAATGAAAACTTCAGATAATTCCATGAGCTCTATGAGGCCTCCATCCACAGCCTTGCCTGCAACTGAAGGTAAATATGTCTTGCCATTCTGTCAGCATATCTTTACATGATTGTCTCTATGTGTCTATAGATAGATGTGTGTATTGTAGTGTCGCCCTGTGTGTTATTCTGTCTACCTGGCTTTGCATGTCATCACAATGATGCAACCTTTGCTTTGCATAAGACATATCCAGCACTGACTTGTCGTCGGTACGGTTAACAACTTCAATATTAACCTGCCATTGGATGGGTCTTTGGCTAGCTATCCCACCATTGGTCAGTGCAAACTAGGACAAGAACCTGCCTAACAGTCACCTGATAGTGATGCAGTTTTCATTAATGGCCAAGCAGGTGTCACTATATTATATCATGCAAAAATGTCTGAGATCCTGATTATCGCTGCTTCCAGTTTGTATATGAGGGCCAAGCACAAAGTGCATAGGCATCCCATTGTTTGTTTTAATAGGCGGGCAAGCATGATGTGTTTGCAGGCACACTATGTGTTAGTTCTTTCTTCTTCTACCACTTTTTGCAGTTCTGGATTAACCGACCAGTTGCTTTCTACAATACTTTGCAGAATGGTAGAGGGTCATGGCAAACAGGCATGCAATGGCCTTTTCTTTTTTTTCTTCTTTTTTGTTTACCCACATTATTTAATGTAGATAATCGATCAACACGTCATGATCATTATCATTTTAGTAGAAGCTGTGTGCTGGCTTTGAAGATTTGGATGTTCATTTTTGTTCTGTTCTTTACTGTTAAATGTAAACTTCAGATAACTCCATGAGCTCTACAAGGCCTCCACCCACTTCCTTGCCTGCAACCGAAGGTAAATATGTCTTGCCATCTGTAATATTGTATATGATTCTCTTTAATTTATTTCATAGGGATAGGGGTCTAATGGCATGTTGTTGAATTTCAGAAATGTTAATTTCCTTAACTGTTAAATTAAAACTTCAGATAACTCCATGAGCTCTACAAGGCCTCCATCCACAGCCTTGCCTGCAACTGAAGGTAAATGTCTTGCCATCTGTAAACATAATTACATTATTCTCTTTTATTTATGTCATAGGGATAGGGGTCTAACAGCATGGTTGTAGTCAAGAGTTGAATTTCTATATTTTGCCGTTAAACAGGAAGTGGTTTGTAACTCGACTCTGCATGCTCAAATATTTTAAAATGTTTTAAATATTTATTTATATAAAAAACTAATTTATTTATTTTTTAATTTGTTATCTTATTTTATTTCTATCAAAATAGCCAGTCTACAAGCCCACAACGAACATGTTGCAGCTTGACAGCTTGTAGATCTGCTCCCCTCTAAAGCCTTTCTCCGCCCCCAGGCCCCCTCTGTTCCATTCATTTTACACTCACACTGGGCAATCAGTGGATACAGACGTTAGGCTAACAGCAGGCTAACGTTAACCGCAGCCACATTTAAAACCTCACCTAAAATCATTCATTGTTATGTTATGAATTTCATCTTGAGAAATGTACAGCTAGCATAAGCACAATGATGTACGGGACAACGTACGTAACAACAATAAGAAATGCTGCGCTATCAGTGACCGTTTCTCCATAATGGATATATAAACACTATTTACGTCATCACATAAACACATACATTAACTATAAGTATTAGTAAATATATATATATATATACATCTGTAAAGGATTCTATTCTAGGATATGTTATGTGCGGTGGCACAACACAGGATCATAAAGTGTGACTCCCCACCCCTAGACAGAAAAGATGATACATACAGTACAGAATCCGTACTTCCTAACACACTACAATATGTCAGCATAAGTTTGTTTAACGCTGCATTGGCCCTGTGGACAAAACTACCCCCACTGAGCATTTTTCGGGCTATTAGACGTCTAAAATACGTCTAAGGGCTAGGCTAAAATAGGGTTATAATTGGTAAGACGTTGATTAGACGTTGATTAGCTGTTTTTTAAGCATATATTTATAGACCGTCTACTGTATATTATAGCCGTTGAAATGACATCTATAATATAGACGTCTACATATAGACGCTTAAAAAACAGCTCATCAACGTCTAGGCTAAGCCTAGACGTCTAAAAAACTTTCACCGTTAGACCAATTATAACCCTGTTTTAGACGGAGGTCTAATAGCCGACTATGGCTCACTGGGCTGCTAAAGCAAATTGTTTCCCATCTCAAAGTTCTATCTCTCTGTCCAGATGGCATTATTGTGAAGTGATAGGTGTGTATTGTGAATGCTAGGTGTGTATTGTGAATGCTAGGTGTGTATTATGAGTGCTAGGCATGTGATGGCTTTGTCATTAATGTCACAGAGTTTGGGTGTGGGAAGGCCAATGATCTTGGAGACAGTACGTGTGATGCTGGTAAGTACATTTTTGTTTGACATCAGTATAATATTGAAAAACACATGGTCAACAGTAGTCCAGTATGGGTTGTGTACCAATGTGTTACCACTCCGTATATATATATATATATATATATATATATATATATATATATATATATATATATATATATAAATTGGCAGAATTTGTTTCGTTTGTGCGTGTTTGTGCTAGCAGTGCTAACAGTGAGACCAAGCTGTTTCACTATGCACTGAGAGATGTTATTCTGCATTCCCAGAGCATAGGAGTAACTGATAAAGATGATTTACAATAATGGAACTTATATGACCAGGTAGTTATACAACCCACGGTTCTACTCACATTAATAACAACTTTCCAATGCTGGGACATTGTATCTGCAGGTCACAAAATTAGCCTGAGGGTGGCGCTCATCTCAAAGACTCTTTTGACCGAAGACGACATCAAGACTGCAGTGTTGGAGCAGGTAATCAAATTAATAGGTAACATTTAACTAGCTGTAGATGTAGATATTTTCATGCATTCTTTTCTCAAATTAACTTCTTTTAAAAGGGATGTCCGCAGTCTACCCTTTGTATTTTTCTTCTTATTGAATGAGATAACCTAAACTCAATTTAACAGGCTAAAAATATGGTCAGAAACAAGTATACAATTCGGTCACAACGTCGTTACATACAGATTTGATTGGCCGAATTTTGTGTGACATAGTGCTCTGATTTCACATCTGAAGTCTATAGATGTTCCGGTAGTGTCCTGAACATCTTGTAGCATAAAACCCACACCCCATGGCCCAGAACAAAGACAAAGAACAAAAACAGTGTCTGTGAGTTTTATCCACTAAATTATTTGAACCTTCTGTTTGACAGTTGTATCTATACTAAATGATTTGAACGGTCTGCTCTGCTGGAGGGCTGAGGGCGGACCTAACGGCCAACATCCTGTTATCCAGATTCTATTGGGAGGTCCCCCAGAGTCAAATTCAAAGGAAAAAAACAGCAGAAGGGCACAGTTTCTTCCCTTTTTTTTTTACTATGGGTTCCCAGATTGGTGTCCGGGTTGTTCAGTCGGTAGAGCCTTTGTACCACAAGGTCGTGGGTTCCATTCCGGGCACTGCCAACTCAGCGTATGAGTAGTAAGTACTGGGAGCTGATGGTAGGCGTGGCGCTCCACCTCTGAAATCCATCTTTCAGGGGTCTAGCACATTGTAACAGGGATATAGACTCCTGCGTTCTCGGTTGATACCGACAATAAGCCTCTCCGACCTACTTGCTTACTTACATATCAACAATAGTGTGTTCTTTCGCTTGTAGCTTAAGGCGGAACTGGTCAGACGGGGGCTGCCGGAAGACGTCATACTCAAGCTGATGAAAGTTCACATGAAAAAGTGACGACTTCAGCTACAACACCCCCTTCTGGTGGACCTCTAGTGTTGCCTCCGCACTATAGGGCTGCTGGGCAATTAACCAACATGTATCGAAACAGATATTTAGAAAGAATTTATTTAGAACCAATTTATAACCACTTATAACCGATTAATCAAGGTGACGGGAAGATTGCAGATACATGTTATTTTTGCATCACTGATTTGTCTTAATAACTGCCTTGCATGTATTTTTGTGTTAGACTCTGTCCTACTGTATGCTAGACCAGTCGTTTATGGGTCGCAAAATAAGTATCATTAAGATTTCAGAAAATACATTAATAATTAAAAACAAATTAAAAATGTGTTTTATTGAATTTCATAAATCAAAAAATTAAAGAAAATTATAAAGAATCCAAGAGATTCCATAAATTTGAAAAAAAAGAAAAGCAAAACTCAGATCTACAAGCTCACAATGTGTCACATCGTGACTTGTACATCGGGGAGAAATTTCTCTTTTGGGTCTGGAGCTAAAACGTTTGGGAACCACTGTGCTAGACTGTCTGGTACCTGTCTCACAGCTGTAGGTTCTACTGAGTTGTATGGGCCATTGTTCCACCGCAGATGTTATCCTTTGTCCTGTAGCCATGACGAACCACTAGGATGACAGGCCTTAGATTCAACAGGGGGTCTAGGCCCCTAGGGGTTTCTTTTTTTGACATTAACCACTTGAACCCTAGCATCCCTATTCATCGCTATTCACAGAACATAGCTGTGACAAGTTACTTGTGAGCTTGCATATCTGCTATTTTCGGTAAGAGATGTGGTGAAGAGGGAAGAAACAGCCAAGGTCAAGTTTACTAAGTGTTGAGGGTTAAGTGGTTAAATGTCCGAAAATACACATTAACATGAATCCAACATTTTAATAGAAAAGATAAACATGAATTTACACACCACTGATGATTGTGCTGCATGAATCTATGAAATCTAGGAAAATGTGTAATCTGCAACACAATTTGATACAATGTGTAATGCTTCATCTGTAGTATGGCTGTAGGCATATACACACCTACACATTCTATTATACTGTCTCTTTTTTTACTAACTCTGATGATTTAATAGAAAGTGCTGAGCCTGTGTGGTGGGGCTCAGGTGATTGTTCAAATAAATGACCAAAAATATGCTTCCCTGTTTGTGATACTTTATTGGTACATTTTAGATTCATATGTGTGACTTGTAGGCCTACTTTATAGTTACGTTTTACATTCATATTTGTGACTGGGAATTCATGTTACAAGCGTAACAATACATTTCAATATGTTGGGTTAGCAGAGAGAAACCAAGAGAAAATGTGTCTGAAAGAGGCTGCTCTGTGACATTTCTTACCCCCTCTCCCTCTGAATCATGAATTCCTGGTACGCGACAAAGGTCACGGACTAGGTTTCTCCTACCTGGACTGTACTCAATAATAAAGCAGTATGGCTGAAGAGCCAGTCACCAGCGCAGTATTCTGGAGTTGTGACTCTGCATGGACTGCATCAACTTCAGGGTTCGATGGTCCATTTGAAGAATGAACTGAGATGAACTGAGAGTCTGAGAAGATACTGAGGGAGTCCACTGCCCACTCGAGGGCGGAGTTTGCGAGGGCCTATTTGCAAGCTTTATTGCAAATAGGTAGGTCACAAGGTGCAGGAAATCTACAGAAAAGCATTGTAGGCGGGTGCATATATGAAAAAAAAAGCACCTTACCCCCAAAAAAATTGAACAAAAGGTTTCTCAACTGTTTTTTGTAGTATGTGGTGTCCTGAATAACATACTAAAAGTCTACCAAAGTTTGACCACTTTTAAGGTGTTATTTTCAAGATCGTCCAAGATGGCCAAAAAAACGTTAAAATAGCTTAATTCCTTCATTATTTATCCTAGACAAGTACTTTTTGTGTCTAACCCCATGTTTTGGGGGCCTGGGAATCCATTGGACTTGTCCAAATTGCAGAGATACAATTAGATAATTGTGAAATCCTATATTTTGTTTGAGACTCTATTAACACCCTCTGAAATGGTCACCCGTTTCAAGTTAACTTAACTAATTATATAATAAATGTCCAACAACTTATATATTTTTTTTACTGGAACAAGGCTTTAAGATATCCTCAAAACACAACACAACTAATAGTCACCATTTGCAGAAGGTGGTGGCAGAGAATATGGTCAGTTGCAATATAGTATTGTTTTCAATATTGCCCAAACCAAATTCATCTTTGACTATACACCCCACTCAAAAACAATATCTTGCATTTTGAACCAATCTCTCTGCACCCCTCCCCTTACCCACCCCACAGGAACTTCATAACTCCTCCCCTACATACACGAGAATATTTATTTTTCTCGTGGACAAGCGCAGTGTCATCTCGTAGACACACGATTTTGAAAAACATTGAATAGATGTTTATAGAACTTTTTAACACATTAGGAAGGCAATCAGTGTGAGTGTGCAAAGAGGGATGGGGTGGTTATGGAGGTTAGTGTAGAGCTGTCAGAACTGGGTGCCTAGACAGAGGGGAGTATGCGGGGTGGGTCTGGTCTAGAGTTTAGTGGGCCTAGGGTTCCCCTCAGGTGGGTAGAGGGGAGTATGGGGGTTACTGGATTGCTCCCTGGGCACTTGGAGCACAGAAGAGCAAAGTTAGGAGTCAAAGAGACCCTGAGCTTCTGATCTCCCCCATGTCCGACGTGCAAACCAACAGAAATGATACGCCATTTCAACGAAGACAGTTCTGCAAACGATACATGAAAGATAAACTTCTTTGCCAGATCTCATTCCAAGTGGCTTAGGGAGCCTGCGCTCTCCTCGTTCTCAGCTCCTCCAAAAGCAAATTAGCATTTGGGATGCAAATGATTTCTAAGTCACTACACGCTGGAGGACGGAGTGAGGAGGAGGCAGAAATTAAGGTATTGGAATTTAGCTAATGCGTGAGGCTGAGAGGAGTGTCCCTATGTCGCCTGGCTCACTGGATAGTCCCACTGGTCCCAAGTGGACCTCCACGCTGGCTCCCGAGATAGGCACTCCCAAGATAGGCACTCTTGAGTTAGCATAGGTAGCCAGTGGTGGTGGTTGTAAGACCTCCACATGTTGCAAGACTGTGTCAGGCAGACAGTCATGTCCCTATGTATGCTGGTCCCAAATGGACCTCCTGGCGGGTCTGGCTCCTATGCCCGAGATAGGTGCTCGTGAGTGGGCATAGGTAGTGAGGAGGGTCACCCCCCCCGAGGGTCACCCCCCCCATAGTGGTGGTTGTAAGACCTCCACGTGGTGGTGCATGACTGTGTGTCAGGCAGACAAGGGTGTCTATGTCGGACTGGCTCACAGGAGAGTTGGTGGTGGCTGACCATTAATATTCCCAGGGGCCCACAGTGACTTATCATTATGGCTCAGAGCGTCCTCTCCCCTCTCCAGAACAGCTCCAGAACAAAAAATTGGTGTATGCCGAAAGCAATGCTTGTTTGTTGGATAGCAGCAGGGACACAGCCCCTTATGGGCGTGGAGGTCGGTTAGATTGGGATTCTATGGGGAGACTGGAGCCCAGGGCGTCATGGGCTGTCCCCTATACGTACCTTCTTGCTGTTACAATTATCCAGAAAAAAAGATCAAGGTTCAAGCTTATTGCCAGCAGTACCAATCACAAAACAAAGACATGTGAAATTAATTTTGCACTAAAACCTCACACAACTACTCACAGGAATAAGGAGATGTCTGTGACAAGCAAATCTGAACCTTATCCACGCCACACTCCTCCACCACCCCTGCCTAGACACCCAGTAGAAGACACTAGATACATGTTGTGATAGCTCTGTACTGACTTGCACACCCTCTCTAGGCCCACAAGTGGCCATTTTTTCCTACTGAGTGTAGCGTTGTGAGCTTGTACATCGGCTATTTTCACAATGTTTGCCTCTTTCTTACCTATTATTTGAGATAATATATAGATAATCTAGTCTTAAGAGTAATTAAATTGTAACTTTAGAAATGTGCAGATACCCTGTATACACTTATACTGTATGTTGGTTTGTTTACTGTTGAGTGAGAAAACAATGTTGCACATTAAGCTAACCATCTGGGGACCCCCCAAAATAATTTGGGGGACCCCCAGTTTGGGAACCAGACACCTTTACAAACAAATTGGTGAAGACATTTCTCGGTAAGGAATTTCTTCCAAGATTTGTGTAATATTCCCAGTCTATCACTTGGCAGCCATGTTTTTACAAATGTCACAGTACCCCCCAGTAATAATGAATTTATTCCTTATTGGTATCCAAAGAAATTTTGAAAGCTTCAACAGAATGTGAATTACATGTATAGGTGATTAAATTCACCAATCCTGGGCATTATGGCGTGTAGAAAAGGGAGAAATGTCCAATTACATTGTTAAATATGCTTATAACCAATTGCTTCAATATTGAATTGTAATTATAATCACTTGACTATAATGTATATATGCTAATTGGTTCCTAGATCACCAAAACATGGGGTTAGGCACCATAATTACTTGTGTAGGGCAAATAATGAAGGAGTAATGGTCTTTTAAGGAACTGGTGGCGGCCATCTTGGAAATTTGACATTTCTAATGATCAGATTTTGGTAGACTTTTGATATGTTATTAAGTACACCTGATACTACAATAAACCATTGAGAAACCTTTTGTTCCAATTTTTTTTGGGTCAAACCATATTTGCACCCGCCTAACAGGGCAAACAATAAATAGACACATTTAAATAAGAAAATAATAGGTTTCAGTATAAGCGTTTACATCAACAGCTTTGTATAAACAATGTTGGTGAAGATTCGCTTGTTTACTGTGTCAAGATTACTGTATCAATATAGCAGTATGTTACAGCGAGGCTGCCTTCAACCGTGGCGAATCTGTTCAATGAACAAAACGGTTCCTAAGAGCAATGTTGGCGTAACTAAGAGAAAGGTGAAAAATATATTTGCAGTGCATTAGGGACTGTGTAAAAGGTACTGAAAACAAAACAAACATGGCTGCTGGAGACAAAAGAAATGAGCCCACACTAATCTTAAGCCAATGAGCCAATCACAGCCCAATCATAATCAACATGGCTGCTGGAGACCAAAGAAAAGAGCATACACTGACCTGAAGCAAAGCAGCCCACTACAAAGGAAAGGGTAGATTTGTGTGTCCAGAATGCTTCTCATGACCTAGTAGACCAGTCGTCCAATTACCTCCAAACGTTGCACAACAATCGCACCACATGCATACTGTAGGTGTGTGCATGTGCTTATATTTAGTTTTTAGTTTGCCATATGTTAGTCATATTGTTTTCTCTATGTTTGTCCCATATTGGAATTGGACCATTTATAGGACGGACGGACGGACGGACGGACGGACAGACAGACAGACAGACAGACAGACAAGCACTTATGCACGCACTCTGGATAGCACCTAAGTTGTTTGCAGCAAGTGTGCAGGTGTTTGCATTTCCGTCATTATCAATTTCTTTCAAGAAATCCACTGCTGCAGATGGGTCAGTAAACCAATTGATGGTTTGATGGTTCCGTGCAAAATTACTCATTCCAAGAATCTGGCTGCGTCACAGCCCTCAGCCTTCTCCGTTAAATTAAATCCTAATGTTATTTAGTCTGCTCCTGTTCTCCAAGTCATCCTTTTTGTACTTCAATGCCTGCAATTCTTTGTCCACTTTTTCAATCAGCTGTAGCTTCTTATCTGTTAGCAGATAAACAACCTTCCATTTCCATAACTTAGTCACTGAGAGTTGAAAGAGCAGATTAGATTTTTGTCAGTGAAGCTTGAATGCCAGCTATTTTGGTATTGATTTGCTGCCTGTGAAATGTCCTCATTACTCTCTTGAATGGCCCTCATTACAGTCTAAAGTGAGAGGGTTTCTCCGTACCCAGCGGTTCAGTCGACGATGACAAAGCAACTCTCATGCGCCTTGTGCCATGCACCATTAGCAGCAACAATATGTAACAATATGTATGTAACAATCTTATACAAAATGCACGTAATCTCTGTACATATGTACGTACAGGTATAGTTCACGTATCTTGAAAATCTGACCGACCGACTTCAAATTCGGCACCTGCGTCGCCGCCGACCTTAGGGGTTGAGTCAAGCCCCCAGAACTACGGTAGAACAGTGAAGCGGCCAAGCCTGGTGGTCAAATCTGAGAATGCACTTAAAATGCTACTGCGCGTGCATCTCCCGTTTGTGCGCATGCTCACGACGCGTCGCGACCCATGGAACCAATGGAATGGATCCATATTGGTTCCATGGAACCAATATGTCTTACTTCCGGGTGCTTCAAAACGCCACTGAGCACTTTAATAGAAACTAGAAAAAGTGCTCCTCGGAGCACAGGTCTCCGCCAGGTCAGGTAGGTTATTTTGGCCTGCTGGTGGCGCTATAATAGGCCAATGTGAAAAGGGTGCCATTTATTCCTAGGCCGTGCACGGCAATCGGACACTGCATGCATGATTTGAGGTATTTTCTTCTAAAAATGTGTTTTGCTAAATTTGACCTGCTGGTGGCGCTATAACAGGCCAATGTTAAAAGGGTGGCATTTGTTCCTCAACGTAGTGCAAATGTGCATTCAAAGTTTCACCACAATCAGACGCTGCGTTCATGATTTGCTTTTTGTTCAAACGGGCCACAAACGGGCCACACCTGCAAACATTACATGTCAATGTTAGCTAATCAGGATGGAATATGAAAAATCAGACACCGAAACAGATCCGTCTTGCTCACATGACTATAGAGATCATGTGTACCGATTTGCGTGAAATTTGGATCAAATCTGAAGGCTTAATATCAAAAAAACTGTTTTACATAAGTCTGCCTCCTGGTGGCGCTATAAAAGGCAAATGTGAAAAATGCAGGGCAAAGGTTTTTCCTTGGCCTCTATAGAGTGTGCAGACAAGGTTTTACACTGATCGGTGCAGTTATAGGTAAAAACACGAATCGGCCTGTTACAGCGCCACCATGAGGCTGATTTGAACACTTTCAAATGGCATTTCTTCCTCGGCCTAATGGGAATGTGTGTGCAAAATGTCACGGAAATTGCATGCTGTGTTCATGATTTGAGGCATTTTGTTAGAAACGGAGTACTCCTGCAAACTTTGAAAGGCAATTTTTGCCAATCAGGATGGAATATGAAAAATCTGAAATTAGCCGTTTCTTTTAATGACTATAGAGATACTGTGTACCGATTTGCGGGAGTTTTGGACAGAAGTACTGTCCAAAAATGAGTTTTGCACAAATCGGCCTCCTGGTGGCGCTATAAAAGGCCCATGTGAAAAATTTGGAGCAGAGGTTCTGCTCTGGCATCCAGGGAGTGTGTGTGCACAGTTTTGCTGCTATCAAGCTATGGTGCCAGAGATTAGCTGTACACGAAATGACAGAATGACACACGGACGGACACACACACACACACACGGACGGACGGACAGGGGGTAAAACATACTCTCTCGCCATGCCTTTCGGCCTGGCGGAGACAATGAATAGCTGGGGGCGGGGCAATCCGCCCTCTAGATATATTATAACTCTATAGGTCCTTACACACCGGCGAATATGCGAATATACGCAAAATTCGGACTCGTTCCGAATAATTAAAAGACGCTTTTTCGCTTCGCGAAACTGATGTGGACGCTTGCATTGACTTTATAAGGTTTTAAAAAAAAACGTATTTATTCGCATGAAGAATTCGCCCCGGTGTGTAAGGACCTTATGGGTTGAGTGCACACCGTTGAGTCGACCGGATAGGCTATCCAGAATTGCAGATTTGACCATTACGCCCATATATAACTGTAGGCATATTTGGAGATCCAATTCTCCAAATGCCAATGACATCAGGGATCTCCATATATGGGCATAAAAGGGACACACATAGACAGATGGGTACAACAGGTATACTGGCAACGGGTACAACAGGTATTACAAAACTGTGTGGGACATGCATTCACAATTTGCATTGTTCCCAACTTGCATTGCTCCCGAGTGGGCCGGTGTCCGATTGATAATGTTTGAAAATGTGGTTTTGGTAATATATTCTCAAATATAGCTAACTGTTGAGGTAACCCATGTGGAGCTCACGCTTCCTCCTTGCCAGCACACCAGAACTTATGAGCAAGACACTTAAACACTCCCCGCCTATATGCCATCGTATGACATTGTCACCCACTGACAAGCTCACAATGGTCTTTGTTTTTGTCACAATGATAAATGGTGAAAAGGTAACTAATGGTGTATGGCTGACCTGGCTGAGCAGCTGGGAAGAGAAGATAAGCATTTCTGCTTGTACATTTCATCTTTCATCATATGATGTTTAGCCTCCCCATGTTGAGATGCATCCCCTCCATGCTAGAACAGTTTGCTTGAGTCTCAGAGAGAATAAAAGGGCAGAGTCGGAAGGTATTGTTGCGAACGCGGAAGGAGGCGCGGCTCGCCCAAGTGGAGCCTACTATGAAACTCTGCTCGGCTTGTCAGTGTGTGTGTGTGTGTGTCGGTGTGTGTGTCTGTGTTCATGCACTACCTAGTAGAGGGCGCCAGAGTGCAGCGCCAGAGTGCAGCAGACACAGCCTGCCACACACACACACACACACACACACACACACACACACACACACACACACACACACACACACACACACACACACACACACAATTTTCGAGCAGTCTTTCCACCTCCGAGTACACCGACCCGCTGGGCCAGGCTTTTATTTTTTAGCAAAACTAAGCAATAAAAGCCTGGAGATCGAGGCGAATCTGCGTTCGCCTCCAGCGTTCGCGCGTCTTACTTGTACACAGTACAGTATAGCATTAGAAGTAGAGGAATGTAAGCCAATGGGACTGCAAGACCAATAAAATATAGCCGTGTAATATACCTTGTTGTGTAATGTTGGACCAGCAAGTTCTAGCTGTTTCAAATTGAACACTTCATAGTGAGCACTTCTAAGCAGCTCAGAAACATCTTTGTGTCAGCAAATATGCCGATAGCTACTCAACTGCAGTTCCCAAGTTATGTTCCATAAAACAATTACAGCTGATGGTTACAACTATAATAGTTGCCAGCTAAAAGCCTTGCTCCTAAACCACTAGAGTGTTCTCTTCTGCTACTTCTAATGTCAGAACACAAAATTACCAGCTCTTTCAGTAACTAATGTTACGGCACTGAAGATCCACAGTACCTCTGTTGCTCAGCCTCAGTCTGACCTGCTAGCTAAGACATCTCATAAAATATGGCAGACGCGAAATATGCAAGAGAAAATCTCTTGAATATTTCGTGTCTTATTTTATGGCCACACCTGGACTATACTTAAAGTGTAAAGTGGTTAATAATACTTTGTTTTCACTAATACTTTGTCTCACATAGTTGATCTACCTTGTGCTTTCATATTTTCCTGGTCTTCCCTATACAGCAAAATCCTCTGTGTTACATTTGCATAGAGGACAAACCTTCTACCTCCAGGGGCTTTTTGTGACTTTTTTTCAACTTGGGAATCGAGTTTTTTTTATCATCATGCATCTCAACACAGGTAAAATATGGAGTCTTTGCCCGGCCAAAGTTAAGGATGTGAGGGGAAGTGTGCGATGGAACAGCCAGTCAGTCTATCATGTCAATCTGGCATGTTTACATGAGAACATGATTAGCCGATTAATTTGGAATGTTCATTAATGTGCATCGTCCCATCTACAGAAAGAAAGAAAGATAGGTCCTAGTAGCACACCACAAGCCAACTCTAAGTTACCTCACTGCTATTGGGAGAACAGGGATTTATTTTTTGTTTTAAGATTTATTTTTGGGCTTTTATGCTTTTATTTATAGGACAGTAGTCTGACAGGAAACGGGGAGAAAGATGAGGAGTGACATGCAGCAAAGACCATTGGGCTCGGGACTCTAAACCTCGACTTGTTGTCAGGCTACATTGAGCCTAGGTGCCTGGACCGCTATGCCAACCGTCCAGGCCAGAACAGGGTATTTTAACCATTTACATAAGTCCTATTCAAGGTTTTTCAAAAATAGCTGATCTAAAAACGTTTAGGCACATGCCCAAATGCCAGGTTGAAAGTGGTTTATATTAGAGAGAGATGTGAAAGAAGACAAGGCTGTTACTTCCACAAGTGTCTGACTCTGAGTTAGTGGCCTGTGTGCATTAAGGGTTATTTCCCCATCTTACTTCCCCATGTACTCTCAGATGTCATGGATGCAGTCAGGTTATTATATGATTACACTTACACAGATGATGCCTTTACTACCCGCCAGACAGGACAGAGAATGACAGGGATTCTGGCTATCATCATTACTTCCTTTAGACAGAGATGAGGGCTCAATTCTGATGTGTGATGTCACCTATTTTGAAGTTTTCAACAGGCACGATCTCATCAGCCCATCATTCACACAGTTTTTGGTTGTTAAAGAAACTCATTCTTTTGAAGTTTGAATAGTACTATGTCAGCATGTCCTGTTTTATAGATCATATAATGATGCTGTACAGTATAGGCTACTTTCCTCCTCTCCCTCTTAAATCACCTTCTGCTGGCTCCCCTATTTTCTTTCTTACAGTGGCACAATGTCTTTGTCACCTGAATGCGCTCCTTAAAGGAGTAGTTAACTCCAAAAATGACTTATTTTCTATCAATTACACACAGTACGAAGCCTTGAATTCATGGAGATGCTTTTTTTTCGTCACATTCCTAAGCCAATAATTTGATGACCAGGTCATCGGTCAGTTCAGTGTTCATGTTAGTTTAGAAGCATTGCGGCACATGCCACCCCACTGCACCGCCTGACACACAAAGGGCAGCCCTTCCTGTGGGATGAGAGGTGCAGTACTGTGAGCTGCGGGAAGCATTCACCAGTAGTCACCCTGTCCTGGCATACCCTGACCGCAGTAAGCCCTTCATAATGGACACTAATGGACGCCGGCGACATAGGCCTGGTTAAGGTGCTTTCCTCAAGATGGGGGGCATGGGGAGTGACTGTTGGCCTATTACAGTTTCTCCCTCAATCATCCAGAGTGTAACCCAACAAGAACTTCTGGTGCTGGTCCGGGCCATGGGACACTTCCATCACACCTCCTTGACCTGGCTTCTTTCTTTCTTTTCTTTCACCTTTATTTATTCAGGAAGGACAATTGAGAGCCAGCTCTCTTTTCCAATGACGCCCTGATTACAGTGTACAAAGCTTACAATTTAAACACAATACATTACAGGATAATAAACATTTCAGAATGTACAAGTACAGTTAGAACTATTAAGTGGTATTTTAAAGCGATCAAGTGAGATCAAGTTCTCCAATTTTAGAACTGATTGTAGAGAATTCCATATGTGAGGGGCATAGTAACGAAAGGCTGTCTTACCCAGTTCAGAACTAGCAGAGGGAATTTCTAAAATAAAGTAATCCTGAGAACGGGTGAGGTGATGGCCAACTTTGGGTTCTAATAGGCTGTTAAGATAGTTAGGTAATTTCTTGAGTAAGGCTTTGTAGATATAGTGTGCAGTGCTGTTCTTGTCTTATAGCCAATGATGGCCAACCAACCTTTTCGTAAAGCCTACAGTTATGGGTAAGAAACCCATCTCCAGTTATAAACCGGAGGGCTGAGTGGTAGACTGCATCAAGTGGCTTTAGTGTTGAGGGAGCAGAATGCATGTAAATAATATCGCCGTAATCTAGAACTGCTAAAATTGTGGCTTGAATTAACTGTTTTTTACTGTTGGAGTCAAAGCAAGCTTTGTTTCTATAGAGAATACTGATTTTGGTTTTAGTTTTGTGATGAGTTCTGAAATGTGAGTTTTGAAGGATAGTTTGTGCCTAGATATTTGTAGCTTGAGACTCTTTCAATAGGAGTCCCCTCTATAGTGGTTATGTTATTTATAGTTGGAGTAGCATTGTGTTTTCTTGAGAAGACCATGTATTTAGTTTTTCTGGGATTTAATGAGAGTTTCAGATTGATTAGGGCCTGTTGGATTAAATGAAAGTCTGATTAAAGGTTTTGAAATGTTAAGTCAACTGAGGGGGCGACCGAGTAGATGACTGTTAGCCTGGGACCAGACGAATCTGCCAGTGCAAAAATAAAATTGCCCTCTGCGATTTGGGTCTGGCACCGCTCCATTGTGAATCCATTTCCTGCTCCCGAAGTCTGGGGTGACCAATCAGGGCCCAGTATTCAAATATGGGCGACTGTAATTGGTAGTTGGTTGTAGGTCTAACCAATTGCGTGCAGACTCCATTCTTTTGATCCCGCCCCTTGGGAAAAAAACATCCTCATAGAAGCACCAGACTCATATCCATGCAGTGATATAGCCTGGCCACGCGTGGCTAGATGACTGTGTCGTCCGCGTAGAGATGTAATGTACTGTTTACAACTCCACTGTTAATAGAATGGGGCTAAAATGGAGCCTTGCTAATAGCAACCCCCTTGCTAATATTTAAAAATGTGGATTTGTGACCGTCAGCTACAACAGCTTGTGATCTACCAAAGAGGTAGTTTTTAAACCAGTTACAGGACTTATGATCAAAACCAATTGCTTTAAGACGTTATAGGAGTAGAACATGGTCTACAGAATCAAAGGCCTTCGATAGGTCAATAAACACTGCAACACAGACCTGTTTTTTGTCCAGGGCATAGACAATGTCATTTACCACCTTAGTGGCAGCCGACGTAGTGCTGTGTCCAGATCTAAAACCTGATTGGTGGCAGTTCAAGATTTAGTGATAAAAAAGTTCATCAGCTCCTATAGATTTTGTGGGATCAATGGCAGATAGAGCCTCCCTTACCTCTAAGCCAGACAAGGGCCTGAGCGAGAAGGTTTGGGTGTTAGGTCTGTGGATAGGATTGCTGGGTGATATGCCAGAATTCTTCCTACGGCAACAAAGTGCTCATTAAAAACATTGCACAGTTCACTTTTATTCGAGACTGTGGATGAGTCAGTAGTAATCTAATTGAGTAGAGATGAGGGTTGACATTCGGAAAGTGATTTAACAGTACTCCAGAATTTGCCAGGGTTTCCGCTACACTCAGACAAGGTGGAGATGTAGTATGATGATTTGGCCTTCCGAATCTTGGCAAGGCATTTATTTCGGATAGGGTGACATTTTTGCCAGTCAGATCTTAAGCCAGAGGTACGTGCTTTTTTCTATGCAATATCCCTGGCTCTTAGTTCCATTGAGATATCAGAAGAGAACCAGGGATTCCTCCTTTTCTTCGCTCTACGTTTTTTATAGGGAGCAATCGAATTAAAGATCAAAATAAAGTGATGTAAGGCTAAGTGGGGGTCGGTGATAGAAAGAGTGTTGAGTATATCACTGAGGTACAAATCGTGTATAAAAGCTTCTTCATTTTATTTTTTTTACTATAACCTGATGTTGAGATTTTTGTTGTCTTGTATCTCTGATACAGGCTATAGGACATTGATCACTGAAATCAAGTGGGAGGACACCACTGGATTTGTATTGGTATATATTGGTTAGAATTATATCCAATATGGAGGATCTTATTGGATTATTGTTATTGGGCCTAGTTGGGACTGTGATTAGGTGAGAAAGGTCACAGTTGGCAGTATTGATTCTTAGAGCTAGGTATTCAAAGCACTTGACAA
Organism: Gymnoscopelus braueri; assembly: GCF_963280865.1. Taxonomy (NCBI): domain Eukaryota; kingdom Metazoa; phylum Chordata; class Actinopteri; order Myctophiformes; family Myctophidae; genus Gymnoscopelus; species Gymnoscopelus braueri. Next base: position 37,595,106 of record NC_137607.1, on the reverse strand, counting down.
ATGGCTTGACAGAGAAAGAACAACAGAAAACAGAAATGTGCTTTTTTACAAATATGGCAATACCTCCACCAGTAGTAGGTCCAACTCTATTGGTCCTGAACACATTATATCCGCCTAGGGCAATCATGAATTTTGCTAGATAACCAAGTTTCAGAGAAAACAAAGACATCTGCATTTGTTTTTAGGGCCCATACTTTGATATAATCAAATTTATCTTTTGATAAAATACTACACGTACTACATATGAATAAACCCAAGCCCTTTTTCTTTGTTAATAGTAGGGGGCACTAAGTGAAAAATCGTTACGCGGCGGATAAAAGCATGAAATTTGATACAGATGTCCCTTGGGTCATCCTAAAACATCCTAGAAGGGGTGCCCAAAAAAATCTTAAACAGGAAGTGAGTTATGGACAAAATCCAAAATGGCCACCTAAACTGTTGACCGTTGACTCAAAAGACACCAAAATAATCTCCAAAAAGCATAAAATTTGGCACACATGTCCCTTGGATCATCCTAAGACATCCTAGAAGGGGTGCCCAAAAAAATCTGAAACAGGAAGTGACAGTCACTTAGTGGTAGCAGGGACAACATCTTAACTGAGTCATTCCACGAAACCGGTACGATTTGCGGTCCCTCAGACCTTTTTGAGTGTATTGTATCCATCGGGTCACCAAAATCAAATTTTAAAAGCTTTTTAGAATCAATTGAAATGTTACCTTGAATACTGTGTAAACAATTTACATACATTTTATATTTATATCATAAATTATCTTGCTTTTTTCAGTAGACACCACCTATTTTGTCCATTTTTTCATGTCCCCCATGGCCTTCGATGAAAGTGGACTTGAGATATGACTATTAAAAATGTAAAAAAAATTACACATTTTGCCATTGACATACAATTGTATCCGTGCTTTATTGCTGGTCATGTTTAGTTTTTTAATAAATAGATGATTAATCATTAAAATTGCATTATATAGATCCGTCCCCCAGTCGCACTCAACCCCGTCACACAAGTCATTCCACCCTCCATAAAAATAATGAACTGGTCCTTTAGTGACATCACCAACAGGAAGTGACATTCTACAAGTCTTCTGAACAACATGCTGCAGAGAAAGGTAACTTCCCACCTTCTTTTACAATGTTTTATAGTCATTTAAACTTGCATAGTGTGGTCGTAAAGCTTAACAGCTCAACTCCGTTACATGTAATAAATATAGATAACAATTGTTTTGGACAATTATCTTTGTTATTTCAACAATATATTGGATTTCTTACTATCATGCATGCCATGTGGTCTCCTCTTAATCAACACAGGTAGAGTAGTGGCCATCTTGAGTAAAAAATCACAACCCCGTTACACTCAACCCCGTTATTAATTTCATCATAACAGGGTTGAGAGATTGTGACGGGGTTGTGTTTTTAACACTTTAGTTGTGAAGTTGAATATTATTTAAATGAATTATTATATTACATTAACATTCTTATACTACATGCATATTATATACTTCATAATGTCTATGCTAAAGCTGGGTTTGCTGTTTTTTTTTTTTTACAGTCATACAGTAATAGCTTATCAGAATCACATCATTGGAAAAGTTTTCTATTCTATAAAAGTTTCTGCCTATAGAGTAGCTCTGGAAGTATATTTGATTTAATTATATCAATGTAATTATCTACAGACATCTATGAGTCCAAGATGGCACCAACAACAGCGGCAGAAAGGCAGAGGCAGTACCGTGCCCGCCTAAATGCTGATCCTGCAAGGAGAGAGCAATACCTGCAGAGAGAACGACAAAGATGGAAAAACAATGTAGAGGCTAAGGGGAAAAAAGCAATCAATGACAGCGGCACCAGCGTTTATCCTGGAGATGAAAAAGGTGGTGAAAAACTAGCCAGACCAGTCGCCTTTGCGAGTAGAACCCTCTCTCATTCCCAACTGAACTACCCCGCACACCGGCTTGAATTTCTGGCCTTGAAATGGGCAGTATGTGACAAGTTCAGCCATTGGTTGAAAGGCAGACACTTCACCACATGGACTGACAATAACCCCTTGACATACATTCTGACCAATCCCAGACTTGATGTGTGTGAACAGCGGTGGGTGGCGAAGCTCACTGCATACGACTTTGACTTGAAGTACATCCCCGGCCCAAAGAACATCGTAGCCGACGCCTTGAGCCGTGAGCCGTTTGTCCAGTCGTGTGTCAGTCATCGCCTTGTGACCGAGCCTTATACCTCGCTGTTGGACCAGGTCAACGGCGTGAACGACAGAACCGTACAAGAGGTGTTCAGAGTGTCCAACAACTGTCAGGCTGTTGTGGATGAAGGCGGTGAGACATCGAACATGCCAGTGCAAGAGGCAGTTCCAGACACAAGATGCTCAGTCGCATCAGAGCCATCCTCAATGCTCAGTCCACTGGGGGTCTGAGTCACGCGATGGGAACAGATGCTGACTTCAATCAACTGCAGAAGGAAGACCAGTCCACTGCACTCCCGCAGAGCCAGCTTGTCAGTCAACAAGAGAATGACAACAGAATAAGCAGGGCCATGTACTTTGTACAGAGGCACAAGAGACCTACCAAGCTTGAGAGAGCTGTTGAGTCACGTAGCGTGATCAAGCTGCTGAAGCATTGGAGTAGACTCACCATACAGAATGGCATACTGTACAAGACAAAGAAAGATCCCCACATGAACAAGAAGATCTTCCACTTCATAGTGCCAAACTCCACGGCGGGTCACCAAGGCCAGCACCGTACCTTGTCTCTGGTGAGGCAACGGTTCTTCTGGAGTGGCATGGAACGTGATGTTGTGTACTATGTTAAGTCCTGTCAGCGCTGCATAGTAGGGAAGACACCTGAGCCACACAGCCGTGCACCACTCAAGAACATAGTCAACTCTGAGCCTATGGAATTAGTCTGCATAGACTTTTGGACTGCTGAGCAAGGGAGCAAGTCTGTGGATGTGGTCTGTGGATGCGTGACTGATCATTTCTCCAAGATGGCACACGCCTTCCCATGCAAGAATCAGACTGCCAAGCAAGTCGCTCGTCGTCTCTGGAATGACTTCTTTCTCATTTATGGTTTTCCCCGTCGTCTGCATTCGAATCAGGGAGCCAACTTTATGAGCAAGCTGATTAAGGAGCTTCTAGAGATGGCCGGGGTGCAGAAATCCCATACGACTCCGTATCACCCCATGGGAAATGGTGTCACAGAGCGATTTAACAGAACGCTGGGAGATATGATCAGGTCCCTTCCCCCTCGATCCAAAGCAAAGTGGCTGCAAATGCTGCAGTTGCTCACCTTCTGCTATAACTGCATGGAGCATGAGACAACAGGGTTTGCACCGTTTTACCTTGTGTTCAAGAGAATCCCTCGTCTTCCCGTCAACGTCATGTTTCAGCATGCTCTCACCAATGACGCTGTTGTCAGCCACTCAGACTTTGTGTCCCACCTGAAGAAAGATCTACATGAGGCTGGCTGCTCAGATTGCGCAGAGGAACAGTCTCAAAGAACAGACTCGCAATGCTAAGCTGTACAATCGCAAAGTCAAGGGCTCACCCCTCGTCGTTGGAGACAGAGTGTTGATCGCCAACAGAGGTGTGCCAGGGAAACGAAAAGTTACAGACAAGTGGGAGTCGACTCCTTATGAGGTCATGTCAGTCAAGCCTGAGATCAATGTCTACAGAGTCAAGGATTGCCTGACAGGCAGAGAGAGAGAGTCGTCCACAAGAATCTACTACTCTCTGTTAGCTTCTTGCCCTGTGAGGGTGAAGTGGACAGTGGATCTGCACACTCAGAATGTGATGCTGCTGCACATGGAAGTGATCTGTGCCCTGAAGTGCCTCACGTGATGGAAGACAGTGATGTCCGTACAGTCAACTGGCTGATGCAGGCAGGTGATGATTAGATGAAGTTCATTCAGAAGAGGATGACGACTCACTTGACCAAGGGTCTGATGTTGCCCTGTCTGACTCTCTCACAGTCTGACTTTCTCCAGCCCCTGAACAGGATGTTGTCCATTCTGCTGTTGACAGTGCGGAAGGCCCACCACAGTGCTCTGAAGACATGGTCCCCCCGGACTTTGACTGCCCGGACACAGACTTGGCCCCTCCCGAACCTGTCCATCCAGACATGTCCCCTCCTGTCAATATCCCCATGGACATAGCCCCTCCTGACAGTAACCCTCCAGACAAGAGTCTGGATTAAGGGGATCATTAGATCATTAGCAAACTGCTAGTAGAACTGCTATATTACATATCATTAAGACCCTGGATTAAGAGTGTTAATACAATTCAGTTAAATTAAAATGGATGTCTATTGTTCTTCTTAAATGGTTGCATAATGAAATACAATGTTTATAGAAAATATTACATTGAATTTGAGATTAAAAACAACTATTTATGTTAAGCTGTATTTGTCTCTTCAACCCCGTTTACAACCTTCAACCCTGTTATCCTAGTCTCAACCCTGTCACACCTATATTTTCTGTGATTATTTCTTTCATATTTTATGAAAATGTATGTAATGTTTGTTGAACTCTGTCAGAAATGTTCAGAGCAATCATAACAATACCTTGTTTAGTTAAAAGTCAAATGCTAAAGTAGATTTATGATAAAAAAGCATCAAAGAATTTTAAAAAATGGCACATTTAAGGCTTTAGTATAACAAAAGTGGGAGAATTGATATACTTTTTATATTTCCAATTATTGAATTAGTGTGAGGGACATTTTATGAATAGGAAAATGTTTGTTTCATTACAAATACAGTTCATAATCATATTCAAACGGCTTCCAGAGTGTCCATAACGGGGTTGAGAAAATATAGTACCGTATCATATAATAATGACCAATAATAATATGGATTTAATGCCTGAGATGGGAAAATATTTTTTTCTGCAAGTTAAATATGTCCTTAATGTTGTGGGGTATTCAGAAACGTGAAACATTTGGGTCATTAAAAAAAAAAAAAAAAGTGCAAATCGTACCGGTTTCGTGGAATGACTCACCTGTTGTGTGACATACAGGTAGCAGGGACAACATGTTAACTGTTGTGTGACATGCAGGTAGCAGGGACAACATCTTAACTGTTGTGTGACATACAGGTAGCAGGGACAACATGTTAACTGTTGTGTGACATGCAGGTAGCAGGGACAACATCTTAACTGTTGTGTGACATACAGGTAGCAGGGACAACATCTTAACTGTTGTGTGACATACAGGTAGCAGGGACAACATCTTAACTGTTGTGTGACATGCAGGTAGCAGGGACAACATGTTAACTGTTGTGTGACATACAGGTAACAGGGACAACATCTTAACTGTTGTGTGACATGCAGGTAGCAGGGACAACATGTTAACTGTTGTGTGACATACAGGTAACAGGGACAACATCTTAACTGTTGTGTGACATGCAGGTAACAGGGACAACATCTTAACTGTTGTGTGACATACAGGTAACAGGGACAACATCTTAACTGTTGTGTGACATGAAGGTAGCAGGGACAACATGTTAACTGTTTTGTGACATGCAGGTAGCAGGGACAACATGTTAACTGTTGTGTGACATGCAGGTAGCAGGGACAACATGTTAACTGTTTTGTGACATGCAGGTAGCAGGGACAACATGTTAACTGTTGTGTGACATACAGGTAACAGGGACAACATCTTAACTGTTGTGTGACATGCAGGTAGCAGGGACAACATGTTAACTGTTGTGTGACATACAGGTAACAGGGACAACATCTTAACTGTTGTGTGACATGCAGGTAACAGGGACAACATCTTAACTGTTGTGTGACATGCAGGTAACAGGGACAACATCTTAACTGTTGTGTGACATACAGGTAGCAGGGACAACATGTTAACTGTTGTGTGACATACAGGTAACAGGGACAACATCTTAACTGTTGTGTGACATGCAGGTAACAGGGACAACATCTTAACTGTTGTGTGACATGCAGGTAACAGGGACAACATCTTAACTGTTGTGTGACATGAAGGTAGCAGGGACAACATGTTAACTGTTTTGTGACATGCAGGTAGCAGGGACAACATGTTAACTGTTGTGTGACATGCAGGTAGCAGGGACAACATGTTAACTGTTTTGTGACATGCAGGTAGCAGGGACAACATCTTAACTGTTGTGTGACATGCAGGTTGCAGGGACAACATGTTAACTGTTGTGTGACATGCAGGTAGCAGGGACAACATCTTAACTGTTGTGTGACATGCAGGTAGCAGGGACAACATGTTAACTGTGTGACATGCAGGTAGCAGGGACAACATCTTAACTGTTGTGTGACATGCAGGTAGCAGGGACAACATGTTAACTGTGTGACATGCAGGTAGCAAGGACAACATGTTAAAGGGATATTTCACTTTCAAAAAAACTTTGGGTCATTTTATCGTCTACTCAGGCTTTTGTGAGCCCCCCAGACCGTTTTTAAGGGGGGGGGGGGTGCTGGTGTGTGTGTCTTTGATCTTCTGCTTTCCCGCACAAGGTTGCAACTTTGTTTAATTTCAAGCACGAGAACCTGTCTGCTCCCACACTCTCCTACATTTTTGGGGCATTAAAACGCTATGTTTTTAGCCAATAGAGGGCTTGATCTCTGGTCATATGAAGATTTGTACAATATATTATGTATTGGTAATCATTCATAGGGTCTTTTAAAAGTTTTAGAAAACAATTAAGTATATTTGGCATTGACAATATATCACTTAGAAAATGATTAATGTGGAAGGTCATCTTATTCAGAGTGGTTTTTAAAACAATTTTGGGCATTTAGAGTTGTTTAAAAAATATTTAAGACATTTTTCATGGGTTATTTTTGCCAAATCCTTTAATATCAGTCTATTTACTATAAATGTAAAAGTTATATTTAGCACAATCAGCCAAAATGTCAGAATTATATAAACTTTTAGGAATCATGGGTCATTTCTGGCGGCCATTTTTGATTTTTCCTTTAAAAAACCCTTTAATGGGTCCAAATTTTTGGGCACCCCTTCTGAGATGATGAGATACATCCTAAAGAGTGCGTGCCGTGTACCAAATTTGGTGCTTTTATCCGCCGCGTAACGATTTGGCAATTTTTTGTGCTTAGTACCCCCTACTATAAAGTCAACTTGAAACTCCAGGATTAGATTAGGTAAAGGACAACTGTAGGAGTTACGGGGGCTGGATGTTGTTAAGGGTAGAAGATTCTTAGTGTTGATACCCTTGCCTGAGCTATATGAAATAGATGGTCTAACCGTTACGGATACTATTGATTTGATGGGCCAAACACCATCTATATGCTGAGAGGCTCACATTAGGGGAAGGTATATGTAGTGGACAGGGACATTTCGGGGAGTCAGGAGTATAACACACAGCGGCAGGAGGACCCACTCAGTTAGGGCTAAAAACTGTGGTAGGTATGAAGATCTCCTTCGGATCATGCCACGGCTCGGATTAAAAGCTATAAATTTAATAATGCTTCTCAATTTACGAGAGCCTGAGGTGGCTGAAGACACTCCAGGGTTATGATTTTGCGGCACACCACAGGCTGGGCCGTTTCTATGGGAACACTGAGGCCTTGCCCCAACAACCTTGAAAATGTTAAGTTGAACAACTCTATTAAAGCAGTACAAAGCATGGCCTACATTACGTCGCCTAATGTTATTGTCACTTCACCTCCTCAACAGGCCAGAGAAAGGAATTGCAAGGGAAAAGACAACATGACACATCTTCTCTTCAACACACATTGTCTAATGCATTCTCACAAGAATGTAAATTGTGTACTAATGAAAGAATCTTGATTAGAACAATGTGGGTGCCCACAATGTGCCTGTGTGATGTTCAAGCTGATGCTCTTCAGCAGACTGAGGTGACAATGAGAAACACCCTGTTAAATACATACAACAGTTATTTTTTTCCAAGGAAAAAAGCATTAAAGGTAGGGTATGTGATATTCCCACTATTTTGCTACCCTTTTTCATCCGGTGCCAATTGTCTAAGTAATCCTGGGCGCTACACTCCCCCTGCCAGCCTAGGGAGCCCAGAGCCCAGCTCATGCCTCCTTCAATGCATGAGAGCCAACTAGCCTTCTTATCACCTGACAGAGGGGAGTTTCCCCGGTAGGACGTCGCGCGTGGAGGAACACGTTATTCCAACCAGTTCCTTTCCCCTCAATCAGGCCAGGGGGAGGCGGTATAGCGACCAGGATTACTGCATGTTTTTGTGAGGGTACCTACCCTAGGAGACAGGGGAGAACATGCAAACTCCACATAGAAAGGCCCTTTCGCCATATTGTTTGGTTTTAACAAAACCCTTTTTGTTAAAAGGTTAAAGCTCTATAATCTGATATTAATCATTGCTATAGAGTGTTTATTCAATAACAGGGGTCTCTTTGTATCTCCAACGCTTTTTGAAACGCTTCCGCCTTCCGGTGAAAACAAATGGAATTCTGTGTAATGCAGGAACGGGTTAAAGACATGCAATGACGGTAGTGACCAGCAGAGGTTGCTAAATATCGTTATTTTTGGACTTTCCAAGTACGGCTTTAACATTTTACATTCTTCATTACAATCAGCAACAGGCCAGAGAATAAAGATTGAAAAGATTGTTCAGGGTTATTTTATAGGTTTACTATTGTTGCACCCCCACAACAACACAACCCAGATTAGGCTAAAGTGATTTGGATGCATGATATTGAATAAACATTGCATAAGTCCACAAAGTTAGCTAGCAAATGGTTGTATCTTATTACTGGATTTTTGGCTTTTACGTCCACATGACATAACAAAGAACTTCCAACTTCTTTTACACAGTGTCCTATGAAATGAGAAAAGATTTCTTGCCAACATTGTGTGTTCTTACCACACAGTTGGTTCTTACAGTTGAATCTGTAGTACAGTGGTGCTCAACCTTTTCAGGCTGTAACCCCATAAAATAATCATATTTGAACTGGGGACCCCCCACCCTGATAAGCACTTGGAATGTAGTTGAGCATTACATTTTGTTTGACTTGGTATCACAGATAAATATTGTGAAAATAGGCGATCTACAAGCTTGTAGATCAGCCTATTTCTCATATTATTTGACAATTTGGCCAATGTTTGACCAGTTTGTACAGTGAATGTAGCCTGTGGGACCTCCCAGCCGGCGTCAGCTCACAGCTGCAACCGATGCCAAATGATTAGTATAAAAGTGTTGAGTAGGGAGCTGAGTGGTGCGGTACACCTGCCGTCACGCTGAGCTGGGGTGAAACTGCGGGTAGGCAAACATTTATATATATGTGCAGCAATTTTGTAACGTTTATCGATTTTATAGTTGTATTTGAAATTACATTTGTTTATGTAGGGCTTGGCAAAGGCTGTGAGCTGAGAGCTGCTGTGGCATGATCAGTGGACCATAGTAGTAGGCACATGCCATGGCAACATTCTAAATCTAATGAATAATTGTGGTGTAGGCTATTATTGACATTGATATGTAACACTTTGCAGATTGCCGAGGCGTTGTCTGCCGCTGCCCTATGGTTTATTGTCCTTTTAGTTTATATGGGTTTGTGTTTTTATTTATTTATTGTATATTGTTTAATCTGGCTGCTTCCCATCTGAGCACAGTTTCATCACGACAGAGCGTTCAGACATCAGTAGCCTATATATACTACTATGTGCAGCTTGGTGTGACCCAACTGGGTTCTGTGTTAAAGGGTTCGCTGGACTGCCCAGGTTTGTTGATCAGTAATTGTCTTGCTATATTTTATCTAATATCTATTGCTCTTCTAACCTCATATATTTTCTTAATAAAGATAAGTACTATTGTACTATGATTTGATATACTCTGTGTTTGTCATTCATTTGACAGCCTGACTGGGGAAACCTTATACTGTATGGTGTTTATTGAGTTCCCTTTAACTCAGCCTAACTGGGTGGCGTTGTCTATTTCACGCTGTGTTACATATAGTTTGTTGATTACTTTTGATGCAGTAATGGTCTTTTTCTTTTCTTTCTTTTTTTGGAATTAGAAATGTGTTAAAAGTCGTTAAATTGTCTTGCTCACTGTCATCCAGCGAGCATAGCCTGTCGCTGTCCATCGCCGTGGTGCTGATTCTGAACCTTTCGCCAAACGATGCCATGCATGTCGCGACTCCATGTCCATGACAACCTGTTTTCTATTTTGTGTCCCTCAGAACTAGCTCAATGAGTAACAATTTGTGTTTATGATAGGATACCAGTTATTTTACAGTACATTTTACATTCTCAGCACCCCTCTGTGCTGAGACTCCCCGCCCCTGGCCTGTTAACCTTGTATTCATGTCTTTCTTTCTTTCTTTCTTTCTTTCTTTCTTTCTTTCTTTCTTTCTTTCTGTTAAGACGCTCTTGTTGCCGCCGACACAATTCTGATTACTATAAACGTAACGTTACACATTGGTCTTTTTAAGTACAGCATCTCTACACTGCCTCTTCAGCAGTTCTTGAAGTGACAGACTGCCACTGTCTGTCTAGTGCGCCCCGCTACAAGAACGCGCATTATCGGTGCATCACAATGGAACAACAATGAAGAAATGATTTTGAACCGTACGGCTCTTCGAGAAAAAAAAAACACATTGGACAGGCTGTAGCCATCAGTGGATTTAAAGAATCGTGATAGCTTTGGTTTATTCATGGAGAATTGAAATCCAGGGAGAGGGATTATTATGGCAAATTTGAACGATGGTCTACCCTGAGGTAAGGAAATATTCGCTATTCATTAAATCATTATCCATTATCATTAAAGAACATGTCTCAATCAATGTGATCGAGTTTGATGCATGCAAGCCAAAAGGGTGAGATGGTCAAAACTCCAGCCACACGTGTAGATATTTAGAACAACTTTATTGTAAGACTGTTTTGTTTAACCAAAAGGGTGAGCATGTCTTCCATATTTGGAAATTATTTGATTTTTATAGTTGTAGAAATAAAATATGATGTTATATTATACATTTCTATAGAACAGTGCTTGCATCATGTGAAAATGTAATTAACTTTCTTACATGGAGCATTTATTTCATTTATTATCCTAATTCACTTTGGTGCCAATTTAATATTACAATTTACATTTACAATTAAGGCATTTAGCAGATGCTCTTCATCCAGAGCGATTTACAGTAAGCAAGGTAAACACATACATGAAATGCAGAGAAACAGTGTAGTGCCTCAGTAATCTAGGATCAGGTAGCCTAAACCAAGAACCTAGCATCAGTCTAAACAATATAATATAAAAACAATCTGTACATTGAAACCATAGAAACTATAGGATGCCAGCAAGTAAACAAATGAACCATCTGTCTAAATAACATGCTACATAATGTATTAGGCTACATTATGTAGCCTAATACATTATGATCACATTATGACCAAATTACGTTATCATTATGCTGTTTATCATCCATTTTCCAGGCTATTCAGTCAACCTGTTATATCAGACATTGTGAGTGAAATTAAAACAATTAACTTTAAAATTAAAATCTGTTTAAATTCTGTGTGAAATAAACTGTGACTCACCCTTTCATTTTTCCATTTATGCTCCTGATCAGACTTCACACATTGACTATGTTGGCTAATGGGACCTCAGACACAATCTACAGCTCAGAGGTCAGAGCTGCCAATACCACCATCCAGAAGGAACTGCAGGTCACAACCTCTGTTATCTCCATGACGATGGGGATCCTGGCCAACAGCCTGGCCTACTTCATCCTGCTCAAGGCTTACCGCCGGCGCCGCATCCATCTGAAGTCCAAAGCCACATTCTTTGTGTTTGCCAGTAGCCTAGTCATCACAAACCTCCTGGGTCACCTCATCACCGGCTCTCTGGTAGTTTACATCTACAGCTCTGATGAGGAGTGGGAGACCTTTGACCCCCACAACAGATTATGTGATCTCTTTGGGGTGAGCATGGTGTTCTTTGGCCTGAGCCCCTTGTTCTTAGGAAGCGCCATGGCTGTGGAGCGCTGCCTCGCAATCACTAGGCCCCTCTTCCATACTGCGTTGGATGCCCACCACACAAAGAAGCTGCTGGGTCTCTCCTGGCTGCTGGCGGCTCTGGTGGCCATATTGCCTGTTCTGCTGCGGAAGCCCTACCAGGTACAGTGGTCGAGGAGCTGGTGTTTCTTCCGCATGGAGGGAAAGAGGGACAGGCTGGATGTCCTCCTGCCTCTGCTCTTCTCTATGTTGGGTCTACTAGCCCTGCTGCTCTCCATTGTGAGCAATACTCTGACCAGCTGCACCTTGCTGCAGTCGAGGCTGCGCCGCAAACCGCACAGCACAGGAGGCACCTCCTATGACTTAGAGATGATTTGCCAGCTCCTGGCTATAATGCTGTTATCCTGTGTGTGCTGGGGACCCTTGTTGGTAAGATATGCCTACTGGTACCCAGGTAGAGCCTCATCTCTGCTATGTGGCTCAAGAAGTCCTCTGTCCACACAGAGTTACTGTATGGGGTAGGATTATCCAAGACTTCTATGACATGCCTTCTGCCTTTATAGTTTGAAGCCAGGTAAATCCTTTGATGTTGATGTGAAGTTAACAATGTAACAGCCCTGATTAATGGAGGTCAACAGGCCAAGGACAACCAAAGACTTAAGTAACCCATGGTCCTTTATTTTATAAAGTACAATCATTTGTTCTAAATTTCATAAGTAAAACACTTTTTTTCAAATAGTTGTTTTCTCATTTTGGCACAAAACTCTTAAATTGCAAAAGACTTGACAGGATGTATTACCTAATGATTTAATAAAAGGAAAAGGTGAAATAGACTAGCTATAGATAGTCAAAGAAAAAGGACAGTTCACTGGAATAAACAAATTCTTCTCATGAGAGAGTAGGCCTATAGAGCTAAAGAAAATGATATACAGTACGTGTTGCAACTTGCAACCTGCTCTGGTCGTCATCAGATCCTGAAGAAAGACCTGACAAAGACCAGAGCAGATTGCAACGTAACTACAACTCCATTATCTACAATGCTGGTGAACCACCCAAAGAGCAACTGTATGACACACTTAAGACCCCGCAGCTCTTCAGTTTGCTTGAAGAGTTTCATAGTCCTGCTTCTCATTTGCACTCCCCAGGTTTTGAACAAAGAAAGCAGCAACTGCACACTCAAAACACTGTGCAAGTATCCAATTGATTGCATGCTTTCGGTCAATTGACCTTTTTCAGGCATGCCTGAAGAATGTCTGTCTTCTTCAGGCAGGGATGAAGAAGGTCAAATGCTAAGCTCGCAATAAGTCGAAAGCTCGCAATAAATTGGATACTTGAACAGTGTTTTGGGTGTGCGGTTGATGCTTTCTTCAATTCACTTTTATTCAGCTCCAGCCTCCAGCACATCACTGTATTTTAAAAGATAAACACACACACGCACACACGCGCACACACGCACACACGCACACACGCACACACGCACACACACACACACACACACACACACACATACACACACACACACACACACACACACACACACACACACACACACACACACACACACACACACACACACACACACATACACGCACACATACACTTTGAGTGGCAGGTACACAGGTAAAAGTTAAATCCCCAGGTTTTAGAATTCTGTATTCTATTGCTATTCAAAATGGTAATCATATTATTAGGAGTTTTATTATTTTTGATAACAGTATGCTAATACTATCACATTTCATATAATTGGCATTGCATTCATATCTACCACTTCTCTTCCCATTGTAATGTTCTGTGTCCTGACTAGATCTGTACCTTCATATTGAGTATGCATACCAAGGACAAGCCTGCTCCTTTCAGTTTGCTACTGGTGGTGCGCATGGCCACCTGGAACCAGATCCTGGACCCCTGGGCCTACATCCTGCTGAGGAAGGCTGTACTGAGGAATGTTCTCCAGTTGCTTCCACAGCGATGGAGGTGCAACATACCCCTCAGCTCAGTGGTGGAGGTCAGCAGCATGCGTGTCAGGCCAAACAACTGCCAGGGTATGATACAACGGATCGGCACTGAGATCAAATCAACCAGCACAGCGTAATCTGAAAGGACCTTACTACTGAGACAAATGGGAAAGGAGAGAAATGGACTCTCATTACAATATGTCATATGTCAATTGTCACTTTACAATGTTCTCAGAGAAGGACGTTTTTCCATTTATAATTGCTTTGATAAAATGCTTATACTTCTCCCACTAAACAAAGTAAGAAAAGAGAAATAAGACAGTCGAAGTCATCATACTTTATTTTTTTAACCACTTAAGTCTTAAGCCCTATTTTCTACTTCATTGTACGACAGTGTTGCTGTGCTGCTAACACAGAAAAAATAGCCAATCTACAAGCTCACAACACATTGCATCACAATGAGATTGGCTATTTTAGCTATTTGTGAACATATTTGAAATATGTTGCCTTACATGCTAAAAAATTAGTCAGTGCTTTGTGACTCATTTTGATGCAGATGCCTGATGAAACTGGAAGGCAATGTGCACAATTTGAACTATTACATAGCTGAGATTTTTGTCTCTTATTCATTAATCAGAAGCTATGAACAACATGTTTCCATTATAACTACTCATAGTGTTCAGAAAACATGGATAATTACACTTATACCGTTGCTGTTTCAAAGCTGCTATCTGTGTTCTGCTGGTGGTATTTATGTCTCCTGTAATATTTCAGCTCTGGTACAGTATCTTTCCTGAAGCTTGTGAAGATTAACTGCTATTGCTGATGGTATCTTTAGAAATACTTTTGACCACCTGACTTTTGTATGACATTTTGAACTGATAATTTATTGTGTTAAGTACATTGGCCTATTGGCTTATTCTCTCAATTGTCCTTTAACATCCATAAACAACTTTCACCAGGCCAATCCTGTTGAGTCATCCTTGTGTTGAGAACAGGGAATGCCAGCTGCAGCCTGCAGGACATATTTAGCTGTTCAGCTGTCACGTTCAGCTGTTATCCCCACTAGTGCATTTTTTATATTGTTTTGATGCGTTAGTATCATTTAAGGTCTTGAGAGGATCATCATTAAACTCGGTCTTGACCACAAACTCTTGCGCTGTAGAAACTGTAAACGCAAAGGCTCACACTCATAAAAATATGTTGATTTCATCCATTTCTACTGAATAAAAAAAACGTTAGTGTGTCGGTGTTATAGTTTGTATAACCAGAGAATGATGAGACTGTAAATGAAGCAGTCACTGCCTTCTTGCAGATGTTCTCAAAGTGGGGTCCAGGGACCCTCAGGGTTCCTTGAGGGGGTTCCAAATGGACCCTTACAGGTCTGTAACTCTGACTGAGAGTGTGCAAATGGAACCAAATGGACCCCTAATGGAACCAAATGTACCCGTAAGAGTCTTTTCGGTTCCATTTGTACACTCAATTATGGGGGCCCTTGAAATTAAGCTTTGAGAAGGACCACTGATGTAATGATGATGAGACACCAGGCTTAATTCACAAATAATACCTCCAGGTGGCGGTATAGCAGCCCATATCAGCTCTCTGCGGACTGCGCCGAGAGAAGAAGAAAACCCAACCATATGGTGTGTGTGACGTCGTATCCAGTGTTGCCATGTCCACTTATTATAAGTTGCTCGTAAAAATTGGTAGTTGCGGGTTGCGGTTTTTTGAGCTTGTGACTAAAGTGTACTTGCTTATTTAGGCTTGCTTCCAAATGTTTTAATTATTATTTAAACCAGTGGTTCTAAAATATTTTCATGAAAATGTTTTGTGCCAGGGAGCATTTGTGTTGTTAGAATGTTTCAAAAAAAATATTCCACATTTTATTGCAAGAGTTTTTGAAAATAGCAGATCTACAAGCTTTGTGAGCTTGTAGATCGTCTATTTTCAAATAGCCGATAGCAAATCACTTTTATAAAGTGCTCCTATATAGGCTGTGGCCCAAGTTACTTGAAGATACACCACAACATTGGTATCCCCCTGTATTTGTCAAAATACTTCCAAAACGTTAATGAAGTCCACGATCATAACCAGGGTTGAGCTGAAGGGGGTGCTACGGGGGGTCGTCGACCCCTTAGTTCCCAGGCTGGGGGCTCGCGCGTGCTCCACATGCACGAGCTCCACATGCACGCGCGAGCACTCATCGTCAGCCGCCCGCGAGCCGTCAATCATTAACACAACAACGCACCGTCAGGGGCGAGCTATATTATACCTCTATGGGGGCGAGCCGTCTTTAACACCTTTAACAATGGCCTCAACCTGGCTGCTTTGCATAACATTAAAGACATGGAGTGTGAAAGGGTTAATCGCTTAGCAGAGGACAAGAGCTAGTAGCCTGCCAGACACTCACAAACTTATCCCTGTCTAGCTCTGGTCCATAGCGTTAGAAGGAGTTCTCCTTAACGTTATGGTACTTTCCATTCTTTCCCCTCGCACCGCGGTAGCGCAGCCTCTCGTCTGTAGTAAAAATAAAAAATACACTTTTGGTACTCACCAAAACAAAGACGGTTTAATGGAGTTGAAAGTCTATTCTACTAAGTGGGAACACTCTGAGCCCCCACCTCACGTCTAAAATACACTTTTTGGCCAGAAAATAAAATATTTCACCGGAAGGAAGAATCTGGTCAATAGGAAAATTCCATTGACCAGATCTGTAGAGGGCACTGTGGAGTAACGAAAAACAGGTTTTAATTCCGGTGAAATATTTTATTTTCTGGCCAAAAAGTGTATTTTAGACGTGAGGTGGGGGCTCACAGTGTTGAGTGTTCCCATTTAGTAAAGTAGGCTTTCAACTCCATAAAACCGTCTTTGTTTTGGTGAGTAGCAAAAGGGTATTTTTTTATTTTTTACTTGTTTTAAAAAACACTGTTTTAAAAGCAATGTAAGTCTTCAAAAAAAAAGTTATTCAAGTAAAGACAAGTTGATTGATTATTTTAAGTACTTATGTGTGGGTGAATATATGTAAAGGGCTTTTATATAAAAAAAAAGGAAAATAATGTTGCTATGTTGGATATGCAGGCATGTTGCTATATGCACATGCCTGCGCGCGCATGTGCCCGCGCGCGTGCACGTGCGCGCGCACGTGACGTCATAAAATATAGCCCCCTTAGTTAAAAAATCCACAGCTCACCGCTGATCATAACACCAGAGGCAGCTCCACGAATCATGTTCAACCCAGATTTGGCTCAACAAAGGGAATGAACTCGTTCTCATGCTATTCAACAAAAATGTGGAATGCCCTACCAAAAGGAGTAAAGGAGTGTAAAACCCTACTCACTTTCAAAACTGCCCAAGATACACCTCGGAGGCTGCAATTCGAAAATGGCCCCTGTCTAAGTCTTAACCTACCCCCCCTCCCCGTTTTTTTTCTTCTCTTGTACATATTTTTCACTCTTCATACCAGTAACCTGTAAGCTGATTGTATGACGTTCTGTAGTGTGTATATCTGTCTGTCTCTTATATGTCATCATGATTTGTGTGCATGGGGATCTCATCTTAAACAAGCTCAGTGCTTAATGAGTCTTCCAGTTTAGTAGACCTTGTATTGTGAATTTGTACTTCCATGTACTGTTGTTCTCATGTCTTACTAAATAAAGTACATCAATCAATCAATCAATCAAAACTTATTTTATGCTTGTTTTCCTAGACCTGGTTACTTATTTCTCTCACACAATCTGGCAACCCTATGTATGTGACGTCACATCGTCCTCATCCCCTCCATCTTTCGCTCCGCCGCATGCTTCAATCTGTGGATATCTGATCAGGTTTGGATTGATACAACAAAAACATAATTACATACGCATGTATGTGAAATCTGCTGGCACAAGTTAAAGCGGTGTACGGACTGATAGTTTGGTCGACGTAGAGACGAGTCAGGAAAACACGGGTATTATTGACAGGTTCTGAGATGATGAGTGGCTGAATAAAGGCTCTTGTGTTTTCATTTTGTACTAGTATCGCAGCGGTGGTAACCGGAAGGATCGCCCCAAAACACGCTCGCCCCCATTTTCTTTTCGCAGACCAGCGGTTCTTGTATTTGCTTTACTGAGGATAAGGTTAGAATTAAGTTTAGGGTTTAGGCATAGGTTGACTGAGGTTAAGTTTAGGAATAACAAGGTAAGGTTTAGGCATAGTTTACTGAGGTTACGTCTAGGATTAAGGTTAGGTTTAGTTTAGGCATAGTTAACTGAGGTTACGTCGGGTTTGCCCCGGGGCGACTGTGTTTTGGGGCGAGCGTTTTGGAATTCATATAAACAGGTTGACATCAGTGTCTGGTTTGTGTGGTTATTGCTTGTTGTGCGTGGTGCGATTATTGCATCAGCATCCATTCTGTGGATTTATGACATATTTGTGGATTTATATGGAAATCTACATGCTGTTTTATTTTTTGTTCTATCCTAGCTTAAGGTGTCTGTCTGTTTTCATTAAGGCTGGGATTTTAAATCGACTCTGCTCCATTGCTAGCTCATCTGCTAGCTACTCTAGCTAATATCGCAGCAAGCAAGGCCAGTTATCATGGAAGCAGTAGCATGCTGGAGCTAATCGTTATAATAATGCATAGTTGGCGATCAGATGTTATCTCTTGACATTTTCACAAGCTTGTCACATTCACAATGTACACCTGTTTTATTATAGTACCAACATGAATCAAGAGAAATTGGCCAAACTTCAAGCCCAGGTGCGGATAGGAGGAAAGGTATGTTGACATCCAGGAAATCTGTTTGTTTGGCTTGAGATTTCAAGGTGGGGATCAGTTTTATTGCACAATAAACCATATCAACTGTCATGGATCAGATAAGATACACAAAGTCGGTGTTGTCAAACAGACAATTAAGGTTTATTAAGGTTGAGTTAAGGACTCCACCAGAAGCTTTTTAAGTGATTCTCAACCTAAAAAGGCCTTAAAGGACCTCTAGTTTGATATGGAACCCCAATCTACATAATTATACACTGTAAAAACCTGTCAATTTAACCCATTAAGACCTGAGGCTGATTCTACAAATGCCTTCTAAGTCAGTAGTTGTCAAACGTTTTCATGTCAAGGACCCCCAAAATGATATATATTTGGCTGAGGGAGCGGGGCCCCTCTATCTGTAAATGTTTTGTGCCAGGGACCCCCAGAAGAGAAGATATGTGTTGAATTCTTTTCTCCAAACACTTTCAAAATTTCAAAAATAGCAGATGTACAAGCTCTCAGCGGCGCATGAAGTGACGAGCTGTGAGCTTGTATATCTACTATTTTTGAATTGCCAATGCTAAAATCTAAAATGACACGATGCTTTCCCGGTTTTACTGGGTTAACTCTGAGAATTGACAAATGGAACCATTTATAAATAATGCTTCCATTTGTAAGGCTGCATTTCACTCCGATTAACTAGCCATCATATAGCTGGGGACCCCCTGGAACAGCCTCAAGGACCCCTGGGTTCTGCCTATATATTAATAATCAAGTCGTTCTTGTGAGCTATGCTCAGCCCAAAGCTAAACTTTTGAGTACGTTCTGGGCTTATTATGTCTGCTTTGGTTTCAGGGCTCAGCTCGTAGGAAGAAGAAGGTGGTACACAGAACAGCGACAGCTGATGACAAAAAACTACAGAGTTCATTAAAAAAATTGGCTGTCAACAATATTGCTGGAATTGAGGAGGTAAGTGAACACACAACTGCACCGCAGCCTGGAATAATGAGTTGGGTTTCACTGATGTAGCCATTTGGCAGGTTGCTGAAAGATGTTTTAGAATAATTGTTTTTAAATATTGTCCCTGATGCGCTTAATCAGTGTTTGACACATGTTGCACCCGCCCAAACTGTGATTGTTATCAGCATAAACATTAGGGTTATATTCACATACATTCTTAAAGAGTATAATTTGTAGATGATGCAATTAGGAACTTTCTTACCACTTCATAATTCAAAATATGGGTCTATTTTACTCCAGTGTTTACAAATATTACCTATGTAAACACATCTATTACATCCCCCACATACAGCAGCTGAAGTTTAAAAATAAATAATGTATCTGTTGTGTTTGTTCCATCAAGAGCTGAGTCAATCACATACAGAAAATAAAAACATCTCTCCACTGATATTTGTTTTCTCCACATGTTTGTACTGATTGGGCCTTAAAGGGATAGTTCACCCCCAAAATGACTTTTTCTATCAATTAGTCACCCCATGGAGACTTGAATTCATGGATATTTAATTTTGTTGCATTCCTAAGCCAATAATTTGATGACCGGCAGCGGTTCCGGCAGGAGACAAAAAGAGTCTCCTTTGTGTCTCCTACCGGAACTGCTACCGGTCATCAAATTATTGGCTTAGGAATGCGACAAAAACTAAAAAATAGTCTCCATGGGGTGACTAATCGATAGAACAAATTATTTTGGGTGAACTATCCCTTTAATCACACACATTTCCAGTATGGCATAGTCTTCTAAATTATTATTATTTTGTACGTTTTATTTTTCCCTGCATTTCCGTGCTTTGTATCTAAGATAGGAAAGTATAGAGAGACAGGACACCAAAGGCAAAGAGAGATGTGGTTGAATCTGACAATATGAATACATTGATACTCTTTTGCACGTTAATGTCTAATCTCATTTACGTACCTGCTGCTATGTAGACCTACCAAAGTGCTACCACTGTTGTGTCTAAACTAATGTCTAACCTCATGTACATACTTTACCAGCTGGATTATGCATACATGTATGTAGATCTTTGCCTATCCTTGACACGTTTCTCTTTGCTGTTTGATTTATTTTTCTCCCCCCCCCCCCCCCAATAAAAATTGTGACAATAAAGTTGATTGAAGTGGCGGAGCTGCCTGGCACCTCATAGCCTTCTTAAATTGTTTGAAAACCACCCTTGATTAAATTGTGTTTCATGATCACAGAGACATCACATTCACTACATCAACATGGAATAAAAGTTGAAAATCATTTGAAGGCCACATTTGTAAGCATAACCTTAACTGTTATCTTTTCTCAGGTGAACATGATCAAGGATGATGGCACTGTGATCCATTTCAACAACCCCAAAGTGCAGGCTTCTCTCTCTGCCAACACCTTCGCCATCACCGGCCACGCTGAGACCAAGCAGCTAACAGAGATGCTTCCGGGCATCCTCAGTCAGCTGGGAGCTGACAGTCTCACCAGCCTGCGTAAACTGGCAGAACAGTTTCCCCGGCAAGGTGAGTCTGTCTGTCCTGCAGGGCGTGTGGCAGCGTATAGTTCTGCAAGTATCAGGTATTGAATAGTCCCTCATGCAATCTTGGAATGATACAGAGAGTCTGCAACTCCGCCTAGCAAAAGGTGTGACAGGAAGCTGTCATCTGTTTGCCATTTCCGTTCATGAAAATATATTTTAAGATGTATAGTTTTGAATTTCCATTTCTGCTCAGCTGGGGAGGCTTCGATTAATTTGGGTTCCAGTAGGACTTATTTCCTATTTATGCGACTGCAAAGGCAAAACAGAAGTGGGGGAAGTAGGGACATTGCTTCATTTTCTATGCATTTTCAGTGCTCCCGAAGTACAAAATGTTAGGCGGAAGCATTTGAAAATTGTGTGCCTGCCAACACTCTGTCTCGAGAGACTAGGTCAGTGGGTTTAAAACTTTTTGTGGCCAAGGCACGCAAGGCAAAATCTCAAGGCACACCTGTATTGTACTAATATCCGTGCAAAATAGCCCCTACAGCACAACATGTCTTACCATTCTGTACATTTTTATTTACTAAGGCCAATAAAACGTTTAAACCGTATTTCACAATTATATATTTTTAAGCCAATCTACACACACACACACACTGCATCACATTGTGACTATGCTTATGACCAAAATTGGGGCACCAGGTTTAAAGTGATTTTAAAATGTATTTTGTTAGGGTATAGAATTTGATTCTTTATTGGGGAATGAGTATGCACAAACTACTGATATTGTAAATGAAGACAAAATTCAGTCATCGTTCTGTATATTTTGAAATGTGTGGCTTGTCACAAAATCCCATTGCACACCTGGACTTGTCTCATTGCACACCAGTGTGCCTCGGCACACGGTTTGAGAACCACTGTATTAGGACTCAGTATTGCATATTCTATGAAGACTCAAATCTATATTTTGTCATCAACACTCACTACCTACAGTACCTGAGTAATACATTTAAGTAATCTTTCGTGAACTTCTTCAGGGATGCTGTTGTCTGTCATGTGGATACCATTTGTTTTGTAGGGATTTGTTTCTGTGTTTTGTTTTTGCCCCACAGTGGATGTGTCATTTCCACATAGCCACTGGACCTTCTTGTTTTAGTACGGCCCAAGAAATAGTTTGAAGACAGTTATTCCTAAGTGGTGTATTTTCACCAACAAAAAAAAAGCCATTAAAAAAAAAGCCATAAATATGTCATACATGGTTTTTCGTGGTTATACTGTTGTAGAACTTATATTGTGTAATTTAGGAGCATTTGTACCGTGTGGCTCTGCAGGAGTGTAGCCATCTATAAGAGGGTCTGTCTGTTTGTGTGTCTGTCAATCTTGTCCGGAGCGAATCTCGCAAACCGCTGGACCAATCAGCGCCACATTTCTTATGCACACTGCCAGTAGGCCACAGACATACCTTCACTTATTATTTTCTTCACATTCTTTTTAATTAACTTTCATAATGGAAGTCAATGGCTCTGATCAGGCTGAAACCTTGCCCAAATTGAAGTCATAAGTCATAGATCTGCCATCGATCACTGACGTCAGTCATGAATGACTAACGATAGAGATTCTGCATTGGCTCAGGAGCCCCCAGAGGTCCTTCAGAGGATTCCAGGGGTTCCCCAGCTAAATGATGGATAGTTTTAGAACCAAATGAACCATTCATGTTAAATGAACGCTGAGGGTTTTAAAGTGTAGATTGGGGTCCCAGACATTCAAATCATATCAAATAGGGGGTCCGTGGGCCTATCATAAACTGGGTGTCGTTCAAATGAAAAAGGTTGAGAATCCCCTGAGCTAAGCAGTAAGACGTCTCCCTTGTTCCTTATTCCAGCTCTTGACAGCAAAGCTCCAAAGGCAGAAGACATTGAGGAGGAGGATGATGATGTTCCAGGTAAGACTATCTGTATTCAGCTCAGTCTGGACATAATATTAATTGGGAAGTCATTCAATATGTCAAATAGATCAAATCTGTTCTGTGGAAATATTAGCAGGTTACAAACTAAAGATGAATTTACTTCTATATTGTTGTTGGGTGGGAACCTTGTATGTCTAAACCGTTCCTTTTTTTAAAATGAAAATAGTCGATCTACCAGATCTGCTATTTTCACTACTTTTGTGCAGCCTCTTGTATAATGAAGTAGAGCTTTAAATTACGAAAAAACATACACATTTGAAACTATTGTCACTCTGCCCGACAGTGACAATATATAGTAACAACCAAATTGACACGGATGCTTTCCAGGATTGAAGGGTATAACAATGTATAGGCTTTCCAGGTCTAAATGGGTTAAGTTCTGTAACTTTTTAAAATTGTGTAGCATTTCTTTTGTGAGTTGGCATGGTTGTTTTTTTATTTATTTTTATTAGGCACCGTTATCTTATTTCACAGTCAGACATTGCTGTCTACATTGTTTTTTTCCTCCCCCTGCAGATCTTGTGGAGAACTTTGATGAAGCGTCAAAGAATGAGGCCAACTGATGCCCCCCAACCCAACCCCATGGTTCCTACGTACTGTACACAGATTGGACTGCAGCGAAGCAAAGCAAACTTTCCCCCGGTGTTTTAACTCTAGCTATCAAGACATATCAAATCCTCACCCCCCGTCAACCAGAGACTTTTCTATTTCCCAAATGCCCCAAGAATGTCTTTGTCAGACTGGCTAGTGCATAAAAGAAAAGGGGAAAATCCCTCTCTTTGGTCAATAGTTAAAATACCTGTCACCACAATGTCAGCCGGTTGGCAGTGGTCATAAAAGCTAGTCTTAAATTTTTTTGTTTTGTTTATGAAACGTAATAATAAAACCGATAAACGTTTTCTAGATGGTGCTGTGGTTATTGCTCCTGATTTTGAAAATGGTCTTTGCTAAATTGGACCCCTCAGTTGATTTTTCTTTTAGATTTTGTATTTACTTTTCACCACAGACACTAAGTTGAAGCTCCATGGATGGTTTCCAAGCAGAATGCTACAGTGATGGCATAGACCCCAAGTGATGATGCAGTGCAGTGCTGATGAGTAGCCTATACTGTGCAAGTGTGCATGCTTCTCTCCAGTTAATGATGCTGACAAGCAACTTGTCCAGTGTTATTCAACAGCAGCACGTGTTCAACATCAACCAACTGTGCAATATAATGCTTTTTATCAAAAAAGGGTGATCATGTCTTATAAAATGCTTTTTACACTGTCTTCTACTGCAGTGGTTCTCAAAGTGGGGTCCAGGGACCCTCAGGGTTCCTTGAGGGGGTTCTAAATGGACCCTTACAGTTCTATAACTCCTGAGAGCATACAGACGGAACCAAATGGACCCTTTCGGGTCCATTTGGTTCTGTTTGTATGCTCTCAGTTATGGTGGGTCCTTGAAATGTCAATGTTTGAGAACCACTGTTCTGCTGTATGTTTTCATATACTGCACACTGGGGGAATACATTTATGCACACCTTGAGTTTCTTCAAAGAACTGCAGTGAGGAGGGGGGGTCATATAGAGGAGGGGGGAGGGGGGCAGAGAGGAGAAATCATCCAATCCCCCGCCTGTGTTGTGAGCCAGAGACCGTTTCCCTCAGCAGCCCGCAAATGTTGTCAGATCAAAATGCTCAAGTTCTTCACCGCCCGGGATGATGAGAACGAGAGTCTTTTGGGTGCAATAACGGAGGGTAAGGATTGTGTTGATTTCATTCAAGGATTTTTCATTCAGATCATTATTGGTGCGTTATGGAACGATCATATGGTTCTATATACCCGCCTGTGTTTATGTCAGAGAAAAACGCTGATTTAGCATTTGGTGGCGCTCGATCAGCCCCTACACCTAAAACATCGGTGCTGTGCCTCAACGCACCGATCGGGCTTCACTTGCAATGTTATTATATAGCGAATATTATATTGGGGAACATTATTCTGCTTGATTTCGCCTAGCGGGACGGGGAGCAAATGTCGCATTGCTGTGTTCAATGGTCGCAAGCGGATTAAACATTTCCACGTGTGATCATGCTAGATGCGTCACTGTCCCGCGAAACAAGCGCCCAGTCAGCTGAATGAGAGAGAATGTAACGTTAATGTGTTTCTGATCGGTGGTCCGCCAGCATGATGGGCAGCGACGAGTTTTTTTTTGCAAAGCACCTGCAATGCAGTTTATCCCGGCAAAATACTTTATCGGGAGTTGTTGCCACATTCTCGGTTTATTTGAATGAGTCAGTTGTATACAGTATGTGGTGTGTTGAACTATGACAGTGAACTATGACGTACAGAAGGCCTACAAGTAGCCAGCTGAATATTTGCCTTTTATTTATTTTTATTTCTTTATTCAATTAGTTGGATCCTGTGCCATAATTGATCATGAATCACTGTGTGGTTAGTGATTACTGGGTGAATGAAATTGAAATTGCCTACTAGAGTCATCTCAGTGCTGTTCACTGTCGACAGTTATTAAAATATACCTTTTATAGGCCTATGCTTTTAAGAAGGTGCTGACTGAGATAACTTGGCTGGAATCAAAACAAAACCATATTTGGTTAGACATGTTCTTAATCATGCTGAATAAATAGGCATATATAGCCCAATGCCAATTCATATACCATGAAGGTGCAATAGACCTATAGGTATAGGAGAAGATAAAAACATCCGCACACTGTTTTTAACTCCAAAAATGTACTTTTATTTACTGGCGCAACGTTTCGACCATTTTAGGTCTTCATCAGGCTAATATCATATAATAAATAGTTATTTGCCTGATGAAGACATAAAAGGGTCGAAACGTGCCAGTAAATAAAGGTACGTTTTTGGAGCTTAAGAACAGTGTGCAGATGTTTTATCTTCTCCTTGATTCTCGCCTTGATGCCTTGATGTCCAGCACCTTGCCTAAATACAGGCATAAGATGTGCACACAATCTTCTCTGTGAGCAATTGCCCGATAGACAGAAAATCAATGGTTCAATTATTGCCAGGCAATATATTAAACCCTGTCACTATGTAGCTATAATGTATCACAAGACCATGGCATATGGTCATCAAAATGCCATAAGCAAATATGCCTGTAATGAACATCAGTTAGGTTATGCTTCTACATAAAATATTATACAAGCCAAGATGACCATTATACACTGCCATTGCACGGAAATCCGTTTGTGGTTCTACTGTATATTGAACACAGAATCATTGAAGTATTTTCGCTCGAGGGAAGCTTCATGGCCATGAGGCTTATGGGCTTGCTGAAAATAGCAGATTTCAATGGAAAAATATGTACAGAACCATTAACAGTTATTTGCATAGCAGTAAAGTACCATTCATTGGCTAAATCACCCTCCTTTCATTGATGGTTGGATAACCTACCTTTCAGTCCACAAACTGCAGCAGAACTATCTTTTTTCAGAGAGTAGCTGGCATCCTTCAGCAATGACGATATTCCACTATAGTGTGACTCAGCTCACATACACCTTTCAGGGGCAAGAGTGAGGTAATGGGGCTTCAGTGATGATTGAAATCTATTAGCTTAGTGAGGGGGTGATGATATAAATGGGGCCCAAGCTGTTTAGTGCCCATTATTACTCCAGGGAACACAAGTTTCTCCAACTAATGTGTTCTTATTAATGTGCGTGCGTACACGCTTGGATTGCATCCTGAAGCATTAGTGTGTCCAGCTGTGTGAGTGTGGCATTGGTCTGTGTGTAGAGAAGGAATTGTGCACTCGAGTGTGTCCTTTGGCATGCGATTGCCTGCTTGAGTGATGGGAGAATAGATTATTTTATAATCATAACACGTTCCTGTATCACCAGATGAAGGGGACACTCCGTCTCGAATGGACACCAAGCACCAGTGGTTGAACAGACCCTGCCTCCTGGTGCTCAAAGATGGGGATGTCACTAAACCAGGGCTGGGCAGCTGTGCTCACATCAGACCACAGTCCCCGTCCAAAGCCCCCACAGATGGAACTGTCCAATGTCCCGACGGGGGGCCCGTGGACCAGAAGACATCAGAACCCACTCAGTCATGGCAGGCTGTCAAAAAGAGCCCTCCAGCCCCGCAGCTGCAGAGCCAATCTCAGAAGCTCCTCAAACACCTTGAGGAGGGCCATTGCACTGTGACCACCCTCTCCACGTGGGGGGAGAGGTGTTTTGGAGAGGCCTGCAGTCCCCTGGTGCTGAGCCCTGCTGAAGCTGCATGGCCAGAAGAGGAGGAGGAAGAGGAGGAGAATAAAAAGCCCCAGTCACTCCCGTCCAAGGAGGACTCTGTGATTGAGGAGAAGGAGTTGGAGGAGAGTGGGCTTGATCAGCAGCAGGAGCAGTCCAGCGCTTCAGATGTTCACCTGGAGGAGACGTATGGCAGCTTGGGGAACAATGATCTCCAGGGCCGTATCCCTGACTCTAATGGACACGATGAGACCAACGGAGCAGCCAGTGGAGTGGGAGTAATGGGGGCTGACATCACAGACTCCGATGCGCTACCCTCAGTAGATCCTGACAACGACTGCCAATCAGGTCGGGTTGGTATTCTGGCAAAGGAGCGAGGAGGAAGCGTCCTTGGGGAGGTGGCCCCTGTGTGGGTGCCTGATGCCCAAGCACAAGTTTGCATGAAGTGCGAGATCAAGTTTACTTTCACTAAGAGGAGACACCATTGCCGTGCTTGCGGGAAGGTGAGAAAATGGATGACGCAACAGAAGATTTGTATTGTAAAGTTTAGAATTTAGATATTTAGTGCGACTATAGATTAACTGCTTGTTCACTTGTTTATGCTATTTGTTCAATCTCAAATGATATTTAACTGTGTTGAATGGTGGTTTAATGGCAGATGGTGAATTGATGTGTGCCCATGTGTTACCCAGGTTTTCTGTGCAGTTTGCTCTAATCTGAAGTTCCGACTCACACACCTGGACGGCAAGGAGGGACGTGTTTGTGTCTCCTGTCACTCAAGCCTTCTTAAAAGTGAGAATTAAGCTCTTGTTAAAAGTGAGAAAGGAGTCATTTCTTATACTTTACAGGACAAAAGGTAATTTCACCAGGGGTTCCCAAAATCTTTCATGCCAAGGACCCCCAAATAGCCATACCCCCACCCCCTCTGAAATAGCCTGCAATGTCAGAAAATGTTTGAAAAAGTTCTTGACATTCTTGACATTAATGACATAAATTATATAAATAAAAAATAGGGACACCAGGTTGAAAATTATTAAACTAGCACAATAATCTTTATGAATTTTATTAGAATTTAAATTATATTCTGTATGTATTTATTTATTCATGATTTATTTGATCTTTTTTGTGTTTTCCAATTGCACGCTCTGCGAACTTGGCTGCCCCCACTTTGAAAAGCTGCATTGTATAATACAACATGTGCGTGACTTTGCTTGACAGTGACACTTTGTTCCCCTCAGGGACACCTCCCCGAGGGAGGAGGAGGGTGTGGTTTGCTGATGACATTCATAAGCAGTCAGAGTCTGCACCGACTACGCCGGTCAGAGCCGGGCCCACTTTCTCACCACTCATGAGAAGACCCTGCCTGGGAGGACCAATGAGAAGCCCCGCCGACTCACCTCAGACGAGGAGAGGCGGTGTACGGCCACAGGAAACCAACATCAATGTGAGATAATGAGGATTCAAACATCCAATTGACCGTGGAGAACGTCGTTATCTCCATATTTAAACTTGTTATGTTTTTCTGTAAATTAACGCCCTACTTTGTCGTACTACAGTGTCACACAAAAGAAGCTAAAATAGCTGATATACAAGTTTTGAGCTTGTAGAGCTATTTTCCTATTATGTTTGAATTTGAATCCTGAAAAGTAACAGTTTTGGACATAATGAGGTTTCCACCCGACAGCAACGACATGATGTTTTTGTTCAGTGAAATTCTACAGTTTACCCAATAATGACCCAGGGAACTCCAGATTGCCTTCTTTCCAAGTCTGTCGAACACTGGTGATTCTCAACCTTTTTTATTACCTAAGGTTCAATTTGTACACTCTCAGAGCCATTTGGTTCCTAATAATCAGCCATTTCGCTGGAGACCCCCTGGAACTCCTGCAAGACCCTGGGGGGTCCCCACACCCAAAGTTGAAAACCAGTGCTTTTGACTGTACCAGCTATACCTAATATACCTAAATGTATGCCCATTCTCTCTCCCTTTTGCCCCTGCCCCCTCTCTCCTTTGTCATATAGGAGGCATGTGGTCCCTATGGCTGGGGGACTGCAGCTATAGTGAGCAGCCACATCAGCAGCTCTGCCAACCTTATCCCCCTGGATGGCCTACCTCCAATCCTCACCTCAACCGGAGTGAAAGGAGGTGCAGTAGGACAGGCTCTATTCATGTGTTATCACAACACAACGTACTGTATGCGCTAATGGTCGCCTATTTAAGTGAGCTCAGAGACAGCACAATGTTATCTTGTGGCTAAAAGGTCATCATTTCATATCCCCACTTAATTACCAGGACACACTCTGCCCATCCTGGACAATAGTGAGCCTCTTGAACAAGGCGTACGCGCTCCAGTGGAATTGCTTAGTACCAGCAGCAGTGCTAGTTTAGCAGTTGTACTGTGCAGCACCCTGTGTGTGTGTGTGTGTGTGTGTGTGTGTGTGTGTGTGTGTGTGTGTGTGTGTGTGTGTGTGTGTGTGTGTGTGTGTGTGTGTTCCCTCTCACACCCTGCCACTAATCTCCTTTGGCCACGATAGTTCAAAAACAAAACTGTGCTCTTACACACACTGGCAAGTTCAATTAAGGTTAATTAACAATAGCAATGAATGCTAACTGATGTTAGATTCTGATGTTTAAAATCAGGCTCTTCCAAGAAACATTCATTATTATGCGTCCTTGAGCCAGCTTTCTTACATAAAATTTTAATGAAGCTTGCGCTCGTCCTCAGCGACCAAAGATAAATCTCAGAAGCCTGCCGGGGCAGATAGCGGTGAAAGTGAGAGCACTGAGTGTCTGTGTTTGAAACGGACTCTCCAGGCTAATATCTGTGTAACTGTGTTTTCCTCAGATTATACTGTGGAGGAAAGACCGTCTGAGGTGCTCCTCA
The DNA here is from genome assembly GCF_963280865.1 of Gymnoscopelus braueri. Taxonomy (NCBI): domain Eukaryota; kingdom Metazoa; phylum Chordata; class Actinopteri; order Myctophiformes; family Myctophidae; genus Gymnoscopelus; species Gymnoscopelus braueri. The sequence goes on along the minus strand of NC_137607.1, from coordinate 37,564,953 downwards.
TTCAAGAGCTGGAGAGCGGCAGGCCCAAACCTCTGGTCTTTGTCCTCAATGCTAACCTGCTTGCCATGGTCAAACTGGTTAACTGTATGTACATTTTCTTTATTTGCTCAGCAGTCAGTAACTGTTTGCGTGAAAAGCAGCTTACACGTCGTTGTCACGTAGTCTCACGTAGCCAAACAATCTGAGATCTCCGCCTACCGATACATCTGGTGGCATCTAAATTCAATGTAGTTGCCAAAACTGGGTGGAAACAATTTGGAGATTGAAAAAAGAACTGCATTGCAGAAGACTTAAGGATTGTTTCCAAAGCAGTAGATGTAGGTTTGTTAGGGGCCGTTCTGGCCACTGTTCTAGCGACTACATCAAATGTACAGTAGATGTCACCAGACGTATCGGTAGGCTCAAATCTCTGATCGCCGGGCAACGCAAAACTACACGTCTTGCAGCGACTAAGCCTAAAGACCGAGCCTGATCTCACACAACACGGTGAAATAACAAGGATTGACAATTCCGTAAATAGACGACTAGAAAACCCCAAAAGCCTTGCATAGGAGCCGCGAATCACACAGTGAAATAACACAGATTGCAACCCGGAAGCAGAGCTGTCCCCACAACATGATTTACGATTCTGTGCCTATCGGTGCGTAACTCGGACTGCGCTGAGTAGGCTCAAGCGAACGTCGCAACGTTCGGCACGGCAACTCGCTCGCTTTAGCTCGCTCGGTGGTGCCTCTCGCGTCTCCAGTTCACTTGACACTGCGCGCCTCCGTCATGGTCCAAAACGTAACAAAGTCAATGGAGGGGATTCGCGGCTCCTATGCACAGCTTTTGGGGTTTTCTAGTCGTCTACTGTATTTACGGAATTGTCAATCTGTGTTATTTCACTGTGTTGGGGTGAGATCGGTTTGATAGACCGTACTGATTCCTGAGGTTGTATGTCGACTCTGTGTAGATGTCAACAGGAAGTGCTGGTGTGTGACCTCGAAGGGCATGCATGCGGTAGGCCAGGTGGAGGTAGTGATACTGCTGCAGTGTTTGCCTGAAGAGAAGAGCTTCCCCAAAGACATCTTCAGCCACTTCATTCAGCTGTACAGGGACGCTCTCACAGGTCAGCCATTGTACAGCAACATACAGTACTATCCTCGTGGAGTGTGGTTCTTAGGTTTCACTCTTAGGTCATGAGGTAGATACTCATTTGATCAAATAACATACTGGGACTCTTTTAACACGGTCAGAACATTGTTACATGTTAGTGTTTTGTGCTGGTGAGGACTGAAATGCAGGACAGCAAGGCAAGAGGTGATATACACCTATACCCCAAGACTGTGTTTTAATGCAGGTGACACAGGTGAACAAAGACGAGAGCTATCAAACATAATACTAACACACACATGACACACAAGACAATGATCAACAAGGACTGACTGGGGAACAAGACTAATATTCACAGGGGGGGTGATTACAAATGAGAAACAGCTGGGGCAGACAGGAATATAGAAATAACATAATACACATAGAAATACAAAACCTAGACAGGACAGTGAATGAGGAAGAAAGTCTCATCTGTGACAATTACAACATCACTGCATAAGTAACAGTCATTAACAGTTGCCAGATTTGCACTGATTTACTGATTGCAACTCAGTGTGTCACGTACCAAAAATAGCTGATCTACAAGCTCACATAGCTTGTAGATATTCTATTTCCGGCACATGACACAAGCACAAAACGAAGAATAGAAGCATAGCGTTAATCTCTCAGTCCTTGTGCATGTATGTAGCCTGGTAAACCATCCCGGTCGTGTGAATTCACATTAGAAGACACATGATATTGTGAATTCATGCGACCGGGATGGTGTACCAGGCTAGCATTTATGTACATACAGTATCAGACAGTATGCACATACTTACTAATACTGTAGTAAAGTTCCTATGTGCACTTTTGACATTTTAGGAAATGATACAAAATGAATCAGGGTTCTGCAAAAGATTTTTTGTTTTAATGAGTGATGGACACTTTGGTTCAAAGTGAAAAGATGAGAGAGACCAATGCAAAAAACATTTAATACCTTAAAATAAGCATCCTTTACAGCGTTGTCTAGGCTTAAGAACAGGTTGTTGCCTGAGGAAGAGTTGTGTCGTCAAGTCGTCTACATGTTTAAGTCTTTTGTGTTTGTGAGCCTAGAAAAATGCTGTAAATTATGCACAATTGAAAGCATTCAAATGTTTGCATTGTACACCGGTCTGTTACCTCATCTTTTTACTTTGGACATTTGCCTATTTGGGAGGCGTAAGATTTTTTTTTTGTGACACTATTTTGGCTCAAAAATACTTACACTGTGTCCTGTAAGTATACAGCTCTAAGTAGGCCTGACATCCACCATGTTTCTCTAGGGAAGATTGTGAGCCACCTGACCCTGTCCCTCTTTGGCGGTTGCTTCCTGGGCAGCGATGAACACGCTGGCTTCCTCTACGTGCGCTCCACTCTCCAGTCCGTGCATGGCCTTCCTTTGCCTAACCAGCCCTGCCTCTTCGGCCTGTTGGTTCATAGGGCAGAGATCGCCTGGGCCAAAGCCTTCCCCCTGCGCCTCATGCTGCGACTTGGGGCTGAATACCGATGTGAGTGTGTTTGTGTGTGTGTGTGTGTGTGTGTGTGTGTGTGTGTGTGTGTGTGTGTGTGTGCGCGTGTGCGTGTGTGTGTGTAAACGTTGAGTATTGAATGTTCCGGTTAAAACACTGTTATCTAGTTGTCTTGTTCCTATCTCTCTACAGTCTACCCGTGTCCACTGTATAGCGTACGCTTTAGGAAGGCCCTGTTCGGAGAGACAGGACACACCATAATGAGACTGCTGGTGGTGAGGAATGCGTCCGTCCTTCTAATTACTGCTAAGTCTCCTCCATTATCATTAACATTTTAGACTATCTAGCTGATGCTCTTATCCAGAGAAACCTATAGCAAGTGCAACTGTAAAATGAGCTTCAATGTCCAGGTTGCCGACATTATGAGAAAACCAATAGTTAGGAATAGAAGTTTAAAGGCTGAGATAACCTGTGATTTTTCTGTGTGGTGTTCTTCTGTTTTCAATGTTAGTGAAGATTTCATTTCTTTGACTGTCTATTATAACGTGCATTTTTAACACGGATGTTTCTGTCGGTAGAACTTCCATCTGAGGGATAATATATAGATGAAGTTGAAAGTTGAAGCTGATAAAGAGAGAATGCAACAAAATTAACAAACTACCTTTAACTATGAGATGTTCCTCTCATTCTGATTGCAGGACTTTAGGAATTACCGTTACAGTCTACCAATGGTGCCTGGACTCACTGTGGATCTGGAAGCTCAGAGGACATGCATAAAGATTCCAACAAATGGCTATAACGAGGTATGCTTTAATGGTATAATGTAATACCATTAACTTTATGTTTGTCTTGATGCTGCTGAGAGAGATGGTCAACTGAAGGTTAAATAAGACACAAATAAAAACACTCAACCTTGAAAGAAGCTGGCACCGTAATTCTGTTGCCAGCTCTCATTTTCATCAGTCATTGTTGTCCTCTGTCTGTCTACCTCTCCTTAGCTGATGAAGGCCTTGAACAAGTCCAACGAGCACGTGCTGGCGTTGGGAGCGTGCTTCAATGAGGCCGCAGACTCCCACCTCATCTGTGTTCAGGGAGAGGACGGCCAGTATCAGACCCAGGCTATCAGCATTCACAATCAGCCACGCAAAGGTCTGCAGGGATAGACGAGAACCTCATTAAACGTATTTGGTGACACAGGAGTCTGGACTTCCTGACACATACTGTAATCAAGCTAGCGGTAGAGGAAGTTCTTTCTTCTCTAAGTATAGAAACGAGAAACAAGAGGGGAAGTCCTGACAGACGTGTAATTCACCTTGCCCGTTGCAAAATATTTTATTTATGTTTGAATACAAGCCCTGGAATTAAGATGCTGTAATATCCCTTTCATACCACAGGGTGGCACTTTGAGTTAACATTTGTATACAATAATATAACGCAATGATTGGTGGACTGTCTATAAAAATAAGATGTAGGGTTTGACTCTCATAATACTTTCTATGTTTTTTTGTTTTGTTTTTGTTTTCAGTCACCGGCTCTTGCTTTTTTGTATTCAGTAGTGCCCTGAAAGCGTCTGCAGGATACCTCGCCAAGTCCAGCATTGTGGAAGGTAGGACATACAAGTCTGTAGAAAGTCATTCAAAAGGCAGTCAATGTCCCCACACAGTTTACTTGCTCACCTCCAGGAATTCTGTAGTTTACATAAGTACGTTATGTGAAGCAAGTAAACATCCCTCCTGAACAACACTGTCGATCTTTGTATGTATGTGTGTTAGGGCATTAACAGAATAATCGAATATTCGAATATTCGACTATCAAACCACTATTCGACCACTGTACATCAAAGTCAATTATTCTATTTTTTTTTCAGTGGCTTTTCTACAGCAGACACGCAGCTGTGAGCTCTGGTGTGACGTCAACTCGCATTCCTTGAGTCGAGTCGTCAATGCCATTGGCAAAAAAAAGAAAAAAAAGAAATTATAATCAAATCGATTAATCGAATATTCGAATACTTATAGGTCGAATAATTCGAATGATAAAAATCACTATTTGTGAATGCCCTAATGTGTGTGTGTATGTGTGTGTGTCAATGTACATTTAAAAAGACTGCCTGTGTAAGAGCGAGTGCGTGTTCATGCGCATGAGAGTGTGTGCGTCCTCGTTGCTGTCTGTGTGTGTGTTTCTCCTGTATCGCTGTCCCTCTCCTCAGATGGGCTGATGGTGCAGAGCACGGTGGAAACCATGGCGGAGCTCCGCCGGGCGCTGCGTGAGATGAAGGACTACACCGTTACCTGTGGACGGCTTGACCAATCGGACAGCCAGGAGCAAGTCTTCATTCAGTGGGTGGAGGAGAAATGCACTGTGAACAGAGGGTGAGAAGAACCCTGCTCCTGATTTTTTAGGGTTCAGGGTTACTATTACGTTCTTAGCGTGGCCCAAATTAGGTTCTGAGAACCTTATCTGAAGCCGAGCCGTTGCCTAATGGAAACAAATCCAGAACCTGTTAAATACGTTTCAGTTTGTTTAGTTCTTGTAGTTGAAAAGAGCCAACAGAGAACAATATAAGAATAATTCACTGTAATTATTCTTATTTGAAATTGTCAAATAATATAAGAAAGTGGCAAAACTTGAGAAAATAGCCAATCTACAAGCTCACAACGCTCGAAGCTTGTAGATCTGCTATTTTCACAATATTTTTCTGTGGAACCTAGCCAAACTAAATGTAATGCCCATTACATGCGGAGGTAGATTAATACGTAGATGGTACCAGCGATTCTCAAACATTTTAATGTCAAGGACCCTCAGTTTTATAGGCATTACACCACGTGCATTTTCAGGACATATTTGTTAAAATGATCAATCCATCGATTATGTTCTGGCTTGGATCGATGGTACCAACATAACGGTAGTATACTTTAAGTTGCTGTTTATTGGGGGCCTTGGACGTAGATGGTACCAGTGATTCTCAAACATTTTAATGTCAAGGACCCTCAGTTTTATAGGCATTACACCACAGATTTTATATTATTTATTATCTCTGGGACCCCCAGTCTACACTGTAAAATCCATGTCATGTTTCCTAACTATCAATCATTTAGCTGGGGACTCCCTAGGACCGCACCATTAACTAAGATGTAGACTAAAATGTCAAAAGACTGATATTTAATAGAAGCCAGAGCACTGACACCAAATGAAAGAAGAGAATATAACCCTGCAGTGGCATAGCCTATTAATTTTGCATGAGGATTTGACTTTATGACTGCTGGTGGCAGGCAGGCAGTTGGGCTATAAAAAATTTATACTTCTGCACTCCTGCAGGAGGAAATGTTTTGAAACAGAAATAATCCATTCAGAAACAAAGGAGAAGGACACAGCACATTGTTACCAACATGACTTTATTTTGCAGACTTTGATTCAATCCACAAAGGATCTTCCTCAGGTTTGAGACCTGTGGAAGATCCTGAATAAAGTCCTAGTGGTGAATCTGGAGAGAGGCAGTTCAAATTACAGTTGCGTCGTACCAAATCTAACACCAGGTTTGTGTCTCCCAGAGTTATCAGCCCAATCGATGGAAAATCCATGGAGTCCATCAGCAGTACCAAGATGTTCCAGAAGTCTGAATACAAAGAAAATGGGAAGATCATCCGATGGACTGAGGTAGACCTAAACATCCGCTAACGATTAGATTCAACATCAGAATAGTTCTATTCACCAGAGTAGATATGCATCAATGTATCTGGTGCAAGCAGGTATTGCCATTCACATAATGTACAATGAGTACTTTGATGCAGGCGACAGAATGACCTCACAAGGGGACAGTGCTAATTTAACTCTCAGAGTTACAAAACACTGAAGATTTTACTGTGGACATATTATACTATACCTAGCTTAATAGTACTGTATATCATTATATACTGTATCCATTCAGTATTCAACCACAGCAACAGGGAGGATCCAGTAGGTTTCACAGACGACAGTCCAGCAGGGCTTTGGAAGAACATGAAAACTGGAAGTGCTTCCAAAGCGGTTTTCTTACTTTGCATGTGTATGTCTTCATTTGTGTGCACACATGCACATAAGTGTGTGTGTTGTCCAGGTCTTTTTTCTACAGAGGGTGGATCACGGCAAGGGAGTTGCAGCTGGCTCTGCTGAACATAATCGTTTGACAGAGCGGATAGCCCGGGCTTTTTGCCTGGCACTGTGCCCACATCTCAAGCTCCTGAAGGAGGACGGCATGGCTAAACTGGGCCTGCGGGTCACTTTTGACACTCAAGAGGTCAGCACGGTGCAAAATGTTGAATATACAACATTTCAAACGATAAGTTCGATTAGTTGTTTCCAACCTTTTATGGATTAGGGCCCACTTGAAAATCTTGAAAGTGTTCGTGGCCCACCCATCTGGCCTGGGTAGGCCACGTGCATTTTCAGGACATATTTGTTAAAATGATCAATCCATCGATTATGTTCTGGCTTGGATCGATGGTACCAACATACCGGTAGTATACTTTAAGTTGCTGTTTATTGGGGGGGCCGGGGCCCAGTGGGTAGGGAATTGCAGAGCTAGATTACCTGTGGGTCGGGGCACCCAGGGGGGTCCCCACATGATTTTGGGGGGGTCCCCAGATGACAAAGTGACACTTTAATGACTTTTAAGACCTTTTTAATACCAAAAAAAAGAGAAAAGAATAAGACCATTGCTGCATCAAAGGTAATCAACAAACTATACTATATAAACTGGTCAAACTTTGGCCAAATTGTCAAATAATATAAGAAAGCAGCAAAACTTGAGAAAATAGCCAATCTACAAGCTCACAACGCTCGAGGCGTTGTGAGCTTGTAGATCTGCTATTTTCACAATATTTTTCTGTGGAACCTAGCCAAACTAAATGTAATGCCTCAACTCCTACATTCCAAGTGCTTGTCAGGGTGGGGCGTCCTCAGTTCAAATATGATTATTTTGGGGGGTCACGGCCTGAAAAAGTTGAGATTACCACTGAGCTAGATGATGTAGGTTGAAATCATGCAAGCTCCATCCAGCGAGGATGATGAATAATGATGATCTTTCTGTAAGTGACATTGAATTTCTTATTTCAGGTGGGATATGTGGCCGGCAGCAATGGCCAGCCCCTCCCAGCTCAGTACCTCAATGCCCTGGATAGCGTGTTGATCCCTGTCATCCACAGCAGGGGGCGCAAGAGCAACGAGGAGCCCATAGTCATGGAATTCATCTTCTACATCCTGGAGAACATTACCTAAAACACATTACTCAAAACTCATCTTCTCAACCACTTCCTTCAGCACTTCTCATCAGTGCTACTGGAGATTTCTGAGCAAACCTCTGGTAGCAAAAAGAAAAAACACTCATTCAAAGGGCAGACCATACTGCTTCCAGGTGAATGTGTTCATCCTATCCACATCTCTGGTAGAGAAACAGAAGAAGAGGATCTAAACTCATCTAAAGTTCTCTCGTGTCACCCTATCATGGCTCCCACCCAGCAGCAGACAATCTGTGCAGATACTGAAACCCATGATGAGCCATCAGATTAAGGTTCAGCGCTGCACTGTAGTGGCAGTTTCATGTAGCTTGATATCATTCACGTCACAACTGTTTTCAATACAAATACCCATATTTTGAGAATGCCTTTAAAGCTGGGAGCTGGATTCAGCCCTGCAAACCTTAAAAGCAATGAGAAAAGAGAATGACTTGACGAAGTACCATACTAGACGTAGATATGTAGCTATTTGATGCACACTGAGTGAATGCCTAAGAATGTTTTCATATTGGATGCATTTGAATTCCTTGATTGCTCATGAGATGTATAATTGTCACCCTGAAAAATTAAACGTATGAATCCGAGTTACTGACTCTAAATATTCAGGACTATCCATCCATTCAAGTCATTTACCATTTTGAGCAGTCTTCAAGAAACAATTTACTGTTCAAAAAGAATGACAGCATTTCCTGTCTTACAGCATCAATGTTCAGCAGCAATTCCACGAGGTACAGTATACCATAAATGTTTATGGTTGCTGCAATATTGCTCTGAATAGACGGTTGTACAAATTGTACAATTTCTCAGGAAATGTCACTATTACGCTTTAAATCACTGAATATAAATCATGCATTATCTACATGGATATGAAGTATACCATTCCACCTAGCATTGTTATCAGTGATATGACTGTGAGGTTCAATAAACTTATCTTTGACCCCGACCAACCCTGAGCCATGCTCCCCCCTCCCCTCCTTTCACCCAGGCCGATGGCTGTGTCGGGGGTGGGTGATGATTCGCTCTGAAGGGACGCTCGATCCGCAGCTCTTCCGATGCATCCTCCTCAAACAAAGCAGAATGGGTTCCCTTGTTTAACTCCTACATGCTCCACATACTTCAGATGGCTGAGACAACAGCACAGGCAAGCAGTGCAAATGCATTCATACTTGGTAGGAACAGAGCGATTCTGTAAACTTAGGGCTTTTTGTCTCAACACTTTGGCAGCTTGACAAATATAAATGGATACAACTTTCCCTGAATGCATCATCAAGTATCCATCAGACCAGAACACATTTGCGTGTACATACAGTATGCAAACAAGAAAACCATTTGTGGGGGGGGGTTAATGAAAATGACTGAATGCAAAAGTGAGACATGCTACTTTAAAATTCAATTTATTGGCATTTTAATTTTAAATAGACAATGTAACAAAATTTAGAAAGTCTAAAGCATACTAATACCATTAGTTTATCCTTTTTTTGGTTGTAAAACTATTTACACAAGACATATTCAAGTTTAGCCCGAACGCATGTCACTCGGCATTTTTCGCCGAAGCATAAATGAGGCTATTGATGATAGAAACTGTACAGTGTTATCTGTCCACCAGGGAGGGTGGTCAGAGGGAGAGGGAAAGAGTGTGGGTGCATAGGGGTCAGATAAGTACTGAAGGATGTGGGCTATGCATTCCTATGGACATGTTACCACTGTGATAATTAACAATGAGGCTGTTTGCAACATCAGTGAAGACAACATTAGTTCATAACATCTTCTCTTCATACATCATGTTCCATTGACCATATTCACATGGCGACCATTTTGCTCTTATGTCATACTCAGGGTACTCAGACATGACATAGGGGTCCCCCACCCCCAAGTATGACGTAAGAGCAAAATGGTCGCCGTGTGAATGTGGTCCTAAGGTGGTTTCCCATACAAACAAGAAACCAAACAAAACACAATCAAAATGTGGGACCCCTACTGTGGAGGTTATTGAGCACGTCATTTCCCCATGTTTGAAGTAGGAAAAAAGTACTGTAAAGAAACACAGCCAAAATATTCTTTGGAATCCAAAATAATAGTTCACATCGTCATACATCTTGGGTGTTTCCTTCCAGAGAACCTAGGCCTTCTTCATTTTGCTCATGTGGGAGCCGCCGTTCTCATGGTGGGCTGAGCCGTTGCTGTCACCATTGCACACAGCCTTGCCGGTTGTCCCGTTCTCGTGGTGCTTGCCATTGGCGTGTGCCGCGGCACCGTTTAGGCTTGCCTTAGCGTCCTGCTTGGGCAACCGTTTACCCTTAACGTAGGCCTGGATCCAGAAGTTGGAGAAGAGCACGAAGAAGAAGGTTCCGTACATCCAGATGAGGTGGATGACGATGGGGAACTGGAAGTCGCAGCTGTCCATGAAGTAATACTGGGAGACGTGAATAGATACCAATACAAACTGGCCCTGTTGGGGGAGGCAATTTAGAACTTTTAATTCCCATGACGTTCTGTAATCACACTTACTTCAGGAAGTTCTCACTGGTTCAGAGTACTCAACTACAAGTGGAAGTTGCTCGTCAAATTTGTACTTGAGTTAAAGTACTGGAGCAATATTTTAATGATCAATGCATCGCTGTATTAAAATGTTAGACATTTACCCCCAAAATTCTAAGATTTTTCAAACAATAAAAAGAAAATAGCAGATCTACAAGCTCGCTACGCGTGGCATTGCGTGGTGAGCTTGTAGATCTGCTATTTTCACTATAATTGAAATAGTGCTTAAGTGGTTAATTCATAATGTACTTTTGATACTGATACTGCGGATACTTGATACTGCCAGCATGCAGCATCAAGTCCTCAAGTAGCAAAAGCTAAAACATACCAGCTGAATGGCAGTCATGTATTTCTTCCACCAGAGGAACTTCTGGAAGCGCGGTCCAGCAGCAGAGAGGCCATAGTAGAAGTACATCACGATGTGGACAGAGCAGTTCACCATAGCATGGAAAGATCCCATTCCACCTGTAACAAGAACAAGGTTACAGTAATTACCAGACCAACCCGGGCCACATGCCAACCAAATGACATGTCACTAAGAGTCAAGAATGTTGCGCTAAAAGGAGGTTAATGGGTAGGTTGGGGCGCCAGATAATAGTGTTCATCTCTAGACCTATCAATGACTACAATAGACTTTGTTAATAATTTTCTTTGAAAAAAAAGTTGAGTAAACAACAATTACTATTCTTGCGTGAACTCGAGTGGATCTCCAGTAAACATTTTGAGTTTCAGATCATTCTCCAAGAAATACAAGGTGTACAATCAGAAACGTTGACCAAAGGTTGAATCAATAGCAGTCTGTGACTCACCAGGAGCATAGCCGCACCCCCACCACCAGGTCCAGGGCATGAAGGAGTGGTGGAAGACGTGAAGGAAGGTGATCTGTCCAGTCTTCTTTCTCAACACAAAGAAGATCTAACCCAAGGAGGACATTTTCAAAGATATCTTTAATATTCAACATAATATGTACAGTACAAGTGTTGGTGGCATTAGCGAAGAAGAGACATTGACTTAAACCTAACTTAAGTTAAATCGATGTTGAACCTTGGCTACCTGAGCATGATATAAGTCCAAATATTGTACATAATCCTTATCTGTTGCTTCTGATTTCTGTACGTGAGAAACCGGAAAATTGAGGTATTTGATTCATATAATAGGCTATTACTTGTGATGGAAGTTCTCTAGTGCAACAAAAATCAAGTCACAAATCTCAGTGCAACTAGGACTAGTTTTTAATATATTGGCAGAATAAGCTTTGATAGTTAAAATATATAATTTTGGTTGGTTTTGCCATACAATGAGAGTGAATGGAATCGTTACTTATTATATCATGCCCAGGTTACTCTACAACCAAAGATTCTATCGAACGTCAAGCTTACCTTATTAATGATTCAACTATTCATGCATTTATGTATTTGCCAAGTGCCACTAGTAGTGAAATCATGTGTTGAGATGGCAATTGAAATAGCACAGGGGCTTACCGTATCCATCAGTTCAATAATTTTGGAGAACCAGAACAGCCAAGCCACTCGGACCATCTAGTGAGGGGAATACAGACATTGATATTTATCTGAACAAGACCTGTACAAATACTACGGACTATGCAACCCTCCAATTGCGGGTCCATTTGAAGTATCATTTCATGCAGTATGTCAGGAGTTGATCTGTAGTAATGAGGAAAAAGACTTACTCGTAGAGCTTCTGGGCTATCAGAGGTATCGACAGGATCACATCTCCATGTATATGTTGTAAGCCAGCCAGACATCAGGAACTAAATAACAAAAGAACCAACGATAGGAAATTCAAATACAGCAAGTCAAGGATAAAAATACATCATATTTTCATTTGATACAAGTCTAAAATACAAGCTTAACTCAACTCCATAGCTACAGATGTATTTAAAATGAAATAATTTAGACACAGGAAATGCTAGGAAGTCTAAATTAAAAATGTCATCAATCAAGTCCATTAACCACTTAAATCATATATATACTTCATTGACCGGGGTCAATTGGGTCTATCCTTGGGCCCCCTAATTTTTTTAATTATCAAAATAAAATAGCCAATCTACAAGCTCACAGCGTGTCGCATGAGTTTGTGGATCTTCTATTTTGCTGAATATATTCCTATGACATGCCCAGAACGGGGACGCTATAGTTCATGTGGTTAAAAGCATATAGCATAATCTTGGAATAGTAGAACGTTTTTAATTCTGGTTTCCTACCTCATAGACAATGAATATTGACAATGCCACAAGAGAAAAATTGTAGACTATCATGGCTTCCTTCAGCTGGAAGGGCTTGCGATTTGCCATGAAGCGAGGCCCAAGGTACAGTACAAAGAACAGGTAGCACAGCAATATTGCAGTCATTGGACCCGGCTTCTCCATCAGTGGATAGGGCTTCAACCGTGGGTCTAAATTTAGAGAGAAACATTGAATTGGAGAGGAATGGCAATGATTATATCGCTCAGAGACAAATAAGCATTTTGTAGTTTTTAGTGAAGTAGATTTGTATAGTAATACCTACCGATTCCCGACAAGACGAAGTCATAGATCTCCATGACTTGTGAGCCAATCTCCTGCAGCATTTTGACCTAGTTTGGCCACAATTATCTGCGGAAGAACAAACATGACAAACAAGTTGATCATTTTCAGAGACATTGACAGACACAAAGTGCTTTACAACACACAGAGCTGTAATTAGGGATGCACCGATATGGAAATTCTTGGCCGATGACGATGTTTAAAATAACAATTTAGCCGATACTGATATTTGTTTATTTCGTTTTTGGTGTTATTACTTCCCCCTTTTCTGCCAGGGAAACAAATAAATCTTCATTTTAAGAAATAACTGCTCAGAATCTATAGCTTGGTAGGCTGCAGATAACCAACACACCAACATAGCCAGCGCAAAACGTATACTTAACAACAAGAGATAAATATCGGCTACTGCCATCGGTGAATGTCAACTTCATTTGACAAACTTGAAAAACTGTTTGAACAAATGAGTCTTTAACAGTCTTTTGAAGATGTCCACAGAGGCCATGAGAGAATTCCATAAGGGGCGAAACTTGCAAAGGCGCGATCATCTTTAGTCTTGAAACATATTGCCCCGTCAATTTTAACCACTTAAGCGCGATTTGTGAGTGTGGAAAATGTTCACCTATAATGACATGCCCAAAATAGTGACGCCAGGTTGAAAATGAAATATTTATCATGGCCTGCAGAAGAACATGTACCACATTCTTCCCCCCAGGACCAACAGAGGGGCAGGGGAGAACCTACAGTACATGCTTTGGCGAAGCAATTGTGAACATCCACCAAAACGCACTAAAACCATCTCAGGGCAGAGGGCACTGAAATAATATTAAGTTAACTCAAAAGTTACATTGCCCCCCATAGACACCATGTTATGATTCAATCAGATTCCTTTGAAACCAAATAATGGCAGCTGGTGTCCTCTCCAGTGACCAATGAATGTCTTCAAGGAGGTAGCCTATGTTTTCTGCTGTTGCCTGATTCAGCAGCATTGCAATGTAATTACAGGTAATAAAGGACTGCAATGGGTAGGGGACAGGACAGCTCATCCCCAGCCCAAAGCACACTCCAGTCCCAACAGATATCCCAGGAGGCTTTGCCTCTGCTACAGACACTCGTCAGACATGGCCTGATACCGGAGGGGGAGGTGCTACAGGGAAACAGGCTGGGCATCCCTTGTTCCACAGATGACAGTCAGTGCTCTGTCAGTCAGTGGCCCCCACTCAAGACCCGCAGCAACACACAAACAGCCCCAACAGACTAGAGAGAGCACCCTGACCGAACAAGAAATAGAAGTTGTGCGTTTATACAGTAAACAAAAGCTACGGTGCCAGCAAGTAGGGTTTCTTTTTTTCTCTCAGTCTTTGCTTCATTAACTAGTAGAGTGTAGAGAGACAGGAAACCAAGGTCAGAGGAAAGGGAATCATGCGAGACACGACAGAAGCCAGATTCAAACTCCATGGGGTCTGTGCTGAGCTACCAGGCACCCACTATCAAGTAGTGTTTATAATGAGGCAGCACAGAGTACAATCCTTAATAATGGTTGCTCATGACGATGTTGACAGATTTAAACTTTTTCTATTGTGCAATTGCATTCGTTCCAAGTCACTTTTTATGACTTTGTGAATTAAATGCTTAAAATACACACGCTAAATACAACAAGCTGCAACTTTTATAAGATAGCAGGATAAACCATTATTAATCCATGGAGGGATATTAATCAGTAATGCTACTTTCTGGCTAGGCCTAATATGTAACGATGAGATTATTATGTGCAGTACACAGGAGCACTGCTATGGTTTTCAGGTTTGGGCATTCCCAGGCGTGACAAAAGCCTCACCATATCAAATCTCAACTGTTCAGAATGTAACCAGTAACCACAACATTATGGGATGTAGAGTAGAGGGTGTGGTCGCCTCTCCCCACAATATGGAGCAAGAGGGGAAGTCATTGTCCTGATGTTCAATATAGGAGTTTGCCCTAGAACTGAAGAACAACCCACCCTAAGTCAACACAATTAAAAGCTAATAATGTCATGTAGAGGAATGCGATGCAGGAGAGCAGAGGTAAAGTTGGTGGCTGTTGCGAAAATGGTAAAAAGGAATGCAATTTATAAACTGCGCCTATAGTAACTAGTCATTATAGAGATAAACATTGCGTTGCTTAATAACAGTTTGAGAATATCTTCTTGCCAGAGGGATGTTGACATTTTTACAGATAATACTGGAGGTCTATTTATTATCATCATCATCAGATGCTGTTAAACGGCACTCGTTTCCTAGGGAACTTGGGGAAACCTGATATGGCAGCAGGGTTTTAATACTGGCAGTAATTTTACGGACATAAAGACTCTGTGCTCTGCTCTATTCTATTACAAATAATAGGAAGGTGGTATAATGTGGCACCTGTTCTTTCATAAAAGGGTGAAAATGTCAACATGGTTCAGTATTTCAATTCTTCAACTCTACTTTGACAATTTCATATATTGAGTCGAAAAGAGTTTAAAACAAGCAAATCATCCTGCAACAATCAGGAAATTTAGGGAACCTCTCTAACATATTTGACATACAAAGATTCCTCAAGGCAGTCAAAAACGTTTACATACAGACAGACAATAGAATAGATTTCACCAACAAGGCATTCCTTACAGACGTCGTCACCCGCCAAGTGTAATCCTTGAGATTCTGTGTGTAAATATCTACCACGCCAGCAGAATTTGCATCATAGCTTCCTACTGGTTATGTAGGGCAGAGTTCATTATACTGTGCTTTGGTTGCACCTGCAGGTGTGGATGAGCATTGGTTCGGAATAGTTCATTTCCCTAACAAACCAGTAATGGAAAGAAACTAAGTACATTTACTCAAGTACTGTAGTTAAAGCAGCACTATGTAACTTTCCTCTTCTACCCTGGATTTGAACCTGGTTTCCTGCTTAAGTGCTGACATGTTTACCATTGAGCTAATAGAGCTGGCCTGCTTGCTCAGGAGATAAATTGAATCTTGACCATCAGGTCAACATTCGTGTCAGATCCTGTGAGACATGACCTTTGACACGATCTAAATGTCTCAATAGAAGAGCAGGGAGACAAAATACAACCACCCCACTTGAATAAGTTATATTGTATTAACATACTCCACCATACAGATTGGACAAAATTAAATTGTATTCATTAAAAAAAGTTGCATACTGTAGTAGACTTTTACTCAAATAAATTGGTCTTTTATGTGTAACAGAGTATGTCTACATTGTGGTATTGCTACTTTTTACTTGAGTACTTCTTCCACCACTGCCCAACACCAGGCATTTCGGTGCCTCACGTGAGCACCATCCTATTTGAGGTCACAGCACACATTGTGTGCTGTGACACATTGTGTGCTGTGACCGTGACATCAAGGTGCCTTCTCAAATATCAACCACGTCTGGTCTTGTTCTGAGGACAAATGCTTGGAATATGAGTAAAGAGAGGTCAGTAGGTGAGAATTCCCAGGATGGCATATGATGGAAGGTGTGAAGGTGCGAATCCACCCTAGGCCACATAAAATTGTCTTAGCGATTATTCTATTGATTGCAATAGCAATCAATAGCTGATCTACAAGCTCACAACACATCGACACGTTGTGTGAGCTTGCACATTGGCTTTTTTCGCCGCAGGACACCGTCATGCGACAAAGTATAAATCAGAGTTAAGTAGTTAACTTAAGGTCAGGGTGATTTTCTAGGGCTAATTTTCCTGATTGAATACTGTCAATAGGAGATCATGATCACTGGATGTGAAGCCAATGATCAATGGACAATTCTGTCCAAAAAAGTATATACTTCTATGCTTTTGCATAATTATATGATTCATGATTCTCTGTTCTCTGGAATCCACCTTTACAAACTAATTGTTAATGTTCAAATATGGATCAAATTGTCAAAATAGAAAGCAACACAACGCAAGCTCAGTTTCCTTTAAAGGTTTCATTACATTCAGTTTTACAACACATTAAAAGTCTTTATCATGGCCCTTCAAACGTGTATTAAAATGTTTTAACTGAAAAATCCACTCCAGTGATCCATGGCAGGTATTTTTCTCTCTGATTTCTAAAGCCTTTTTAAGCGCAATGAAAACATAAATCTTTGCCTGCGGGTGTCACTATTGAGGGATTTTGCCTGTCAATCATCGCCTCTGCCCCCCCCCCCCCCCAAAGGAAAGGATAGGGGAGGGGTGGACTATGAC
This sequence comes from Gymnoscopelus braueri, assembly GCF_963280865.1. Taxonomy (NCBI): domain Eukaryota; kingdom Metazoa; phylum Chordata; class Actinopteri; order Myctophiformes; family Myctophidae; genus Gymnoscopelus; species Gymnoscopelus braueri. The sequence continues at coordinate 37,547,808 of NC_137607.1, read as the reverse complement.
GTCAAAGTCAAGGGGCCAATCCCAGCACCGTTTTCCCTAATTATTCAGAAAACTCCAGACCACAGAAAATCCACTGAATGTTCAAAGTTCAGTTTTTTGGGGAGTAATTGATAAAACCCCCCAAAAAATGAAAATGAATGTCATAAGACCTTTAAGTAAAACTGCCCACTATTACAACAGTGTGAGTGTGACAGAAAGTGTGCAGGTCAGCAGGGTAGTCTTGTGACAAAGACAAGCCTACCCCAAAAGAGGAAATAGCATAGCATACTTCCACATCCTGAAGGCACCACGGAAGAAAATGAAATAAAGCACATCCAATCATTTAGCTGCGCTAAAGATTCTAACCCACTCTAATGTAAATGTAGCATGGTGAGGCAAAGCCATTTACAGTAACAAGTTGAATACAAAGTATTAACCCCACCCTTAACCACTTATGGGGCTGCTTTAGTTTTTCAAATCTTCGTAATTGTTGAAAATATTTTGTCATTTAAAAAAAATATTTTAAAACGTTTGCCTATAGTGACATGTAAAAAATAGGGACACAAGGTTGAAAGTGATTAATGTCTTCCTGCACATGATTACTCCTGCCAACTCAAATAATGCAACATCACCAAACTGCTCCTAATCCCCGCCCCTGAACTGTCTCAGTAGTAGCATAATGTCCTTGAGAGGTTGTTGTTGTCGTTACAAAGTCACTTGCAAAGTCAGCACTACTACGACTGGAGCACAAGGAACCTCTCACTGTTGTGACAAGAGTCAAAATAGTCACTGTGCTGCTCTCTATAATTCCATGGCACACTATGAAGAACTATGGCTGTGCATAACTTCAGTCACATGCATCATGCTCCAGTAGCATGTTTGGAATTAAATTACATCAAGGTTCAGGGCTTGTATGTATGTATTTAACTCCTGCAGATACTACACTATTAGTCATGGACAATTAGCTAAAACATGTGGGAAAAACAAGTATTCCTGTTCTTCTATTGTTACTGTGCATTGACTATTATTTTTCTTACTGTGTAACTGAGATGATATTTTTAATCTTTTGGGCCACGCCTCAAGGAAACCATGACAACAGAGTAGCTGGTTTACAACTCCCAGTACAGTGGCTAGGAAGGAGAGCCCTGTCAATGAATCACAAGGATGGAAAAAGGGAGCTCCACTCACAAGGTCAGAGTTAATGATGAACAAACTAGAGCCCAGCCGATGCCAGATCTTTTGGTCCGATGCCAGTCCCGATTTTGGAGAGTTCTAGATCACTACCCAAACATTTTTTTAAAACAGCCGATCTCCAAGTTCACAACGTGTCACATCCCTATGCCTTGTGATATTTTTTCTTATATTTTTGAAAGGTTTTGAAGATTTTAGAACATTTCTAAAAACGTCAAAACATTTTCACCTATAATGACAAGCCCAAAATAAGAAATGCCAGGTTGAAAGTGGTAAAAAAAATCAGGACACGGCTGCATAATCACAGATACCGATGTCATCAAAAAAGTCAAATAATTGCAGATATATCGGCTAAACTAATATATCGTTCAGGCTCTGGAACAAACCGCAGGAGAGAGATGACAGAAGAAAAGAAGACTACATCCACTGGGAGACAGCAGGAGCCCCGGAGCGCATTAGTCAAACACACAGTAAGGCATCTGTTTACAAAGGAGTGCCAGGAGGATACTTTCACAACACAGCCCAGGATTCTGTCCATGAAGCACAGTCCTCAAAAAAAAGGAAAGAAACCTTCCCCCGTCGGGGAGACGACTTGAAAACCGGTAAAATGTTGCAAGCTCAACAAGTAGGACCCAACTGAGACAGGAGTTAGTTTCTTTAGGTTGCCCTCTAGCCTACATTCACCGCCTTACCTTGCTGGGACTAGGTTTGTTCCCCCTCAGTCGTCACAGACGGGTGCCAGTGTGTGTACTCCTGTTTCACAGCAAGCAGGACAAGGCTCTCTGTAAACTACAGGGCAGAGAGGCCGGCACAACTGTAGCAGCAAGAGGAGCAGCAGAAACGAGAGAGAAAAAGAGACAGAGAGGGAGGGAGAGAGAGAGACAAGAGGGAGGGAGAGAAAAAGGAAAAGAGAGTGAGAGAAAACTGGAAAAGTGTGACTGGTACTGCAGCCCTCCAAGACCCCACCCCTCCCTGACTCATACACTGGATGAATAACTACCTCAGAGAAAGAGAGAGCGAGCGAGAGACAGCGTATGCAAGGGGAAAGAGGTTGAGTGAGATAGAGAGAGAGAGGGAGAGAGAGAGAGAGAGAGAGAGAGAGAGCGCGCAAGAGGAGTTGTGTGTAATAATCACGCACCCACGAGTGTGAGCCAAGTGAGAGAGCTAGCCTCGATTTCAACCCACAATATCAAAACTCCTCCCAAATGAAAAGATGATAGGCACTACCACCCACCTACTTGCCCTCCCCCATTCAAATACTCTGAAACTATACCACACCAACAGACACACGACTATGGAATTGCCCTGTGGGTTTCTCTTGGGGCAGGCTGATAATATTATTCACAGGCAGCGGGCGAGGAAATCAGTGGCGACTCTGTTATTATGAAGGGGGGCATTGTTATGCTGCAACCAGCTCCCTTCCAACCAACACCCAGAAAGCAACAACTAGCATCAGTTTCTCTCAAACAAAACAAAAAAAGAAGAAAAAGACAATCATCAGTGTCATGACCAAAGTGTTAGACCCATGTCAAAGTGTGAAGACAAAACCAAACATTCCTTTAAACATGTTCAGACGAAACAGATGTATGGGGTTTACTGCAATGGTATCATTCCACACAATGCATGTCAAGACACTAAAGGTGACCTTCAAATTATTGTGCTTTATTGCCTTGCATTTGTATTGGCACCAAAGTGTCCTGATCATGATCACATACACCTTGGTCACAAACAATAGGCTGTGATTGTAATCAAATAGCAGGTGTTTATCAAATGACGACCGTTAGGTGTCATGAGATTACTACGGATAAGATAGATCCCACCATCTGACATAAATAACAAAGTGTGCTTACAGTAGTCAATACTAATTACTATTAACCAGAACAACAGTAGTTTGAGCTATGTTGGCTCAGTACTGTAATAACAAAAACAAATCACCATATATTTATTCAATGCTGGCTGGCAAATGTGATGACAGACAACTGCTATTGCTACAACTGTGACTCATACCATAATGCTTCAATTATCCCTTGTAGTACATTGTGCAAGTAGACTTCCCCCTTTGCCTAAAATGGAAATCACTCACTCTGATCTCGCCTCCACACCCAGCTATTCAAAGAAGAGCAAACATTGAAGATAAGTCTAACTGTGCATTGAGGATTACTAGAGATGGAGAAAGGCTATCCTTACAAGTCTATTTGATTATGATTACTACAGCCATCCATGATGATGAACAATATTTTAGCTCAATGAATAACTACCAGAATGTACACTTGACACAGTGGTCTTCTTCATCAACCTGTCCCAGTGTGTGCTCTGTCAAAGACATGACGAAAACAAATGCATTTTCCCTGGTGAACCCTCCAACCCCTTAATGCATCTCCATGGCCAAAGAGCCATACAGAAATATAGTTGGCTAAATTACAGATTGTAATTTCTCCTACATATCTCTTCAAGTCTCACCCCAAAAATAAGTGCTGACAAAATGTTACAGTGTTAATTTTTGTTTCAATGTGACCTCTCTTCGGCTCAACTCAAACAAAACAACTAAGAGGCCATTTCTATAGCCGCATAAATTCAAATGTCTTTAGAAATGGCCTCTTTTAGCCAAATATATTTCTGTTAAGCCAACTATATTTTTGTTCTTACAAATGGACAATTCATTGTTGCAATGTACAATATTTGTGACATGGCTGGTTGTACCTGTCACAACTGTAACTGTGTGAGTGTTTTGACAGGGGTGTATGCTGCAACCATACACCATACACAACGCCACCCCCCCCCCCCCCACCGACACCGAAACTCACCTGACTGGAATATAGATCATGGTGTTTTTGTGTGGTCTTTTTGTTTTGAAACATGATACTCTTTCTGGGGTGTGAAACAACTGCCACGCCCCATCCCACCAAAAAAAAAAGCCTTGAGCAAAAGTGAGGACGACCAAATGATGCTGAAATGTCAATTAGGGCTACATGACCAAGTGAATTCTACTCATTCTCCAAGAAACCCAAACTGAGAAGTACTGTCACCAAAATACCAATGAGCAATTAAAGGAGAACATTAAACACAACAACAACAATAATAATAATTAACGTGTATGGAAGGAATTGTATTCCTGGTAGTTGCAGAATGTCATTCATGAAGCCTGTATCAAAAGCATAGCATATATAATTCATTCAGTTTCAAGAATTGTTTAATTTGCTTGTTTTTTGTCCTTCCTTCCTCCTCAGTGTATAAGATTCACTGTTTACGGGAACAAAAAAGGCTGTTGTGAGCTTTTGGTGGACTTGTCTCACCTGCCTGCCCAATTTGTGAAACAAAAGCAAAGAAACAAAAAAGAAAAAATAGACAATATAAACAAAAAGAGAGCCATATCCCAGTTATGCTCTTTGTCTAGCAGACAGCATTCTGCTAATGTGCCTCCCCATTTCGTATTAGAACTCAATCCATCACAATTGCTCCAAGCAACCAGTCATCCACTTGTGGTCATATCACAAACATCAAGTATCCTTGAAAGCAAATCATACTGAGTCGACTGTGGGCTTTGAGTGTGCTTAGCATCCTGTCAAGGACACTCAACGCCCACATAATGCTGTTTGACCATTGCTTTGTGTAGTAATGACACATGTATGGCCTGTAGGCCTGGGGTATCTGCAATAAGCTTCAGCTGCACCGTGCAACGTCCTCCGATCTTTCACTTGCTTTTCACACTCTAGTGTGGGGACTTTGGCTCAGCTCTCAAAATGAACAGAGCCTTTCACACAGTACAACAGTACAAGATGGTGGATATAAAAGCAAATTTGATCTAAATGTAATAATATGTATTCAGATAATTGCCATACATTCCCTGGAGACCATGGTTACAGGCATTCATGGGCTTTGAGCAACAATGTGTTTTTCCTTCTCTGTATTTTGAACAAATTCTCGATTGTGGACAGGTGTCTGAGACCACTGTTATAAACTAATATTATCTGACAGTTTGTCTGACAGTTTTTTATCTTTACACTCTATCTAAAGACTAAATGTGACATCTGGAGGTCAGAAAAACATAAACCTGGATTCCAATCGAGCCAGAAGGATGACAAACTTGCTCCAGGGGGGCATTAGTCACACTGTGGCTTACAGTACATTTTCCAGGTGTACGGTGAAAGTTCACTGATTTCAGACATCCAAGATACCTTAGAAGACTTCTCTCCACACGTGTACTCCTGACTTAAATGGTAGCTCTAAATGAAAGACTGAGAGACTGAGCATGCTGCATGCCTCAAATACATTTCTAACCTATTAACGCATTCACCCAGTTTGTCTCTGCTCAAAAACAGATCAGTTGAGGCCATTGACTATGATATGAATAAAATCAATATCACAATATTTTTTAGCAAATAACATTGTATTGTGAAGACATATTTTATTTTTTTTAACTAATAGCAGATATACAAGCTCACAGCATGTCATGACATGACTCGTTGTGAGCTTGTAGATTGCCTATTTTTGCAGTTTTTAAGTGATTACAAAATAGTATCACATCACATCGATATAATTGCCCAGCCCTACCACTCCTCTCCCTTCTCTTATCCTGTCTCAATAGTGCTTCTCCGTTCAGGTCACCCACCACCTCCCCAATAGCGTCCAAGCAGCAGCTACCACTAGGGTTCATCTACAGACGGGCAGGCTCCAGAGCCCCCTGCCTTCCATCAGGCAGGATCTGCGATAGGACCCGCAACAAAGTGTTTATCATGATACGCCGTACATTCGGATTCATTGTAATACATTTAGTTTGCATTCATCCCGTGTTGCAAGGTCTCTGTTAAGTTTAACTGTGTCTAGAGAGATGACAACTGAGATAGATACATTCACCGCACAATCCCTCCTCATTCCAAAACAATCCCTCCTCATTCCAAACAATCCCTCCTCATCCCACATTGGTAACATGTAAATCTTATGGCAACTGGTTTTGCTGCGGCATCATCTTAAGTGTGAACTGTTTGGGCGACACTGAGGGGGGGGGGTGCAGACAAAGCAAAATGCCCACTGCACATTTGACACTCTTTTCATTCTCTAGACACACACCCATCTATCCCCCTCCCCCTCCCCTCTACAGAGTCCTCACTGAGGACTCAGATTTCTAGAACTTTCCATTGTAAATATGCAGAGGACTTCGCCCTTATGCACATGGAAGGCAAAAACCGACAGGTGCACATCTGGTGTTGGTGGAGGGGGTCGCACAATGGTGGTACTCCGGTGGTCTGTGTCCACCCATTGACATGGCTCCACCCCAAAATAAGACTGATTTAGTTACTTAGTACCTGTCCACTTGTAGCTGACATAGATCGCACAGATTTGTAAATTAAGACATACGTCTCAAGACTTTTTGCTCTCAATTTGATGTCAAACTATAAATATAGCACCACAGTTGATTTTTTACATCAACACCTTACCTGAGATAATAGTACTGGTGATATGTTTTGTAATTGTATGTAATTACAATTACAGTAGACATGGTCCTTGAAGTTAAGTCAAGTTTCTTTGTTTAAGATAAGATTATAAGATAAGATAAGATAAGATAAGATAAGATAAGATAAGATAAGAAGCCCAGGTGTCATGGCAGCAACAGTAGTAAGAATATTCCATTTTACCTTTATCAGTTTGTAGTCTCAAAGGGCTCACATATAACAAAAGAAAGAACCTGACCTTGGCGTAGACTGTCAAACATTCTAAGCCAAGGGCAAGAGGAAAAACTGAAAACTCCCAAGAAAAAACCCTTGACAGGAAAAGAAAAAGAAGAAAGCTCTGCAAGGATCACAAAAAAGGTGAACCCCTTCCAGGACGGACAGGCGTGTGCATACAGTAGATGCTAAACAAACAAAATAGCCAAGATATGAATTATCCATAGTATTAAAGTAGAAATAGTATTCCATTACACACTTGTAGTATTTAATAATATAAAACACAATGAGGAATATCAAAGAGTCAAGGATGTCAACAGGACAATTGCTATGAAATATGGTAATGTCTGGCAGAGGTCAGCTAAGGACATGCAGCCAACATCAGAGTGGAAAGAGGAACTGCAGGGCTGTCAGGAAGCAACAAGTTTTGTTTGTTTGTACTGTTTTCTAAAAGTACCTACATTGAAATAGGAACAATAACCTATGCAATGACCAATAGTATAGGACCTGGCTAAGATATGTATGCACTTCATTTAGGAGAGAATATCTCAACTGTTCTTGGCTAATATGACCCCAGGGAACAACTTAGGAACTTTGACTAATTCTCTATCCGGGACGAAATACCCGAAAATTACCACGCCCTTTTAAAAATTACAATAACCGGTGCACTACTTCCAACATGTCTCTATCTGCTAAACCGTTGGAGCTACAGATTTACTGAGGTGCTCAAAATGTCCAGAATACTTATGTTTAGGGAAACATAGAAAAGTGCAATATTTCTAATTTGAAATGTTATGACAGAACAGCTAAAAAACTGTTTTGTCTATAACTTTTGAACCAGATGAGCTATAAATGCAAACTTGGTGTCTAAATCATGTTTTTTGACAATTAGAAACATGTTGGAATGCTTATCTTCATGACGGTGTGGCTGGACCTCTATTTTACATATTTCAAAGAAATATTAGTTTTGAAAATTTGTTTTACTTACCTTAATCTTTGTCATTTTTGGCAAACTTGGAGTCTACTTTATGCTTTTTGAACATTAGAAACACATTGGAATGCTCATATTTATGATTTAATCCATCTAGATCACTCTGACTTGCTTATTACAAATATGGCCACTATACCAAACATGTTATGTAACATAGTTTCATCCAGATTGAGTGTACTATACAGTAGTTGTCGGAATGAGATCAAATTAAGATCAAACTGGAGAAAACAATGTAATTTTATTGAAACAATATAATATGACTATATAACCCAAAGTATACAGCAACAGCCAGTACACTATGCACATCAATGCTCAGCATGCATTGAACACTATCATAATAGTCAAAGGTGTATGGAATTTGAACAATATGTTTAAATTAGAATCAGAAAGTTAATTGCTAAACAACAAATGGTTGCTAGGAATTTGTCTTGGTGTTAGTACAACAACAGAACAATCTGCAATAACTGATACATACAGTACTGCACCACACACACACACACACACACACACACACACACACACACACACACACACACACACACACACACACACACACACACACACACACACACACACACACACACACACACACACACACACACACACACACACGATCAGCATGTAAAAACTGCTTCAGACAAGCTTCTCTTCTTCCTCCATTACTAAGACTTGTGAACCTTACTGGATCTTGCAGGTGCCAGTAAAGTTGTTGCTGTTGTAACACCAAGACCATAATGTGATATAAACATATGTAAACAATTCTACACACCTTTGACTAGTATGATATCATACTAGTCCAGGGGTGGGCAAGATTTATTTCCAGGGGTTCATACTGACTTCGATAAAGTGAGTGAAGTGCCACATATTGTACAATTGAATTGAAACGTGAAACACATGGTGCTGAATTATGTTAAAACTGCATGAATTACTGCATGAATTACTTCACAACAATAATGTTTCTTTTTTTTTTTTTTTACAGCTGTACTGTATCACTCTGGTTTACTCTGGCCTTACAATAAAAAGATTACTTGCATAAAACAATCCACGTCAATGCTGTATCAACTTTTAAATGAGCCTATAAATGTCACTGATCAAACACATTGCATTATGTTATAAATATGGACTCAAGGTTGACTGTTTCACTGTTACATCATTAGATGTACATACAGATGGAGGAATGCTGATGGATGGGGGGGGGGGGGGCATTTTGTTTTTCTTTGAGGACTTGGCGGGCCGGATTAAGATGGTCAGTATATAGTAATACTATATAGTATTATATTTTATGCTGAGCATTGTTGCACATACTGTACTAGCTGTAGCTGTATCATTAGGAATGAGTTCTACTCTTAAATCATTCTATTGTTTCAATAAAATTACATTGTAAGATACATTGGTTGTTTCATAACATAGTGGCCATATTTGTGATATTCAAATTAATGTCCTCTAGATAGATTAAATCATAAAGATAAGCATTCAAACATGTTTCTAATTGTACAAAAACATAATTTAGACACCAAGTTTGCATTCGTAGCTCATGTGGTTCAAACGTTATAGCCATAGACTTTGGCAGGTGGCCATATTGGATTTGGCCACTATGATGGCCCTGAAGGTCGCTGGCTCGGGCACCCTTGCTAAATCATTAGAGCATGCCCTGGGTTACATCTGGGACAAATGTAGTGCTTTTAGGGTTAGGGTTAGCACAAAAATATCCCTATGCCCCTGGACTGTAATCCAGACTGTAAGCCCTGGCTGTTCTGTCATAAAATATCAAATTAGAAATGTTACACTTTACTATGTTTCCCTAAACATATATGTATTCTGAACATTTTGAGCAACTCAGTAAATCTGTAGCTCCAACGGTTTACCATGTTGGAAATAGTGCACCGGTTATGGTCATTTTAAAAAGGGCGTGGTCATTTTCGGGTATTTCGTCCCGGATAGAGAATTAGTCAAAGTTCCTAAGTTGTTTCCTGGGGTCATATTAGCCAAGAACAGTTGAGATATTCTCTCCTAAATTAAGTGCATACATATCTTAGCCAGGTCCTAGACTACAAATATGTAACTGAATTTAGTAAGATATTTTGCTGTTTGTTGTTTCAGCCCTTGATCATAAAATAATTTGGTGAGACACATTTGCCAGTGAATCTGCGATTGGTCCAAATTCCACACAACTTTACATTAATTTCCCTGCGCTCATTTTGTGATTCTACATGAGCTGAGCTGTGATTGATGTAGAAGCTTGTGCTGGGCTGTTGTTCGCTGTAGGGTTTGTTGTCTGGTTTGCTACACGCACGTAGCAGCAGTGTGAGCTGACCTGTGTGGTTTGCTATAAGCACGTAGCAGTGTGAGGGTTTCCTTATTTCCTGTCTCTCTAGTCTCTACACTCTCTACACCAGTAGTTCTCAAACCTTTTCGTGCCAAGGACCTCCAGTCCAAATTGATATATATTTGGCCGCAGACCCCCATCTGAAAATGTTTTGTGCCAGGGACCCCCAGAAGAGATTTGTGTTAAGAAATTCAAAATTATTAAAATATTTTAAAACACAGATTCTTCAAAAAAAATACAAAAATAGCAGATGTACAAGCTCTGAGCTTGTGTATCTGCTATTTTTGAATGGCCAACGTATAAAACGTATGGATAAAGAGGTTAAATTTATTGTGATGCTGCATTAACACATTTTGCTGGGACCCCCTCAAGGACCCCTGGGGGTCCCCGGACCCCAATTTTGAGAACCACTGCTCTACACTACTCTACACTATCTGAAATAGAGCATAACATACCAAAAATAAATCTTAAAAATAAATGAATACCATAAATAAATAAAAATGCTCTTGACAGCTAGGCCCCATTGACTCCACGCCCTAAAAACACGTGTATTTTGAGGTTGTAAAGCAGACCTGCCTTGAGGCCGGGATTACGCAGCATGCATGTGTAAGCATGCTGTGAATGGAATGACAACTTCATTCCATTCTCACATCTGTAAGGAAAGCCTGTCACACATACAAGTCTGAGCATGACAACATCTTTTGGTATGGGCCATTATCGCCAAAGCGATCTTAATAGGGCATAGCAGTGGCGGCTATTTTGTGGATCCACAGATAGAAAACCCATTAATGTTTCCCATAGAAAATATTTATATGAATTATTTTAAGCCTGGAACCAAGTCATACAGGTTGCTGGCGAATCATGACCATAAAACATTTGATTCTGTGTCAAAAGAAATGTGAAAACCACAAAAAAAGGGTATTTATTAAATATTTGATACATAATCTGGATTAACACTTTAGCCATAATTGTGCAGCCCTATGACACTGTTACCATTTCCATTACTGATAACTGAGTCTTGTTCTTTAGTACACATTCTTTGTCAATCCATTTTAGTTTTAGTATTTCAAGTCACTTGCAGTCGTCTGTATCAAACAGGCTTTAGAAATTCAAGGAAGCACAGACCACAAAGAAAGCAACTTGAACTGAGTGGGTTTTAGACAGCATAGCATAGCTAGTGAAGGTTCAGACAGTGTGCCTGTCTGTCACAGGCACACTGTCTGTCACTAGAATGTACAGCTGAAATTCAGGATATGCATTCTCAAGAAGGCAGCTTTCAACACGTGTGGACGTGATGACCTTCTACATTCTTACAATTTTGTAGACGTCAACGTTGTGATTTGGGGGGAGGGGTGGTAGCCCAATTCAAAATGGATTGTCCCTCTGACCTAGAACCTCTAGACTTCTATGAAATCTAGTTAGGGACAGTGAAAGAGTAACTTCTCTACCAACAACTACGGACACTTCCCCAGAAAGAGCACAGATCTTGAATGGGTAGGTTACTGTACTGTAGTGTGAACTGTTAAGATTGCAGGCCAGGGTGTGTTACTTCCTAACAGCAAGTGTGCTCAGCAAAACCAACCCTGAATAATTGTTGGCCATCATTGGTTTTCTGGCCTCGAAACTGAGTGCCTTGAAATGTCGTTGACTTTGAACTGATGACCTGGCAATAACCAATAACTTACTGTCACAGTCACTCCAGTCCACCAGTGTAATGTTTGCATTAACAGTCACAGTGTTTGCATTACCACCATGAGAGTATACAACTATGGTGATCACCTTAAAGCTCGTTCTAATTAACTGTCAAATTGCAAACTGCAAAGTTACAATTGTTGACATGTCATTATGGTCTTATTCAAGTGACTCCTGAACAATGGCAGTGCATCAGCTAGGACCATGGTTCTCATTAGATATCTGAGAATTGTGAAATTAAATACATTATTGACTGACAAAAGGCAGTTGGAGGAGATGAGTTGGAGGCAGTCTAGTCGATATTGCAGCACCAGTTGGAACAATTATAACGTGATCTGTTCTCTTTTACAGCAGATCCTGTTTGAAATATGTGATAGCCATCACAGTTATCAGCAAACGAAGGGCTAAACTATTTGCAATATGTAGTCTTGTCTCCAAGTTATCTTGACTTGCACCACGTTGCACCTACGCACAAGCTAATAATCTCTACTCATGATCCGTTCCTTAGCACTGTTATCTACAAGTACATCATGCGTAGGAGGCAAATGACAACTAGCCTAAATAAAAGCTATTAGCATGGGGGGGGGTGAGTAGCTACACTGTCATACAACGTGTATAGGCTATACAGTCACGCTAACCTTGGATCAAGACTATGGTAGATGTATTCTATCGAGTCTGAAAAGTCAGACTCGATCAAAGAGATGGAAAATGACTGTTGAAAAAAATACAGGAAGCAGGTGGTGGAGCTATAGCCAAACTTTTTCTGCACAAAGAAATACACTGCCTACATTATTTATGCGAATTTATATGTTATATGTGTATTTATTCTACACCAAACGCAATAACATTTACATCCGGTTATAGTCGAGTTCGCCATTGATTCATCATCACTCACATCATTCATGCCACCAACTGTCAAATAGCGCACCTGACATTTAGCCCCAATTATTGCTAATACATTGACAAATAAACCACTACTGTTGTTTTAAACAACAGAAGTACTCACCAATCACTGCTGGCGGCCGGTGAATCAGTAAAGTATAAAAACAGTTATGTGTGAGATGGATAACTCCGGTGAATCTCCTCCTCTCTCTCTCTCTCTCTCTCTCTCTCTCTCTCTCTCTCTCTCTCTCTATGTCTCTCTGTGTCTCTCTCTCTCTCTCACGATCATCTGAGGGGGGTTGAAGTGTGTTCCTGGTTCAGCTCTTTGATGAAACTAGAAAAAGGTGGAGTCTTCTTAGCTGAGCCTACCGTCTGCCATCGACATGCTCGCCTGACGCCAACGTGATCAACTGGCTCCATATAGCATGGTGCCCGTCATCATCAATTCTTACTAATCAGTAATAGACTATCCCTATTCACCCCCCCCCCCTCTGGCACACTGACACACCTGTCCTTGTGCAAACACTACAGGGTAAGATAACTTCTTTAATTATTTATTTCAGTCTCTTTATTCGCCTTGGGGTTTCATTGATTGATTGATTGATTGACGTTTATATTGACAAAAATGCATACGCTAACATGAGCATAATGTATTTGTATGTAGCTACATCTGTCAAAAGGATACAACACAAAAAAAGTAGAAACTTTTTTTTATCAATAATAAATACATTCATACAATTTCCAACAACAGAAATAGCAAAAAACTAAAACAAACAAACAACAAAAACACAAGGTAGCCTACTGTAAATGCAGTCTGCTACAACTCAATTAATTGATGGTAATAATTTGGTCCAGCTGCTATTCAGCCAGCTATGGTTAAACATGGTTAACATGATTAACAGCTCTTTATGGGTGACTGACATAAGTTGTCATGTCCTACCCAGGATTTGAACCCTCCCTGAAATGTTGGCTACCAGGGCAAACAGAATCCTTGCTTCAAGCAGCACTTGTCAATCAGTGCTGTAGGTGTATACCCAACACCAGCCATCTACACATTTCTCAATTAGTCTAGGACCTGGCTAACATATGTATGCACTTAATTTAGGAGAGATTATCTCAACTGTTCTTGACTAATATGACCCCAAGGAACAATTTAGGAACTATGAGAAATTCTCTATCCGGGGCGAAATACTCGGAAATGACCACGCCCCTTTTAAAATGAACACTACTTCAAACATGGCTCTATCTTCTAAACCGTTGGAGCTACAGATTTTCTGAGGTGCTCAAAACGTTCACAATACTCATGTTTAGTGAAAAATAGAAAAGTGTAAAATGTCAAATTGTAAATTTTATTACAGAACAGCTAAAAAAAAGGCTAAAAACGGCCAACTTATTACAGTCCAGGGCCATAAGAATATTTTTGCATGAATCAATCTAAAAGCATCAAATGTGTCCCAGATAGCTCTGATGATGTAGCAAGGGTGCCCGAGCCAGCAACCTTCGGGATCGTCATAGTAGCCAAATCCAACATGGCCGCCACCTGAAAATGTTTTGGCTATGTTTGAACCAGATGAGCAAATGCAAACTTGGTGTCTAAATCATGTTTTTTGATCATTAGAAACATGTTGGAATGCTTATCTTAATGATTTAATCTATCTAGAGGACATAATGTGCATATCACATATATGGCCACTATGTTATGAAACAACCAATGTATCTTACAGATGTAATTTTATTGAAACAATAGAATGATTTAGTGTACAACTCATTCCTAATTATACAGCTAGTACAGTAGGTGCAACAATGCACAGCATAAATGTAATCCTATCATAGGATGTATAGAATTTGAACAATATGTATCATTGTACATTGTACATAATTGTGTTACAACAGCAACAGAACTGATACATACATTCAGCATGTCAAAAGGCCATTACATCCCAGATTTTAGTACGCTGGGCTGGTATTGGGACTCCATGACTAAGACTTGGGAACCTTACTGCACCCGTCTTGCTGATGCCAGTAAAGCTTGAGCCATCCTCCTCCACCGTGGCTTCAAAAGTCATGTAGTGGACAAATTATGCGAAGCTGGAGTCCGTTGGATATCCTCGATATAGAAGTTGTATGATTAGAACAAAAGAAATCTGTGATTCTAATTTAAACATAATATTGTTAAAACTCTATACACCTTTGACTAGTATGATATTATTCAATTTATACTGAGCATTGCTCTGCATATACTGTACTGGCTGTTGCTGTATAATTTGTGTTCAACTCATATTCTATTGTTTCAACATCTGTACACAGGTTGTTTGTTTTCTTCAGTTTGATCTTAACTCATTCCAACAACTCTACACTCTGGATGAAACTTTGTTACATAACATTTTTGATATAGGCCATATTTGTAATAAGCAAATCCGAGTGCTCTAGATGGCTTCAATCAATGATATGAGCATTCTAATGTGTTTTTAATGTTCAAAAAGTATAAAATAGACACCAAGTTTGCAAAAATGAAGAAGATTAAGGGAAGTAAAACTAATTGTCAGATAGTCGCCATCTTTGAAATATGCAAAATAGAGGTCCAGCCACACCCAGTCATAAAGATAAGCATTCTAACATGTTTCTAATTGTCAAAAAAACATGATTTAGACACCAAGTTCGCATTCATAGCTCATCTGGTTCAAAAGTTATAGACAAAACCTTTTTCAGGTGGTGGCCATATTGGATTTGGCCACTATGATGACCTGTAGGGTTGCTGGCTCGGGCACGGGTTTCAAACATGAGTATTCTGAACATTTTGAGCACCACAGAAAATCTGTAGCTCCAACGGTTTAGAAGATAGAGCCATGTTTGAAGTAGTGTTCATTTTAAAAGGGGCGTGGTCATTTCCGAGTATTTCGCCCCGGATAGAGAATTTCTCATAGTTCCTAAATTGTTCCTTGGGGTCATATTAGTCAAGAACAGTTGAGATAATCTCTCCTAAATTAAGTGCATACATATGTTAGCCAGGTCCTAGACTAAATGGAAGAGCAGGGAGACCATCTCCAACCACTGCAGATCATGTGCCAGTTATTGTATTAACATACCATACAGATTGGTTACAATATGTTTATTTATAAAAATTAATTCCGGATTGCAGCTTTCAGATTCAGATTCAGATTCACTTATATTGTCACTTAGATGCACAGGTACATACATGTGAAAAACTTGTGCTCGGAAGCTCCAATAATAAAACAATAAAAACATGATTAAACGCTCATAAGCAATAAATAAACAAACACAGGCAAATCAGTTTAAGGAAAGTGCATAGTGCAGAGTACAGTTATTGCACATTTCATTTTCCACTGTCATTTAACAGCCTGATGGCCTTAACAGCTTGCCAGTGTACCTTGAGGCAGGCACAGAGAGTACAGGATTCACTGACGCAATTCACATAGCTGATCTGTGCTGGCTTTTAAGATAAATGACAGTAAGGGATCCCTAGAAGAGATAAGGACCTTACTGTGCCTGTACAGGTGTAGAGACAAAATGTATTGTACAGTAAACTACATTACATAAACCATGCAACAGCTCAGATCCATTTGTGTATTCTATTCATCATAATAAGTTAACAGATTTACTTGGGCTATATCAATAATTAAATAAAGCATGGAAGTACTTGATACAACCTTGCACCATCAGTATACAAATCCTCAGCTTGTCAACTTCTATGGAAGCTGACGGACAAAAATATGTATTGGGCAAAGGTAAAACTGTACAAAACGATTTGTGCCAATGGAACATACAGTAGCTGTGCACTTTCCATTAACACTCCTTGACCTGAGGTGTAAAAGTTGAAGCACAAGATAGGCTATCAGCAAGCATCTCATCTGTTGGCTTGGTAATAAATGTAACCCAGTTGACCTGCCTAGAAAGCTCCTGTGTTACGCTGGAGTAACTTTTACCACAAAGAGGTCACTGTGACCAACGGGTTCTTGTGCAAAGACACTGATAACACTGAGGCCTTCAATCTCATGCATCGCTCACCCACTTTCATAGAGATGAAGGGGAGAGAGGGGGGAGAGAGAGAGAGAGAGAGAGAGAGAGAGAGAGAGGCTGGTTGTGCTGGGTGCGGGGCAGCATGCATACATGTGAAATGTATGCATGTATTGTATACCTTCTCAGGCCTAGAGACTGGAACTGATATCCTTGCTGCACAGAACAACCAGGGTCAGTGCATTGTTCTAGATGACCATATAGTATGCGCGCGTGTGCGTGCGTGTGTGTGTGTGTATTCTTCTTTTGCTGATCACAAAAGTGAAAACAGAAATATTTATGAGAGTAGAGAGTAGGTGACATTCATGTGACGTGCACAAACATAAGTTGGTTGAGGTCATTAGGTCTGTATGTCGACGATTACATTTTCTGTTCACTTGGTTAATACATGTAGCCCTGTTGACCTGCCTAAATGAATGATGTAAAGGATGGACTCGTTCGTACATTTGTTTCCATACTGTAGTCTAGTGGATCGAGAGGCTGTTTGCACCTGGTAATCAGATGGTCACTGGTTCGCCTCCCAACCCCGGTCTGTGTCAAAGTGTCCCTGAACTAGACGACACTTAACCCTTGACACTGTAGTTTCTTTAAAAAAAATAAAAATTACGGGGTGGCGTTGTTAGCGCCACACCCAACCCCCAACTTGGAGGGCCGGTGTGTTGACTCTTGTGTCTCCTTACCTGAGACCAATCTGGTAAGGAGGCTCCGCCCAGCATAGCTCTAAGGGTCATAAAAGCATGCCAGGACAGGATTTAGCATTCAGGGCAACTGCTCGTAATTTGGGAATGTAGCCAAATTTGGACATGACGTGATAGTCTACAAAAAACAATATACCATTATACTATTGTACAATAATACAATTTGTCTCATACTTTAAATGCACTAGAAGTGAGTGGACGCATGCGTTCGCATCAAAAATGGAAATTTGCTAATTAAAACAAAATGTTCCTTTTGAAGAGACTGGAGATGCTCCACCCAACAAGCTTGAACATTTTGAAAGTAGAGTTTACTGGATGTGTGACCTAATCTGTTCAAATAGTAATATTATATTGTATCATTTATTTACAGATTTATTACATATGGTTCAACAAGCAATGACTTCAAATTTACAGCCTTCATGATATCGTCCATAGTGTTATTATAGCCTAAACTCAAAAACATATCAACCCATTTTTCTGTAACCCCACACCCAACTTGTTTTTGTACACACCATTTTCTTATATTAAATTTCTTATTGTAAATGTAATGGATTTTTAAGCAGGTAAATTTAACAGGGTGTATTCTGCAACCACGGCTAAAAGTGCCCACGATAGTGTACAGTACATGTACAGTACAATACATAGTTATGGTGACACCAAGTGGATATATTTGATCACTGCAAGTCAGGATTGTTGGCTTGATTCTTATCATTATTATTTGAATTACAATGATGCACTTTTTAATATTGCAATTTGATCTCATATTATTTCAATTACATTTGAAAATGTAATTTTGATGTAATTTATAAAATATTGATAATTTCATTAACTGCTAAAGCCATATTTTAAAAAAAAAACAGCAGAAATAGCCGACTTACATGTAGATCTGCTATTTTAGCCCTAACCCAAAATAGGGATGAAAGAGTGTTAAAGTGGTTAAAATGATAATTACACAAGCTACAGTATATTTACAGCTCATCCTGTGTATTGGTAAATAAACTGTAGCCGTTGCATCATTCCATCAAATACATCAAGATAATTATATTATTGACAATGTTCTGCAGATTTACTAGTCTTCTCTGAAATCATATTAATTAACATACTCAAATAATGCAGCCCCACAGCATGAACATAAATGTGAATGTGAGGCGTCTGCTTTCACTCTGAGCCTGTGTTTATCTCTTCCTGCAGGCCTCCAGGCAGCATGCAGTTACTGTGTATCAGACTCCAGCACCGGAGGGAATCATAGCCACAAAACACAGAGTCAGCCTGTTGTCTTATTATTACAGCCTATGTGTCTACATCCTCCATCTGGACGGCGTCCATTTAGCTACTTGATGAAGTAGATAAACACGTATAACCTTATTCTGTGTGGGCACCACATGTGCCCGATGAACAACCAGTACACCAGACTTGACTTGTCAAGTTTGGTTAACATGAAAGTTTTCAATATAGATTATTGTAAGTTTAGATAGATTATTGTAATTTTAACATATTTTGGTTTTGTTTTGCTTTTGTGACACGTACCACTGTTTTTCTTTTATAGCAATATCTTTTACAAAGACAAGGAATTTAAATGATATGTTTTTTTTGTATTCATATGGAGGGAGGAGGCAGGGACTGCCAAACAACCAGAAATGGTTGTGGGTAGAGAGAGTCTGCTCATTCTGTCCTGCTGTGTGGTATAAGAACACCGTGAAATCCTGAGCGTCAGTTTAACTCTGAGAGTGTAAAACTGGGACCCTTGCACTCTCAGAGTTAAACTGGTACTCAGGATTTGGGTTGTTTGCTTAGGGCTTTCGCCCAGAGGGACAGGGTTTTGTGGCGCAAGTAAGGCTGGTTTGTCTTCCATACAGGATAAGAAGAAAGGGGGAAGAACAACTACAGTAGAAGAAAAGAAGGAGAGGCATGGTGGGAGGGCAGAGAGACAGAGAGAGAGAGAGAGAGAGAGAGAGAGAGAGAGAGAGAGAGAGAGAGAGAGAGAGAGAGAGAGAGAAAGAGGGATCTGTAAAGGCCTGCCTGCTCCCACCCCTATATATTTCTGGAACCTCCCCTGTCGATTTATAGGTCCTCCATACTCACACCCACATAAAGACACAGACACACAGTCTCACACACACACACACACACACGCACACACACCCACCCACCCACACACCCACCCACCCACACACACACACACACACACACACACACACACACACACACACACACACACACACACACAGGGATAGATAGACAGCAGGGGCCTAAGCAGACAAAGTAAGGATGTGACATCATCTACAGGAAGAGAAGCCAAACAACTTCTTTCTCTACACACACACACAGCCCCCCCGCACCCCCCACCCCTCCTCCTCTTTCCACTTTTTTTTGTGTCTCCGCTGTGTTGTGCTGAGAGAAGTTGGAGCCTCTGTGTCGCTGTTAGTGGCCGGGGGAAGGAGTCAGCGTTACCAAAGGAACTGGAAAGGGACTGAGCAGGGAGTTTAAAGTCAAGGGGTCTCACAACGGAATTCTCCCTGGCTTTCCTCACAATCCCTCACCACATTCCGAGCCCCCCGCTCTGGGATTCCGGCCAGGTACAGTGGAGAGATTTTATTTTCCACCCATTCAGTAACCTCTTTTTTTTCTTTCTCAGCCTCTCCCTTTGTTGCACATTTTGGGATCTGCACACTGTGTGTTTGCTGTACAAGCGTCTTTCTTTTCTTACTCTGTCTGTCTGTCTGTCTGTCTGTCTGTCTGTCTGTCTCTCACCCTCTCCCTCACTCTCTCTGTCTCTCTCCCTCTCTGTCTCTCTCTCTCTGTCTCTCTCACTCTCTCCTTATTCTTCTTCTCTCGCTCTCTCACATTTTTGTGTAGGATCTTGAAAGCAGCATTGTTGTGTTTCAGTGTCATGATGACCAAATTCTAACTAATGAAACTATGCACAGATGGGCTGCCAACTCTCGTACGTGCTCAGACATGCTTCAGTCTGGGGCTGCTGAGGCATGCATGCCAAGTAGTCAAAGTGAAAGTAACTCTATCTCCCATGATCATTTTACTCTGATCTGTGGGTCTTCCATAATCAATCGATTTCCTAAGTGTACACAGTCAAATTCAGGGTGTTAATTTAACTATGAGAGTGTACAAATGGACCCAATATAAGGGTCCATATGGTTCCATATGTACACTCAGAGTTATAGATCTGCAACGGTCCATTTAGTTCCTAATGATCAATAATTTAGTTGGGGACCCCCTGGAACAGAACTAGTTATCCATTCCCTGTGTTTCTTTATAGGCTACTCATATTTGTAGCTGTCTCGTGACCACATAGGCTACTCATGCTCCCCCACTGGTGAGATCCTGGTGAATATTCCACATGCACCCAGCAGACTATGAAACGTTTTGACAGCTAGGGAGTATACCTCCATTGCACACCAAATTCTGTCTACAGTATATCAAATAATAGCTCAACTCAATCCAATCTAACTAGTGATCCCCTTCCAGACCATGGATGTATACTGGTTTGAACCTGTGATTCTAATGTGTGGTTTCTTTGACTGGAATCAAACTTCAAACCTCAATGCAATCCCTCCGTGTCTGTATCTGTGTTTAAACTACAGAATGAACATACACTAAACTCGTGGTGATTTGAATGTCTGAAACCTTAGCAAAACAGGAAGTGTACAGTCCAGCTGTTTGAAACAGGACACGGGACACAAATGTGGATCTGCAGTCGTAGTGTCACATCAAAACCACTATCACGAGAGTGCATTATCAAACTGTAAGGCCTTATGTGGTACTGTATAATTCTGTTAACTACAATACAGGACTGAAAGCCACTATTCATTTGTGATCTTTCAATATTAGCCTAAATTATATACTGAAGTTACTACTGTAACTATAATATAGTACATCGCCTGCCATTATACCTTTTATATATATGATATATTTATCATAGTTTGGCAATTGTGACTTTCAAGGTATGTCTCACCACTTGATCCCATTTAAACCTCTTCAATTACTGTTCAGGTACTAATATAAATTTCTTTCACCTTCACGATAATCAAGTCGTTTGATCTCATAACCTCTTGGCCACTGTTAATATTTGATTGACGTCAAAATGTCAACACCATTGAGAAGGGTATCATTGTAGTCCCTAGTAAATAAATTACCTTCCAGAGAGTTAATAGATGTGATTTATATATCAGCTGTGTCACACTCAGTGTTTTTTCCCTCTGTACTGTATATATTGCCAGGTCAGTGTCATGATCAATAATTGAAGTGAGATGTTTGAACTTGAGGTGGTGCTAAAGGTGGTGCATATTGACCACCTTTATTCCTCAATGCTCTGATTGAAATCGAAAGTGTTGGGTCTGAGTAGAACTACTGTGGTATATCATGATATGGCCACTTAATCACTTAAAAGTTAAAGCTCTGTATTCCGATAATAATCTTTGCTATAGAGTGTTTGTTCAGTAACAGGGGTCTCCCAATCTCTCCAGCTATATAGAAAACAGAAAATTCATTTTCAGATCAGGACACTTTGTAATTTTATCCAATCAGGAGACAGAACCCCGCAAAAAGAACATGTAGAATTGTAGTGTGAATTTGTCTGCTCATTTTTGGTTTCATCACTTCCAATTTCATTTGTTTATCCTGTATCCTGTGAGGTCCATCTCCTAACTGGATAAATGGTATCCTGACCTGAACATGTATTATCTGTTTACTAAAGAGCTGAAGATAAGAGGAGACCCATGTTGCTGAACAAACACACTACAGCAATGATTACTATTTTAACATAGAGATATTTAGCACTTATTTTAACAAAGAAATTTCATTTACACCCCGTTTAAAGACTTTAGTTTTAGTTTGGTTTAGTCTCCAGTGAGCTGCAGCATGCTATCAGCATGTTCCCTCAATTACAATTGAATATCTCTACTGATCTGATTTGACTATTAAATCACACTGTGGCTATTTCCAGCTCCAGGTGGCAATTGAGAGTCTTGTGATGGTCAAGGGAACTTTGGTTTCGCAGAGCATGGCAGTGCAAGCTACTTACTACTTACAAGCTATTTAGAGAACAAGCAAATTCAACATTTTTGCAGTGAACTGTGTGAATTGTGTGTTTTGAGAGGCATCAGACTTCAATAACAATCATATATAGGCAGATATAGCTCTATAACAGAAAATAAACATGTTTAAAAAACAGTTTTGAGGAATGAAATCCTATCAAAGGAAGAGTGACAAAGGACCCAAATGTCAAAATGGCTGATATGGTCCTGTTATGGTCCTGATAGGCTGTTGATACGGTACATATCAACAGCCTTTGCTTATCAAATCAGGCAAGCTTTCCCCATGTATACAATCTGACAATGTTGTTTATGCATTGCAACTATGATTCAGCCATTTTTTTGGCCATGAAGCCTGATCCGTGTCTGCTGGCCATGACAAAGCCATGAATTGACAAGGGAGAAACAATCCTGTGACCTCTCCTGACCTGTCCTTGTTTTGTTTCTTTTCCACAGAGACGGATGCAGCAACTTAAAATAAGAACTCTCTGTAATCTGAACCCTTCTACAACTTCAACCCCATGTGAACTGACTTCAGTGCCGGATCTGGTTTGAACCCTTTCTCAGGAAACGTGCCCGTTCTCAAAACTCTAACTAAACATACCCCTCATCTCCTGGGCCACAATTAAGTCAATGGCGCTCTGCCTTGGACAAGTCTTCAGCAAAGACAAAACCTTCAGGCCTCGGAAGAGGTTTGAGCCCGGCACCCAACGCTTTGAATTGTACAAGAAGGCCCAGGCCTCGCTTAAGTCCGGGCTGGACCTGAGGAAGGTGGTTCAGCTGCCAGAGGGTGAGAATATTAATGACTGGATCGCTGTGCACGTGGTGGACTTCTTCAACCGCATTAACCTTATCTATGGCACGGTAAGCGAGTTCTGCACGGAGCGCACCTGCCCCATCATGTCCGGGGGTCTGCGGTACGAGTACAGGTGGCAGGATGGGGATGACTACAGGAAACCCACTAAACTGCCTGCCCTCAAGTACATGAACCTAATGATGGACTGGATAGAGTCACTGATCAACAATGAGGACATCTTCCCCACTAGAGTAGGTGTGTGTGAATCCCTTAAAATTGAGCACATTTAATGTACAAAAATTGTTGCCAGAGTGTACTGTATATCCAACCGATGATTGTCTTTTATGTATGCATAGTAAAATCTTTAGTGTTGACATAACTCTGAAGTTAACTTGAACAACATCAGAGTTAAATTAACATTGAGTATTTTACATTGTGCGTACAGTACATTGTGTTATATTCACATACGTATAAGTGTGTCCTATTCTGCCTCGTAAAGTGAAACAGCAGCAGTTCAAATAAAGGTTAATTACAACCAGAGAGACATTTAGATGAGCGTTTGAATGGATGAATGAGCCGATTGTATCTCATCAACGCTGTAAATGACAGCCTGTATTTATTACAGAGAATGTATTATTCACATCATGCATCATCTGTACATTACATAGTGTATTATGTGTGATGCAATAACAATAAGCTACACTCCATTCACACAAGTGAAGTCAGATTATTCTATCAGACACTGATTGCCCCCTGGTGCTGCAAGCATGATAGAAGAGGAATCACATTAAATATTCATAAGTTGAATTGTAATTATGACCCATAATGGCACTGTGGTTATGCCTCAGATCCAGTAGTGAATAAAGTACTCAACTCCAGTCAAAGTATAGGTACTCCTGGTCAAATATTACTCAACTATGTGAATGAAAGTTGCTCTGTCAAATGTGTGTACTTAACACATTGAATGCCAAAAACGGTCCGGACCGTTTTTGAGGGTCCAAACGAGAAGTGCCGAAAACGGTCCGGACCGTTTTTGACCCAATTCTATTTTTATACATGTGGGCCACGTGGGGCGCTAAAACGAAACTTTGACATCACCCAAGCAGTTTCTGAGAAGAAGAGGCTGGATGTGGCTCCATGTCAAAAATCCTTCCGGTCGGCGTTTTCAATGTTATCTCCTTGATTAAAAGCTTAATATCTCCATTTCTTTTTAATGTGGTGGAAACGAGCCGTTTTCGATCGGCGATCACGCTGCAATGGAGGGTCGCGTTGGAAATATTATTGTTCCAGGCGTTAGTCGGGACCCTCCGCCGTCTCGCACGCACGCTTTGTTTACATGCATTTCCGCGTCGGGGCTTCTCACAGCACGAAATGTATAACGCAAGTGGATGGAAGAAATGCTGGCACTCAACGTATAATATTTTAATAAACCTCTGGCACCCAATGTGTTAAGTTAAAGTGCTTTTAAAAAATATATGTAATTATTCAAAAAAATAATAATATCCCCCCCAAAGTGTAAAGATGTTTAAAAAAAATAATACCAAATCTTCAAGCTCAATGCTATTTTCACTATTATTGATATTTTGGGGAAATATATTAAATAAGGCTTAAGTGGTTTATTCATAATGTACCTTTTCACCTTCCTAGGAATGCAGTGGAGTCAAAAGTACAATATTTGTCTTTGAAATGTATTGGAGTGAAAGCCATAAGTATCAAAAATACAAATACTCAAGTAAAGTACAGATACTCAAAAACATTATTAAAGTACAGTACTCATACTCAAGTAAATGTACTTAATTACTGTTCACGCCAAACATTGCTGACAGGTTCTTCCTTCCTTTGCACTGCTGTACAGGTGTTCCTTTCCCCAAGAACTTCCAGCAGGTGTGCAAGAAGATCCTAAGCCGTCTCTTTCGTGTCTTTGTCCACGTGTACATCCATCACTTCGACAGCATCTGCAGTATGGGAGCTGAAGCCCACATCAACACCTGTTACAAGCACTACTACTTCTTCATCTCGGAGTTCAGCCTCATTGAGAACTCCGAACTTGAGCCCCTGGTGAGTTTAGTGAGACCTTTTTTGAGTGATTGAGTGATTGAGTGATTGATTGATTGATTGATTGACTGACTCATTCATTGATCTGTCAAAAAGAGCTCAGATCTCAGAGCTGATTTCTGTTGTGGTACATTGAGTGTAAATGTGTGTGTAGGGTAGCAGAGATAAACAGAAACATGAAATCAATAGTACACCTACACTTTAGAGGTGTAGGGGTTAAGATCGGGAGTGGTGGAAAGAAAGTAATTAAATACATTTATTCAAGTACTGTATTTAAAGCATATATAGAATTTTTTGCATAAAACGAATAACAAAAGTAAAAGAACCCATCATCCACAGAGCTTTTAAAAAGGTGTGGAATAAAAGAGCTTTCAAAGGTGTGGAATAAAAATATTGTAAAAATCTTTTTGGCTCAACAAAACTCTAGAATTATTGTTGTATGTTATGTACATTTGCTGCTCATACCTATGTACTTTTACTTAAGTAGGATTCAGGACTTATACTTGTAATACTTTTACTTGTAATAATCTGATTGATTTGAAGTGGGACTTAAAAATCTATTTTTATTGGTACTTTAATTTTAAGTAAAGGATTTGAATACTTCTTCCACCTCTGAAGATGGGTGATCAATGTAGAGGTCATTGGATGAGAGTTTTGTATGGGATGTCATCAATAGCCCTCCCATGATTCAATACCCCACAAAAAAATAAGAAATTCAACCAATGTAATAATGATAATAATGATAATAATATATCTCAGATTTAAATAGCGTTTTTCTACATACTCAGACGCTTTACATGTAACTTCTCTTAACTGAGTTGTACTTGGTGTCGTTTTCACATCACATCACAGAACAAGCTCCTTAGTGCGACCACACGTCACAAAGAACTATGTCTGTTCATGCATGTGTTAAAGCCTGAGAAACTGGATGATTACTGAGTCACACTGTGTGTGCCATAAAACACATTACCAAACAGTTTTCATATGAAGGTAATTATAATATAAGGATGCTTCTTTGACTGTCCCTTTGGCACATACTGTGGTACAGTATTAACATTGCTAAAAATAATTATGTAAATTAAAAAATTAAAGGATGTTGATGATGATTGATCATAGCATAAGCCTGTTAACTACTGTAAAATGGGGTTGTTTTGGGGGAGGGGGAGGGTCCCAATGTAGTCCCCAGATAAAAATGTTTTTGCTTGATCACTGTAAAAAGCTCTCTTTTGTGGACATGTGTACACACTCAGAGTTACAGAACCGTAAGCGTCCATTTGGTTCCTATAAATCATTTAGCTGGGACCCTTCAAGGACACCTGGGGGTCCCCGGACCCCACGTTGACAACCAGTGTGTTACTACGTTGGCGCAGCTGGATAATGGAGCTCCAAGCGTCAATAAAAAGCCTTGGCTATCATCATTATGAGCCACAGGTTATGCAATTCCCTAGGCAAAATTAAACCCTAATGGGACAGTCATGTCTATAGTCTGGGGAAAGATAAATCTTGTAGACACAACAACACGACGCAACTCTATTTTGTTTTCCTACCTCTCTTATAGAATCTTATTTTTAGTTGTGGGAACAGCTTCAATTATATTTCTCATGATAACAAAATAAGTGGCTACTTGTCATCATCTTTGAAAATGTAGTATTTCATAATAATCACTACTAACTGGATATGTTTTTGTTGTTTTGTTCTGTCTTCTGTTCCTACAGAAAGCGATGACAGAGAAGATATGTAATTAAAGTGAACCACTTGGACAATGGAGTTTACATTTCTACATTCCCTGAGCCTCTTGACAAATCATCAGCTTCGACACCAATTGCTCAAAGCAAAGGACAATTAAAGGATTTGAGCTGTGATGGTGCTTTTCCAAGTTTACAGATTTTCACTATGTTCATCTTAACACACGTGTGTTACTTTCAGCCATGTTCAGACTGAAAGTGGCCCCTTAAGATATCTTGTCTTGCATCATTGTGATGCTTTGATAATGTTCAGCATTTTAGGACTGTCTGTATTAACCATACTTTCTTTTTATATCGATTTGTCTGTTCTCTGTGCATGTCTTATTGTTAATGTCTTTTCTTGTTTTTTACTTTTTTATATTGAGCCTTATTTTGTTGAGTCAAAAGTTGTGTTTTCCTTGATAGGCATACCTTCCTTTCTAGTTTGATCTTTTGATAGACAGAAATTCAGGCAAAAAAAATAGAATGTCATTACACCTTGAGGTGCCTTAAGATATAAATGTACCTTGTTTTCCCAAACTGCCTCTCAGTACGGAAGAAAATATATCAACAAGATAAATAGAGGGGATATTCATTTATTTTGTTTTTTTAACAGAGCTGCTTATGTTTCAAGGCCGTATTATATCTAGTATGATATCAAGAGACTGTTCCAAGGCAAGAGACTGCCAGCTCATTCTAGAACAAACTAAAAGTAGACAGGGACCGCGAAAGTTCCGCCTCTTTTTTTGTCTGATGAAATATCATGTCAGTGGTACAACACAACAGGGTCCGGACCCGGAGACCCCCAGGGGTAGTTAGTATTAGTATCCAAATGGACCGTTCTGGTCTGTATTCAGAGAGTGCACAAAATTGAATCAAATGGGTCCATTTGGTTACACTTTCATTGATCCTGAGGAGTTTACAGTGTAGATTACCAGAGAGTACCAGAGATAAACATTGTATAAAAAATGGTGGTCCTTGAAATTAAAAAAGTTGAGAACCAGTGCTTTAATGTGGTTAGCTGGCGTCAATGAATGAATACATATTTAATAATGGGTATCATGGTCATGTCAAAAATATTCCCCTGGAGAGTGGGGGCGTGATAAAGAGAGTGACGTTGAAGATTTTTTTTTTTTTAAGCCTTAGCTCGAAAATAGCAAATCTACAAGCTCACAACGCTAGCGAATGTGGCGCGTTGTGAGCTTGTACATCTGCTATTTTCGACGCGCGACGCCGTCGTGCAACGGAGTATATCTGGGGCATTTTCAGCCAATGGCAGCGGTGAGCGTGTAGCAGGTGGGCGGGGCGTGCAGTGGGTGGGCGTGACTTGTATGTGTTTATGTACTTTCCCTCCTCATCGTTGTGTTGTTCATGAAATACTTTCATCAGCCGCTCCACTCCACCAGATGGCTTTAATGACTGAAGATTTTGGCCAGTTTGGACACACATTCAAGGTTAGACGACTTTCGTTATTGTTTATTCTTTATTATATTAACACTAAGTAAGTTAAACTCTGTGGGTGATAACTTTTATTTAACGTTTTAGCTTGAAGCGTTTATGTTAGCCAATTATTGATATGGCATGTGAATATTGCTGGCTAACGTTGCTAGCAAGTGACGTTTGCTAATGATATAGTGTATTTATTTTAAGTCCTTGTCTTGTAATGTGGTTTAATGGACGTAAAACACGGTTTACTGCTGCATTGCTTACACAAGCTAGCGTTGTTCCCTAGCATGTTAGCATTGTTGTGCTAACGGGTCACTGACATAAGACTGGCTGACATAAGACTGGCTTTGATTGTCCGATTAGAGTCAGTTACAGATAAATACAGCTGACGACACTTAATATAACGTTATCTGTCCGAAAAAGTTGCACTGTGGTGTTTTCTAGTGAAGCTGCAAAACAGTAGGCTAGATGTGCTGACTACAGCATACTGAACTTCAGGAATGAATGACTTCCACTGAGAGCTGTTGCTGATGCACAGCAAAACGTTGAACTTGGATTGTCCAACGGGTACATTGGTTACATTTGTACACCAATTTACATGTTTCATTATTATTATTATTATTTTTCTCCTTCAAACTAACATTCCAGGTTAAATTAAATCAACATTCAATTCCAATCTGAACTTGAATCTTGAACTGGAATAATTTAATCACAACCACCACAGTTGGAGCTAGGGTAGATAAGAAATCGTCCCTCAGTGAACTGATAAGGGACACAGTTACTTATTTTTGGGAATCAATAAATGACACACCTTACAGGTTTAAAAGGCTCATATACATACTATTCTTCTGCCTACACATACAGTACGTCATGTCCTAGTATGAGCGAATATGGGAGGGGGGTCAACATCACGTGATGCATTTGTTTAGCCCGAAAAACCGTCAGCTGTCCAGAATTCGGGCCAAACAAAGGTGCTTATTGGTCAAAAACCCGGATGTGTGTCTCAAAGAATGGTACAGGTTGGCCCCTATGGTTGGCCCTCTAGACTTAAGTAAACTGGACCTGAGTTGTCTGTACTGTGCTTGGACTGCCATTTCTGTCTACACCAAATCTCTTTGCCAAAAATAGCCGATCTATATGCTCCCAACACGTTGTGACCTTGTAGATCGTTTATCTTTGGCTAATGTCCCCCCCAGATTAGAATATGGATACTGGGGTTCAAGTGGTAAACTTATATACAGTTAGAATTTATATTTTTCTGGGCGTCCCTTATTTTTCTTGGAAATAATTATTAGAATTTTCTGGTAGTTTGCAACCCCAGCCGGAACCAAAATGAGGAAGAGATGGAGTTAGTCCTTACTCAAGCTGCTATGTGGAATTCGTTTAGCTGATGTTACATTACCATACCCCTGCCAACACTAGACTGTGAAGAAGAGGGATATTTTCCGGGGTGACTGCAAATAACCTCATTGCTCCCCACCCCATATTACCATACACCACAGATTATTAATAGAATAAATACAAGGATGTGAAATATTTATAGTTCACAATACAATAAATGAATAAAAAATAAAAAATGTACAAGAAAGTGATCAACATCTAGAATTAACAAAACAAAATATCAAGTGCACACTTTGTGAGAGCAAATGTGTGTAAAGTAATGATTACTACATGTGGAAACTTGCACTTGAAAGTGGCTGTTACACCTAGTAAAGTCTCTTCATTGCTCAAATTCTTTGCTGTCACTCTGAGCTGATGTATAACGTACATGTTGCCCTGCCCACACTTGTAAATGACTGAAATGTGTGAATTTCAGTTGGCAGATATGGTGAGACAGAGGACTATGGCCGAGCTGCAAGCCTTCCAGCACTCTCTCCAGGTAGTCTCAATGTTTGTACACTGTTAAACATTGTGGTTTTGTCCAGTAAATTTGTAACTTCCTGTAAGCTTTCATCTTGTTTGTTGTGTCAGATAATCTCATGACATAGAATAGCCTCTGGTGCCAGTAACCAAGTTTATCTTCTTTGAAATGCGGAAGTTGCCTATCTGTGATCTGTGAGTCGTGACTCATGCACTATCAGTGTTTGTATGACGGCTGTTGGGAATATCCAAGGACAGATGGGGCCTACGTCAGTATTCCTATTAATTCATGTACCACGCCACTGTTTTTGGCAGGTTGCCATAGGGAAAGTAAAGTAACCGTGGGACAATTATATGGGTCAGTGGGGCATTTGTTTTTTATCCAAAGTGGGCCATGTCAAGGCAAGTTTATTTGTATAGCACATTTAAACAAGGCAATTCAAAGTGCTTTACACAAAACATTAAGAACATTAAGGCAAACTGTAAAGGAAACATATTATAAAAGGACATTTGAATACATAACAAATCTTTTTTAAAGAGTTAAGACAATAGAAAAGCTAAAAACAAATATGAGAATAAAGTTACAGCAGCACAAGTGATGAATCAAAAAACACAAATGGACAACAGCAAACAAAAGTCTTCAGCTTTGATTTTTAAAATAATTGAGAGTTGTTATAACTTATACTGAGTGGTAGCTGTAAGCTATGACTTGATTTTGAAAGTCATTGTGTTGCACTGATATTTTAACTTTGTTCCTTCTCTCTCTCGTCCTTTCTCTCCCTTTCCAAACCCACCACATGATATTTCTGGCCCCTCTCGTACTTTCCCTCCCTCCGTCCCTCGCTCTGCCTCTTCCTCACTGTTACAGAGTAGCACGCTGGCTGTGGGCCAAGTGGGTGAGAGCTGTGAGGGGATCCAGCAGAACGGGACGGCCACAGAGGAGAGACAGCACCTCTCTCAAGGCCAAGCAGGTACTGTCAGCCATGGGCTGTCTGTTATCAATGTAATTTTTGCCAGGTGCTGTACTAACATGTATATGATGCGTGGATTTGTTAAAGGGAAACTTTTTTAGGAGATCATTGATAGTGTGGCAAAAAATAATACCCTATGTTTTCTGTGTATTTCTCCGCAACATTTTGACGTCACGAAATGACATAAAATTATTCGTTTCACATCATCAGGCGTATGTAGGCCTGCCTGATGACACAAAAATACACAGAAGACATTGGATATTTTTTGCCACACTATTATTGATCTCCTCACATCAGAACAATTGACCCATTGTCAGCCTTCTGATAGATCCCTGACTGACTAACCAGCAGGCTCTTTCTGCCTTGTTCTGCCCTGGTTCCGCCTTATGGTTGTTTATGTTGAATTTGCTAAAACATTTAAAAACAAAATTTATACTGCACCTGAGATGTTCCTTTTTACTGAGACCAAGTTTAAAATAAGAATTCACTGAATATCAATACGAAGCAACTGACAAAACGTTATTTCAATGGTAGTGGATGGAGAGAAAGGACTTTTGTCCAACCAAGAAACGGCAACCAATGGGTGCGAAGAGGGGTACAACCACGGGCGGGTCAATTGGATTTAGGTTCAAAATCGGCAAAATGTATCTTTAATACTCACTTATTTTGCATGCATGTGCACACCGGGCTCTTAAATTTGTACAGAGATGGAGAAAAGTCAGCCTCTGAACATCCCAGATGCAGCTAAGAGAAGGAAGAAGAAGAGAACAAGAGCAACGGACAGCTTTACAGGCACTTTTGATGGTAATGACTCACAAATGATCAGATTAGAAACGTAGCTAAATGGAATAACTTGATCATGCTTGCATGATGTGAGACACCTGCTGCAGACTTACAGGATGTAATGTTTTCCCCCAGACCTATACAAGCTGACAGATGAGATGCTGGGTCAGGGTGCATACGCCAAAGTCCAAGGATGCATAAGCCTCCAGAATGGCCAGGAGTATGCTGTAAAGGTAAGTTAGACTTTGCAATATCAGCTTTGCTTTTGCATATTTCACTGGATTCTTAAAAATGTCATTCAAGACAACCACAATAATTCTTAAAATCAGAGTGGGAAATTTCAAGTGACCAAGAGCCACCAAATCAATGTTGGCTGACAGAACGGTGAAGATGCCTTGTGAATTTTGGGAATGTACTGGTTACTCTGGCTTGTAGACAATAATGTGATTTGAACACTGTACTTTATAAACTTTTGTTGGGACTGTGGTTGGTGTACTGTACAGTAGCAGCATCAGCTAAGCTGTGTATTTTTGCTTGATTGGTCTACTTTTGTAGGGACGTGTACTACAAACATCTGGCCCCGTCTGAGCCATGCTGTGAAATCAAACACTATTGGAAAAAAGTCTACAAAGAAGTCCTTGTCAATAAATATTATTCTCTCAACATATTACCACTACTATGGGTAGCCTTATATAGCTCAGGCCTGATTAATTGTGAAGGATTTAAAAAGAAGTTCAAGGCTTCGTTCAAACCATACAAAGTGATTTGTGTTTAGGTGATTTCGATGTGTCCACTGTATTTCCACTTACTGCTATGGGGTTAAAAGCATGCTTGATGATTAGGACTATCATCCTTGTTTTGGAAAGTATATGCTAAATGCATAAATTGTAATACCTCCATTTCTATTTGCATAGATCATAGAGAAGAGTGCAGGCCACAGTCGCGGCAGGGTCTTCCGAGAAGTGGAGACACTTTACCAATGTCAAGGAAACAGGTGTGTGTTCTTGTCGTCACCCTGAGGATGAACAGCGATATTCCATAAACGGCCCATTGCAATTGATAGTAAATGTCCCTCATTCATGAACGGCTCATTGAAATTCATATTAAATGTCCTTCACTCGTGAAAAGCACATTGTAATTCATAGTAAATGTCCCTCATCCAGGAACATTTTGGAGCTGATCCAGTTTTTTGAAGATGACACTTGCTTTTACTTGGTGTTTGAGAAACTGCGTGGAGGTAAGGCTCCTAATGTGTTTATAAATATACATCATCAAAATAACATGTGAATGATCCCATTAGTGGCTTTTATATTTCTCTAAAAGTGAAATTCTGCTCTCAGGCTCCATTCTAACACACATCCAAAATCGTAAGCACTTTACTGAGCTGGAGGCTAGCAAGGTGGTCAGAGACATCGCCCAGGCTCTTGACTTCCTCCACACAAAAGGTATGTTGCTTACTTTATCATCTACACCTGTGAGACAGACCTGCAAACATTGTGGATTAAAATTTCCTCATTGTGGATTGTGCTTTTCAACAGGCATTGCCCACAGAGACCTCAAGCCTGAGAATATCCTTTGTGAATACACTGATCGGGTAAGATTATAATGGCGATTGTTTGTAATTGTTATTAACAACATTAACCCTGATGTCTCTATTGGGCATGTTGTTATAGGCGAAAATACATAAGGCTATATGCTTAATTTATTCGGTACAATAAAAATAGCAGATCTACAAGCTTGTAATGTGTTGTGAGTTTGTAGATCGGCTATTTTCGTTGTGCGACAGCTTCAGGCTTAAATGGTAAATACTGTTTATTATTGTGGCTAAATTATTTATTGTAGCACAATAACTAATCAGCAGGAAATAAGTAATTCATCAGTTTATAGTTATTGTGTTCTTCACGTCCTCCTACTCAGGTGTCCCCAGTGAAGATCTGTGATTTTGACTTGGGAAGTGGGGTGAAGCTGAGCAGTGCTTATACGCCCATAACGACTCCAGAGCTCACCACACCGGTAATGTACCAAAACCCCGATCTCAACATAGTACCCCTACGCATAGATACAACACAATGTGTTGCATTGTGTACCATTACAATAAATCAGTTCTGTATTCTCATCAGCGTTCATAAGATAAAGTATGTGTAGTAATTGTATTTTGAATAACTTTTAAGTAGTACAAAACAATATAAATACAACTATTTCAAAATGAAAATAAAACACCAGGCTTGACAAGGAAACAATGTATTTCAATCCATTTGACCAAGTCTAGACCCAGACTCTGCTCCCCCTTAACCATCCCTTTAGGGAATATTTAAAAGAAACATGGGAACTAGGTTGCTCTTAAGGTCTGCAGGTAACCCATTCCATGCTACTGTTGCTGTGGGCGTGACTGTGCATTGTCCAATGTTTCTCTTTTACTGGTTAAATAGACTGCCTTATTACAGAGGAAAATTTGAAGTGTGTTGCAGGGAGTATCATATGTCTAGCAGCGCAGCTCAAATTGTCTGCTGAACTAGACTTCGCAAAATGAAATAAATGATGTAATTAAACTGTGATACTTGACCTAGATTGATCCTTTGTTAGCATGGCAACCGTACTGTGTGGTTTAATTTAGTTTTGCCTTCTCATCTCAGTGCGGTTCAGCAGAGTACATGGCTCCAGAGGTGGTGGAAGTGTTCACCGATGAGGCCTCGTTTTACGACAAACGCTGTGACCTGTGGAGTCTGGGGGTCGTCCTCTATATTCTGCTGAGTGGCAGTCCGCCCTTCACGGGTCACTGTGGCACAGACTGCGGCTGGGACCGCGGAGAGACCTGCAGGACCTGCCAGGTACGCTCTCAACTACCTACTTAACACAGCCAGCCTCCACCTATGTTTCCTTAAACCTGGACATGACAAAAAAGTCCTGTCTTGGAAGATATTTTATAATGTATTAAAAAAGCGATGCCTGCAGATTAGATTTTTGTAAGGTAGAATGGGAATTTGTCTGAGTATGGTGAGGCACCCCATCACATTCAAATTAAATCGCAAAAACTAATTGTTTATCCCCATATACTGTATATTGATGTAGGCCTATCTATTAACCCACAATATATATCAAATTTCTAGTGGAGCAGCGCCCCACCTCAAGTACACCCCTGTTTACTGCTCAGAGATTAGAGCATCTTTTCAACGCATATTTTATTGCCTTCTAAAATATAGTTGGGCTGCAACTACTGTAACTATTGAATTTCATTATCAATTCATCTATCAATTATTTGATGAATCTATATGATAGGGTAAGTGATTTACTTAGGTTAAAATAAGTGTTAAATAGCTCTATATTCTGATAGTACTCATTGCTTTAGAGTATTTGTTCAGTAAAAGGAGTCTCCCATGTCTCTCCAGCTCTTTATTAAACAGAAAATGCATTTTCAGTGCTCTCTCCTGATTGGTTTAAATGTTGTCACCTACCTGAAAATGTACTATATTCTGTTTACTAAAGAGCTGGAGAGACAAATGCTCTGTAGCAATGATTATCAGAATATGGTACTTTAACCTTTTTAACAAAAAAATATACATATATCACTTACCCTACCTTTAATTTAGGCCATATAATGACAATAAAATTACAAAATTATGGGAATTGCCCATCGCAAGTTATTTTAACCAATATTTGAAGAACACTATAACGGGGATTAAAAGATTCTGGAATATTGTTTCTTTGCAGAGCCACTTGTTTGAAAGTATCCAGGAGGGAAAGTATGAATTTCCAGAGAAGGACTGGGCCCACATCTCTGATTGGGCAAAGGACCTCATATCCAAGCTGTTGGTCCGTGATGCCACTTTACGTCACAGTGCTGCTCAGGTCCTGATGCACCCTTGGGTGCAGGGGGTATGTGTCATTTCTGCTGTTTATGATAATTTTTGTTTGTTCTTAGAAAACATCTAGTAGTTTTTGCATACACAGTATCAGTGCTGACATCCCTTTTTTGTTTTCCATGGTGCAAGTTTTATTTTGTGATTGTTTAAAACGGTTTCAAAAGACCCGATTTCCATTGACACTTTGGTGATTTCAATTCCACAGAATGCTCCAGAGAGAGGTCTTCCAACTCCTCATTTTCTACAAAGGTAAAAGATGTTGCTTTGATACTCATACACATGTTTATAAAGCACCAATCTGGGAACCCATCGTCAAATAAAAAGGAAATACAGCGCCTTCTGCTGTTTTTTACTTATTCATTTGGCTCTGGGCGGAGCTGAACGGAGGACCCGTGCTCAGGGAAACCGGGTTTTTGGTCTGCCTTCAGCCTTCCACTTCCGGTGGTGCGACTATGTTTTCATTCCCACTAACAATATTTCTCCACGGAACACTTAACACAATTTCTCCCAAAGAACATGGATCGTTTTGGTTATAAGCCCACTTGTTTCTATGATGAAAGGGCAAGTTAAAATGTTACTAACTTTCCGTGGTTTTGTCTGCTCCGAGGACGCTATTATTAAATGAGTTTCGGTTTGTTTCCAGTGGGAATCGAGCAGCACACATGTAAATCCCGCCCACTACATTTGATTGGGTAAAGCGTGGCCTGCTTCCTGATCTGAAAGCACGCCCACGCCAATGTGCACGCGTTGTCAACACGGCTACCGACAGATCCAAGCGCAGCGATGGATCTGTTCTTGAAAGCACTTATACCAACACAGATTCCTTAGTGTTCTTTATAGAGCAGCACAAATAATAACTAGATACTAGGTATACAATCACAAATCCATGGTGTGGGTGTGAACAAATAACGGTTCCGACATCTGTTTCTATCTCATGGCTAGCAAATAACAATGGGCCAATGAGTAAAATTTTTAATCAAGTATTTACAACTCAACATTTTGTCTTCTCCCTGCTCTCTAATTACAGGAACAGCAGCACCAAAGATCTGACCCAGTTTGCTGCTGATGCCATCGCCTTTAACCGGCAGCTATCCCAGCATGACGAGGAGCAGGAAAAGGAGCAGGGGGATGTCAGTGTCATCGTATGCTCCATGAGGCTCTCCCCTCCATCCAATTCCAGACTGGCACTCAGGCGGGCACAGTCCAACGCCCTGCGCACCACGGACTTCATGCCCGCTTCAGAGGACCTCGCAACCTGATACACACAAGTGCATAATTGTGAAAAACCCCAATACAGGACCATGAGAAATCCCAATACTGAACCACGAGAAACCCCAGCTGTAGTCCTGCTAACAGCTTGTGTGTATAGCCCATTGTTTCTTGTTCCATTGATTTCAAGTTCCTGCATCTCCTCTTCTCTAAAGGGAGATGCAAGTTTGTGTGGAACATATGTATGCACACACACACACACACACACACACACACACACACACACACACACACACACACACACACACACTTTTCATGTTCTCTGGCTGACCCCTGCATTGTCTCATGTGAGTTACTGTCTATTTATTTGAATTTTATATATATTTAAACATTTTAATCCACATCAGGATTAGCCACACAGTATTGGAAATGATGACTAAATGCACCAGTCATCTACCTAACTCCTGTATGATTCCATTGTTTCCAATGTATTGCCAGTAATCTCATCTCTTTGAGCACTAAGGGAACATTTTATCCTTGGCTACTATGCTGAACAGTTTAGTTAGCACTTATTTATTTATTTTTTTGTGCCATTTTTTTTCAAGTGTTACTTTATATTTAAAGGTGGATACTGGATTTGTGGCCATAATTCTTCATTGCATTACACAGTAAAGGAACAGTACGTTTTGGAAAATAATGCATAAAGGGCCTTGTCCTTGTATTTTGAGCTGCCAGCACCTTTCAGACATGCATTCCTATGATAAATACGCTGGAGCGCTCCTCTTCCCAGTGCCGAATATCGTGTTTAAGCGCTCTCTGCGTCCAGCGTTTTTTGGCAGAGCCCCCTGAACGCTTCAAATAGAAAATGGTTCAACTTTGGGAGAGGAGGCTGCTCACCCATGTCACATTGTTGATGGGTTTGAACCGTTGCGGGCATCAATAAATGCTCTGTGCGCTTAATTGCTCTGGACATGATATCCAAAGCGCACCTCTGCTCAAAAAGCACTTTCTGTGGACATGGCCTCTTACAGTACAGTACAGTATAATCCTGTGTTGATGGCAAATAGTAGCGTATTATTATCAATCTGGGAAATGTTACGAATCTTACATTATGTAGCTGTTACTGTTGACGAAAGTCCTTCTCATTATTTTACAGGTTTTATTTGTATCATCCCAAACTGTGAAATTGTTACTGTTTTTTTACGGTGTTGAATGGATAGTTATTGAATGCTTTAAGAGCACTGCTTTCCAGGCACTTGAGATCATTTTTGTGTGTTTTCCTATTCATTTTATCCTAGCTTTATTTTGATTTGAGTGAGTGCACATGGGCTGAAATAGTCAATGCTGGATGGAGGGGAATGTCCATTACTTCTGCACAGACTTGGATTGTCCCTTAATCTGAAGCTAGCTCTTCCATTTTCTTAATGTTTTAGTTGTGTAGGCATTAGGCAATGCCATGCATTTCTCCTAAAAGTGTGTATGTAGAAAGCACTGGGATGAGGAAAGTGGATGAATGCAATGTGAGTTTGAGAAGTTCAGGATTTGATCAAATTATTTAGTACTTTACTAGAAATTTCTAGCTTTCACATCTTCAATGCAATCTGATCCGGATTTGTTATGGATGACTTATTGTTATTTCTTTGCACTACGTTACCCATTTACTTTACAAAGATGGCAAGGATGTAGCAATACTGTGAATAATAGATTTGGGTCAAGAAATATGAACTCAACCTCTGATATTTATCTTTTTAACATGTTATCCTCATAATTACCATAATTACCTCAGAGTCCTCAATTGCACCACATCTTTGCACATTTTGTACAAATGCAGAACCATCCAGAATAGACTTGCAGGCTTCCCTAACAGTAAATGAGTGTATTGTTTTGATATGTGTATTGCT
Organism: Gymnoscopelus braueri; assembly: GCF_963280865.1. NCBI lineage: Eukaryota > Metazoa > Chordata > Actinopteri > Myctophiformes > Myctophidae > Gymnoscopelus > Gymnoscopelus braueri. The sequence goes on along the minus strand of NC_137607.1, from coordinate 37,508,698 downwards.
TGTCTGAATTACTTTGACATGTTTTAGATTGTATGTGATCTAAAAGTACTTTTTGCTGATTGATGAATTGATGTGCCCTTTAAAGGTTTCTGCATATAGTTTATATTCTAGGTAGGCTAAAGCCTGATTTATAATACTTTGAAATATGACTGTCATTTGCCGAAAACAACAGATATTCGATAAGCAACGCAGTGGTATGACAAATTAGGCTTACGGTAGGGCAATTCTATTCTGGAGTCAAAGGGATTTGTTTTTATACTGGAACATGTATGATGGTTGTATGTGAATGGTTTTGCCAATGACATGACATAGGTCAAGACTTTTTTTTTTTTTTTTTTAAGTCCACCACATTGTGAATGACAGTGAGCTATGATTTTATGTAACCTTTTTGCTTTTGATGTATTAATTTGGAGTCAGCTTGATTGCCTCACACCTTGAGGATATTTTTTAATGGGGTCACTGATGTAAGTCTACCACTTATTTCTCACCCTATTAACTTTGTTGCCTGATAATGTCAACAAGTCATCCCCGATCTCACCCAGTTGCCATGGTCACTCCATCCCTATAGCAACAAAGGTCCTTCACACAAGCAAGGCAGGAATGGAGTGATTTGCCGTCAGAGTGCACACATTAGAAAACAGTCACTGTCTGGCTACATTAAATCCCACTCACTGGGCTATATTAAAGCCCCCTCCCTATTGTTATGAATCATCAAAGTGCCTGCCCCTCTGTCTTTAATGGCATTGTTTGAAACAGTAATTGGCATGCAGACTAAATAGCTACTCAGCTCTCATGAGGTCCAACACATTGGCTAATGCTCTCACAATGTTCAATATTCTCTGAAATGTTATCACTGATGTTTTCAAATGGGGGAAAAGGGAGAATAAAAGAATGGAATCTGACCAATTTCTTGCTTTCAGCCCCAGCACTCATACAGCATGACTGGATAAATTTAATTGATTAATTGAGGGTATGAAGATGAAGGAAGAAAGAGAGCATAGGGAATGACACTACAGAAGCGTGGGAAATATATGACACTACAGGAGCTAGTCGTTTAAATGTAAAAGTGCATCAGGAACATTAGGAATAGCAATCCTGCTTGCTTCACTATGTATGGTTTGACAATGTAAAAAAAACAATAATAGCTTAGGACGTTTCCCAGAATAGCCCCCCCCCCCTACTTGTAGACAACACAAAATGATGAGTTAATAGGCTAAAAAGTAATGGATAACAAAGCAGATATTCATATGGTATTCTGGACCCTGCCATTTTCTCTTTTTGTAGTAGGCAAACTCTTAATATCCAATGTATCAACTTTGGATCAAGGCTGGTCACATCAGAGAGCCACATATGCATACAAAGAGCGCCCTCTAGCGATATATCAAGTTGAATATCTGCACTAGTAGAGCGTGTGAGTGCGTCGCGGAGCAGCAGTCCTCTCTGGTCTTTGTATCACCTGCTTGAAGCAGTGCTGTTCCTGCTGGCTGTTAACTGAAGTCCACGGATCGATCCAATTGAAAGGACTACACACGCGGCAACACATTAAACAACAATATGGAGCTGCTGATCTGGTGTAAGTAAAAATATATATATTGGCTATGTTTTAAAAAAGAAATCATAAACATAGCTTAGTCAGACTGAAGTGACGTTAAATGTGGTTTTGTGTGTACTTTAGCACTATTTATTTTGTCTACACAGAAAAATATTTAAAGCTTTAATATAGGCTTTATATATTTGTTATCATTGCTTCGAAATTAACCAACGTGTTTGCATTTGCAAGAAGCCTAAATAATAAAAGGAATATAGAAAACAGCAATAGACCTTTTCAACATTGACAACTAATTGGGTCCGAGATTGTTTCCTGTCCAGTGTTCAGTGGCTGACAGGAAATAAACTTGGAACCAAAGTGTTTCCTAATGCAAGTTCATATACAAGTTCAATAGACAGCTCGCTAAACTGAACAAACATGAAAGCTTCAACAATGTTATGAAGTTGCTATTCTGTTTTTCTCTCTCAGTTGCTCATCCTTACACCTTTGAGGTAAGGTAAGGAGTTGACCAGCCTACAGACTGTCCATCTGCTGTCCAGCCTCTCTGTATCGGACAGAGCCATCCTTCAGACATGGTGGTCACTGACAAGGATTGTAGAACTTCTACCAAAGCTCCCAGCAGGAAACGTCATGTCCTGCAGCCTCAGAGCATGCCCTCCCCAGCGCTATGCTGTGCCTGTGGGCTTTGCATCATGCTGGCAGGCATCAACATCACCCTGGTGGGAGCCTTTGCCTTTGGCACTTTCATCCCCACTGGCAATCCGTTGATCATCATTGGTCCGCTGCTCCTACTCATAGCCGTGGCCTTCTTCACGGCGTGTTGTGTGTTCAGCCGAAGACCCCCGGCACACATGGCCAGGGGCAAGGCTAAAGCTGGAGAGAGCTGGGGGCTGATGCGGTTGGGGGCGGCCGCCTTTGAAATGGAGACAAGCGAGCACACGCTGCAGGACACCACCGCCGTGCAGATCAGTGCCACCAACTCCCCCAGCTCGTCCCACAAGTCAAGCTCCAGCCATGGGGACACTGCGGCTGTCGTACGTGGTTGTGAGGATGAAGCTGGTCCCACAGGTGAACTGTACATAACAGAGCCCCCCTGCGGTGGAGACAACATCTACATTGTAGACAATGCTCCAGATGACATTGGAGAGCAAGTATGTTCAGACTCATAAGAATATCAGTATAGCATGTGTGTGCCCTTAACAAATGGTTGTTTTAGTAACTAGACACACACACACACACACACACACACACACACACACACACACACACACACACACACACACACACACACACACACACACACACACACACACACACACACACACACACACACAGACATGTGTCTTTAGTCTGTAAGACAGTGAATCAGTGTTGGCATTTGTAAAAAAGGGTCTAATTACTGCAAGTCAATATTAATGACTTGTCACTAGTAAAATAATGAATATTTACAGGTTATTACGTGTTCAATGTTAATTGCTCAATTACGGTTTGTGATTCACAAAGAGGAAACAAGAGCATTGTACAATATGTTAATCTAAGTGCCTGTTTTACATTATGTGATTCTAGTTACAGTAAGTGAAGTACCCAGATAAAGGGGGATATCATCTTATGTTTAGTGTTACTGGTGAATATCTTGCTTTTTTTGGTCTTCACTTTGAAGATTGAGAAGAAGGCTAACTGTCTCCAATCTATGTAAAGCGCTTTGGATAAATGTGCTATATAAATGCACCATTTACCATTTACATGCAATTACACACAGTTTCTGATGCTCATTGTATGAACTGCAATGTAACTTTGAGCCTTGATTGGAGGATGTTCAGTAGCACAGTCTTTGTCCTTCACCTTTCATTAAAAAACAAAACAAAAACTAGAAAAAGTGCTCCTCGGAGCACAGGTCTCCGCCAGGTCAGGTAGGTTCTTGTGGCCTCCTGGTGGCGCTATAATAGGCCAATGTCAAAAGGGTGCCACTTCTTCTTAGGCAATCGGACACTGCATTCATGATTTGAGGCATTTTGTTCAAAAAAATTGTTTTGCTAAATTAGACCTGCTGGTGGCGCTATAACAGGCCAATGTTAAAAGGGTGACATTTGCTCCTCAACATAGTGAGAATGTGCGTGCAAAGTTTGACCGCAATCGGACGCTGCGTTCATGATTTGCGGCATTTTGTTCAAAACAAGCCACTACTGCAAACTTTAGATGTCAATCTTAGCCAATCAGGATGGAATATGAAAAATCAAACACACCCGTCTTGATCACATGACTATAGAGATCATGTGTACCGAATACCGATGTGCGTGAAATTTGGATAAAATCGGAAGGAGTAATATAAAAAAATGTGTTTTACATAAGTCGGCCTCCTGGTGGCGCTATAAAAGGCAGATGTGAAAAATGCAGGGCAAAGGTTTTTCCTTGACCTCTAGGGAGTGCGCTTACAAAGTTTTACACAGATCGGTGCAGTTATAGGTAAAAACACGAATCGGCCTGTTATAGCGCCACCATGAGGCTGATTTGAAAATGTTCAAGTGCATTTCTTCCTGGGCATAGTGGAAATATGCGTGGAAGATTTAAAGGAAATTGCATGCTGTGTTTATGATTTGAGGCATTTTGTTCAAAACGGAGCACTCCTTCAAACTTTGGAAGACATTTTTAGCCAATCAGGATGGAATATGAAAAATGTGAAAGACCCATTTCGTTTGATACTGTGTACCGATTTGCAGGATTTTTGGACAAAATCTTTAGGAGTACTGTCAAAAAATATGTTTTGCACAAATCGGCCTCCTGATGGCGCTATAAAATACCCATGTGAAAAATTTGGGGCAGAGGTTCTGCTGTGGCATCCAGGGAGGGTGTGTGCACAGTTTCACTGCGAGCAAGCCAACGGTGCCGGAGATTAGCTGTACACAGACAGAATGACGGACACACAGACGGACAAACGGACGGACGGACGGACAGGGGGTAAAACATACTCTCTCGCCAAGCCTTTCGCCCTGGCGGAGACAATAAGGTGCATTCAAGTAGCTGTATTTTGAAACTGTACAGTATTGGAGTGATGTTGTGAGGAATTTTGATGTACAACCAATGTTAATTTGCAAGTGAATATACGTTTACATAGTTCTAGAAATAAAGCTGAAATGTTGCACACACACGCACGCACGCACACACACACACACACACACACACACACACACACACACACACACACACACACACACACACACACACACACACACACACACACACACACACACACACACACACACACACACACACACACACACACACACACACACACACGTCTTCATTTCTGTTTGAAACCCCACTTCAATAATAGGACCTTTTATGTAAGATACACAGAGACAGCCATAAAAGACGACACCGCACTCATGTAACAGGTAGGATAATAGAGGCAGGATGTGAAGATAATTCGCTGTTATCAGAGGAGCCGGTGCAAACTGTACAAACAGCTTCCTCTCAGCGCATAGTGGCATCACATGGCATCTGACCCAACAGCTGTTAGCAAAGACCATGAGCAGTGTTTACCCACCATTACACATCTGTCATTCACAAACACATCTATGCGCACTGCAAAGCCATGGAGAAAGATTAAAAAGAAGCCCCCGCTGTCTGTTGTTTGCTACAGATAAGGACTCATGAATTTTGTGGATAGCTGTACAAATAGTGCAGGTGTTTGGAATGATTCAATTAGCCAAGAGCAGAGTTTAGATCATGAGGATCACATATCTAGGCAACTTCAACTCATTCTGCAAAAGCCATCATGCAGTTAATATTTTCTGTGGGGTAGCAACGGGAATTTCATTCAATGCAGAGGTAAAAGAAAGTAATTTCTACTATTCAATTTGCATTGAATCTTTTTTCTTTCTTTTTTTTTAGCAAAATGAAAAGTTATGTTCAGATGTTTGTTTTTGTTTGTAGGCATTCCATCATGCTTGATACATTTTTACATAGTTTCTCTCGATTTTACTGGAAGGATGATATCAAAATATTTGCAAAGTGAATACAAAGTGATATAATATAATATGGTTTTGACCTTCAAAATGACACTCTCATGACAGTGTCAAAGATTCCCAAATGTTAGGCCAATAATGACCCCTCCTTGTTGGAGGACGTGTCAGCAAAATGTAGAGAATCAAGTTTGTTTGGCCGAAGAGTCATTGAAAATCAGGGTCATTGAAACAATCTCCTCTCTAACCGCACAACTACCTCAGTGGGGTAGGGTGATAATGATATGACAATGATATGAGTGCTTGGATGGTTTACTGCTGGACTCTCCGGTTGCTCTCTTACTGCCTACTGCAACTGCAGGAACCTCGGACTTCCACCCCTGTCCCCTCCTCTCAGGATCCTTGAAGGGGTGACAGGGACTTTCTTCAGTAGTGATGCACGGGTCGACCCACAACCTGCAGGTCCTGCGGGTGGTTTGAGTCGGGTTCAGGTCTTTGATTAACATCTTTTTTCACCACTATCTGTTGACCTCTGGCAGGCTATACTGTCCTCTTCCTGTCCATAGCTATGGGACAGACAGACACTGGGAGGTCTGATGAGATGCATTGGAACATGAGGCAGCATTCTGGGATGAGCTCAGACCAGAAATCCTCTTGAGAATATTTATTTTTATAGCGGTAGGTTTGCTAGGGTCAGTACCAAGGATTGACTTCTAGAGAACAGCTCCGGCTCTGGGGACAGGCTTGGATGGATTAATGTCAGGAACTCAGTACTCTCGACATCAATGATCAGCATAGTGAAAAGCCATTGTTTGGTATGCATAATTGGATAATATGAGGGAATGTGTTGATGCATAACTGATAGTTGTTCTTGTTGTGCTTTTTTGTTCTGTGACAATATGACATGACAATACAGGTGTGTTTCAGGGCCATTTCAGAATTATAAATGTTTGTACATATACCGTACACTGGACCCTGGACCATGACCATTATTATCACCGTAATAATTAAGGAGCACAACAAAAGTGTTTTGCTAAATTCTCTGTACCCATTCTGAAGTTTCCTTACAACATGACACACAACACAGTTACAGATTGTTACTATAATTAATGCAAGCTATGTTTAAATACATTCTGCATGAATGCTATTATTACTGGAATTTGTGATATGGAGCAGGTGAATTGTTAAAAGGACAAAGGAAACTGCTTAAGAGCTTTCTCTACCTTTCAGGCTTCTGTGCTGAGTAAATCAGAAATCCCACGTCATTTTCATCAGCTGGGGGGCTTGATGAAAATGGCTTGTCTCACTGGAGGTCCTGACATTCGTCCCTCTAAAACTGTCCCTGGTGCCAATCCTGTGTGCTGACCTTATAGCAACCCTGCCACTAGAGGAATTATTTTGAAGAGGTTTTCTGATCTGAGCTCATATCAGAATGCTGCCTCATGTCCCAGTTTCTCCGCAGACCTAACAGTGTATGTCTGATACAGCTCGCTGCAGGAAGAGGACAGTGGAGCTTACCAGAGTTTTATGGAAGATTTTGTCTTGGAGGTTCCTTTCTTATTAATAAACACAGTGGCAAAACAGTGGCAGTGTCCATAAAAGCACAATATCTTCTTTATTCTCTTGGTTATATGTTATTGACTGCAAACATAGGCTATGGTAATTGACAAACAGAGGAAATTGCTGTAATTTGCAAACCCATTCTCATTTAATTTGTCTCCACTCATTAAAGTGGTGATTTGTGGATTTAATCATGTTAACAGTGAAGCTAAAGGCCCATAGTGATTATGGGTCATTATGGTTAGATGTGTTTGTGTCAACCACATGATTTTCATTGACAGTGGTAGGTGGAACCATTATGTTCACGCTAATGCGATACATTAGACTAGGGCACTGTTTCGCAAATGGGGGTACAATAGAAATGCCTACTGGTATTATATTCATTTATATTTTCATTGATTTATTTGTTACACTCATGGAAACATATAGTCTACATTCAAATAATGAATTATATGTTTAGAATCCATGGCTAAAAATGGACGAAAAAACTCGTATTTTATCAGCCCCTTTATAATAATAATAATAATAAATGTGGCAAAGTGTAAATGTGCAGTATCTCTGCACTTTGTCCTGAACATAAAGACTGTAAACCAACTAGGCTAGATATTTACATTTAATGGTCGTGACTTGAGGAACAGTAATAAATGAAAATGATAAATGATGACATCACTTGTCTCAAGTTGATTTCAGCTTGAGAACAAATCTTTATCATGATCCTAAAAGAGGGCACTTTGAGTTGATAATCACTCATGCACAAATCTTCATTTAAAATTACATTGATTAATCATTTATTTATTAGTTAAAAAAAACACATTATTTTCCTTTCTTTGGATCATTGATCACTCTGTGATCATGACTTGTAGGCTATATATTTGCTTTGAACTGTGTGCATTTTATGTACAACAGTGAATTGAATTCTTAGGATTGCAATATAAACAAGGCAATTTTTTTTTTTCAATTATTTTGACATTTTGTGTTGTTGTACCTGGCTGTACTAGTAGTTACAAATGTGTGATCACTGATTACCTTTAACATAAATTGTGAATCTGTATTTTCTGTACTGCCATCACAATCTTGTCAATAAAGTAATCCATTCATTCATTCCTTGTCAAGTGTCAACGCTATAATGTTTCTTAAAATAAAGATGTGTGTTAACCCAAGGGACACATAGTATCATCTCACGTTTCAAATGTAACATTACAAACTATCCGTATGGCTAAAATTGTGCATTTGAGAGCTTAAAAGCTTTTTTTTTTTTATGGATAGTAAAAAATATACCCACCTCGTTTTGTCTCCTTCCGGTGTCTTTGAGCTGTATTGCTTTGTTTTAAAAATATAAGGTTTTCTTCATTTCCTGAAAAAAATATATTTAGTTTTTTCATTTCTTGAAAAATGAGCATTTTGGAGTTAGCTGGTTTCTGCCCAACAGCAGAGTGTTAGGTCCTAACACATATAAATACAGATGGGAATAAAGTATTCAAAGTCTCGCACCAGTGCACCTAGTGCCCACTCTTCCTAGTGACCAGTCTTCCGGGTGCCCACATTTCCCTAGTGCCCACTCTTCCGGGTGCTCACATTTCCCTAATGTCCACTCTTCCTAGTGCCCATTTATCCAGGTGCCCAGTCTTCCTGGTACCCAGATTTCCCTAGTTCCCACTCTTCTCTAGCCTGGTAAACCCTCCCTCCGGAAATCTCATTTCTATTTGATTCTCCTGGAATCAAATAGAAATGAGATTTCCGGAGGGAGGGTTTACCAGGCTAACTCTTCTCCACACCTAAGTGCCCACTCTTCCAGGTGCCCACATTTCCCTAGTGCCCACTCTTTAGTGCCCAGTTATCCCGGTGCCCACCTTTCCTGGTGCCCACTCTTCCTAGTGCCCAGTCTTCCCAAAGATATGGTGCCCAGATGTCCCTAATGCCCACCTATCCTGTATCCCTGTAGAAAGATAGGTGGCGGAGCTGGGGGCAGCGGAAATTGAGAAGGCTATTAGGGCTTACAACAAGGAGGAAGAACAAGATCAGAAATGACTAAAGGATCAGTTTGTAGGTTGGAGGCGAGGATAAAGCAGGAGTTTCTGTGGATGCGGTTAGAGAGGACATGCAGGTGGTTGGAGTGATCGAGGTGGACATAATAAAGCCAGATCACTTGAGAGTGAACCAACTGCTGGCAGAGCATGCCTTCTGAAGGACACTGGGGTCATTTAGGAAAGCTGTGCATGAATGGCGGGCGTAATGGTAACCAGACCTTCAATGATCTATGGAAATGCATTCCAAGGACCTACTGGAAGAAGATTGATCCCAAGGGGAAAGGCCTGTCTCAGAGTTTTTTGATGTGCTGTTGCATGGTGGGAGATTGTATCACCTTCTTTGGTGATGAACTGCATGATGGCCTGTACATCTTAGACTTACCGTCCTAGTCTGAAGACGTTATGCAAGCTTGCATACTCAGTACGGTCTGGAGCAGTTAGGTCTCCCACACAATATGGGGGGAACTGGCAGCCATGACTACCTAAAAGAAAGAGAAACAATATAATCTTCTGGTGAATTAAATGTTATTTTGTCCAACCTGTATGGTGGAGTATGTTAGCAAAATATAACTATTGGGGTGGTTGTATTTTGTGCTCTTTTGAGATTCAGATCCCGTGTCTAGGTTAGACACAATCTGTTTCTGGTTTGACAAATTTTGAGTTGAAGATCAAAATAAAATGTCTCCCCTAACCAAGCAGGCAGGCTTTATTAGCTCAGTTGTAAAGATTTCAGCACTTGTGTAGGAGACCGGGGTTCAAATACAGGGTAGAACAGGAAATATTCTGGGTAGAACAGTAACAAGCTGGGCTGCCACTAAAACAAATACACAAATGAAAAAACAATCCATGTTCCTTCTGTTTTTTTCCCTCCTTCATTATACAAAATCAGCCAGTACAGTATATCTGGTGAGGTAAATCACTATTAGAGCAAAGAATGTGTTCTGTAGGCATACAGTACAATGTGCTTGTGCTTGTATCATATGCAACAGCACCATGAATAATATTCATGCAGGTTCATAATTTTGTTCAAAAGACATTACCAAGAGGATGTTAGCTCTTATTAACAGGGTTCAGGGGAAATGTCTCCACCTTGTGGAAAACAGGCCAACATTACCATGATCTCTTTAGGTCTATGATGATGATTGTCTCCACCAGGCCCAAAGGTGGAGGCAGCCAGGCAGGGATTATGTTTTCACTCCTGTGTCTGTGTCTGTGTACAGCTAATCTCGGGCACCGCTGGGCCAATCATCATGAAACTTTGCATGCACACTCCCAGTAGGCCAAGGAAGAACCTCCCCTTCAAATCAGCCTCATGGTGGTGCTATAACAGGCCGATTCACGTTTTGACCAATAACTCTTGAACCCGTTTCTTACCCCAAAATTCAACATCCAACAATCAGACCCAAATTGGATGTTGAAGGCCGGCCTCTCACCCCCAAAACCGTTCCCAAGGCTACAACAAACCAATCCAATGCACACCTCAAACCTCAACATGTTCCCATTTGAAGATGTACATGATGAGGAAAAAAAATCAAGGGACGGAAATTTTAACCCACCATCTTAGGTCAGTTGTAACGATGGGGTCATATCGCCCCAGTCTTACTTACTTACTGCCCTTTATGCCGGCTGGCATGTAGGGCAGCAACAAAGGCACTGTGTCAGGCACCCGGAATTGGTAACGAGCAAGCTGACACTGTGGGAGCCAACCCAAGGCACAGCTAGGAGGGGAAATACTGTGGTGTGACAGCAAAGTTAGCTACACTGCAGAGCTCAATGCTAGACAGAGGCGCTATGATGTCGACTAGTCCGCACTCTCACATTGCATCGCTGCGTTGAACGATTTAGCAATTTTTTAAAACTCCCATAACTTTCTTTTCAAACAGCACCAAGCAATACATTTACATTGTAGCTACTTTTTAAAATTAGTCTGGCAATTTTAGCAACTTTTGCAGTATAAAAACACTAAAATGCACACATTTTCAGTCTAATGACAGAAAAACTATTCTCTTTGACAGTCACAACACATTTGATAGTAGTAGTAGTTTGATTGTAGTGCACAAGTGATGTCAAGTGACCTAGATAGAGCTTAAAAATATCTGCAATTAAAATGTGCTGTTTTTTACATTAGGCCTACTTTTTTTTTTTTTTTATAATAAACAAACAAAAATATCCAAACTAACACATCATGTCGTATTTTTTCGCTGAGATGGCCATTAAGTTGAGTAGCCTACTAGCCTATAGTATAATGTCGTCATTGTGTATGTTTACGCTTTGAGACAGTGTGTAATGACGTCACGCAATGACATCACATTGTAGTAGCTAATTTAGCAACATTTAGCAACAATCCAACTCAGGATGCTCCTGCCCCCAACAACTTTCACTGATAATTAGACTAGTTGGAATGGGCAACACTGCAAGGATATCGTAGCGTAGCGTGCGCAACACAGACATACTGTAATATCCCTTGAACTAATATTAGCCCTAGAATGGCTATGACTGTGATTAGTGTGATATCACATATCGACAGTTATTAATTGTAGCCTACACCGTAACATCAGTGGACAGAATGAGGTCCGAGTGAAAGTGGAGATATATTAAATACACGCTTTCTGCCAGAACCTTCAAATGGATATGAAACTAGATGACAATAGCTGACTCCAGTAGCAATTATTTCTGACAACTTATAATGCGCAGCAATGAGTCCCCAACAAACGGGCATGGGAGTGATCTATGGCTGTGTGAGTGATCAGTGATGTAGCCTATGGAATCACAGCCATTCTAGGGCTAATAAACCTTGTGCTTGCTTTATTAGGCTATAAATGCTTGCATCAGTTATAAAACAGCACTGAATTTAATCTGATTTAATCTTGATTTAGCTTGTGTGGACTGGAGTAGCTATTTAGAATTATATGCTAGCTCTGCTCAACACAACAGCAGGCTAACTGTCATTTATGTCAGTCATACTAACTCGTATTCAACTCAACTAAATTAGATTGGTAAACAAAGCCTAGGTTTCATTTGCACTGTGGACACAATCCAAAATGTTCTTCAGATTTTAAAATGTACGTTCATACGTCAAAGATAGAATTTGTTTATACATTCTGCAGAGATGTGATGTGAATAATATTCTTTTTTCTTTTGCATGCAGGTCAGGAGGAGGAGACCTACTCAGTATGTGCACAGTAAGTTAATTTGTGGTGCAATTATCAGCGGTTGAGTTTGTTTTCAAAGCAATAATGTTATCATCTTATATTTTCCAATATAGATTTATTCATGTCATGGGGAAGCCTACATTATATTATGCGTCTAATAATAGGCCTATTGTAGAAAGTAAATAGAGAATGATATTTAAAATCCAAGAAATGTTTTTGGAGTTTTATTAATTCACGGTGTAATATCTTGTTTAGTCACTGGAGGGAGATATTGACCTGCTCCACAGTGTATGAGGTGGACTGATCATCAAGCAGTTACCTGACAGTTTTGTATTACAACTGAGAGAATAAAAGTAATTTCATATAATAAACCCCTTTCACAGTGGTCATGTTGACTTCTAAACACATGTTTAAGGAATAGCATTAATGTGTTTCATTTAGTTGTTGATTGTGTGCCCGCATGAGCAGAAACTATATAGCTACAGTTAACTTAATGCTGGCACACAGAAACACCTAAATCAAATGAAACATCAAACATAATTACAGTTATGAACTCCAGGGTCAAAAAGGATCCTATGTTGACAACATGTGTTTGTCTTGCTTGCCACGGTCTAGAAAATCACTTGTTAGGGTGTAGATGAGCCAGTCTGGGAAATGTGCTGTCAATTATATCAAACTTATCCATGTACATACACCTCACTGCCTGTACTATATGTATCACCGCCTGCAAATTACTAGCTACTAGGCTACCATTAAACTTCACCGTCCTTGGGCCTCATGCATGCCTCCAGCTTGCTATGTTTCAGTAGGGATGCACATTATCCTCCCGTGGCCATGAAACGTAGCCAGGTCTACTCGTAGCTGCTGAAAAATACATTTCCCCAAGGAAATAGACCACATTCCGAGATAACTGGAAGATAGAACAATAGCAAGGTTATAGTGTCTTTGACCCGCTCTCTCAGCATAATCATCATGCAGGTGAGTGACCCGCGGTGTTTCCCTCACAGAGCCAGCCCATGCAGTATGCGCCCACAGTTGCACGAGTCATTTGTCTTTCTACCGCTGAAGTTTCTTTTATGTAGCTACCAGCACTCCCACCCATGTTGAGTACAATGGGGCTTTGAATGTCTGCCTCTTAAAATGAAGTGCCATTAATATTATTCCTCTTTGCGGTTATCCTTGGAGCATGTCCCTTCGAACAGTAGCTGGCTACGTCTAATTCCTAATAACTGCCATGAGTGTTGAGTGCTGACTCGGCTATTGTAAAACAAATGATATCTCTGTCCTGTCTGAATAATCCTAATCTATTTCAATGGAAGGGTCTACACTAGAATGACGAGGGTGTGGATATTACTATCACATGATAAATGGCTAAATGCCCACCAAAGCTGAATCAGACACCACATTTTAATGGCTTGATTGCTCTATTCATTTCTCGCCTCATTCTCTACCAGCCCTGCCCCCTCCTTCTAATGCGGGGCTGGTCATATTTTGTCCCAGATTAGTATAGATGCTGGCTGACAGTTGCCTCTGCTCAAGGTATTTAGGAGACATAATTCATTCATAGATCTAGAAGTGCTCTCATTTGTCATCCCCATTTTTCTGCCGACTTCCTCCACAGTCGCTGGTTCCTCTGGGTGGTGGTGTGTGTGTGTGTGTGTGTGTGTGTGTGTGTGTGTGTGTGTGTGTGTGTGTGTGCGCGTGCGTTTGTGTGTGTCATGGGAGATGAGGGCCAGGGCAGTTTCAGCTGATGTATTAGCTGGCATATGCAAGCAATGAATTATCAAGGAGGGAAAGGAGTCAATTATCCACTCCTAAAGAGGGGCCAGGCCTGTTTGGCCTAGGGGGCCCTTTCCATATTTACCAAATCATTTCACAGAAAGGTGGGCTGAGAGACCTGGGGAGTGATGTGAGAGAGGAGGGGAGACAGTGAGTGGGTGGTACGCGCAAACGCACGCACGCACGCACACACACATCCTCAACCCTCTCAGACTCGACACATCCTTGCCCCCTCACCAACCCAACCCTCTTCACTATAACCCCCCATCAACCTCATGCGGGCTCAGTACTATCTTCTCAGCTAGAAAGGTCAGAAGTGAGATTTGGATCTTTTTAGTAATAATCAATTTGATATATATGTATATATTATATACACCTACCCCTCACACTGATTTAATCTGAGCTGGAATAATCGAGCCCATGAACCAGGCATCCATTTTGCCGTGTCCCAATTCTCCACCCCACCTTTCCCTTGAATCAAAATGGGACCCTGATCGACTGTTGACTTAGAGTGCATATGGCAAATGGAATAGCCACACTTTTATCCTGAAGTCTCTCAGCTCCTCTATGTCCCCAGTCATTTTGCCTTGACGTTTTCTCTTTCAGAGATTGAACGGTCTATCCTGATTTTGATGAGGGTGGGGAGAGAGGAGGTGAGCCTCTGTGATGGCAGGCAGCGGTGACAGTGAAGTCTCTGAACATCGCAGGACCCTCGGACCACGTGCGGCCGGGGCTGACGGAGCCTGCGGTGACTGACGGGGCTGACACTTAGGGAAATGAGGTCGTTAGACAGCATTATGAGTGGGCTGATAGCTCAGTAATGGGTTTTAACGGTGGAATTTAACACAGCAGCCCACCGGGGACAGGCTTGACGTGCAAGGCAGACAGGTGGGTTCCTCCAGAATAAAGAAGGCGACTCTCTTGGGGACCAGAGAGACCAGGCTGTGTTGAGAGACACAGAGAGGATGAAGGGAGAGGGGAAGGGAAAGGAGAGAGGGAAGAAGAGGAGGTGGGGTGGTACTCTAAAAATAAAGTACGCCAGCCAATGATCCTGTTTAACACGAGGAAATCAAGAAGAGTGTTTCAGCGGATGGCTGACCTCATTTTTTGATCCTCCGTTCCCCTGCCCTTCACTTTGATATAGTAGGCCTATACTAAAGTTATTTTTTTCTTCTTTTATTATGTTTGCAGTGGAGGAGTTCATTTCTCTATCTATTTTGAAGAGGAAAAGAAAACCCATTATCTAACATCTAAAACAGGGAGAATTTCTAAAAGTCTGCGATTTATAAAAGTTTTGCAGTATCTCTTTGTCATCCAACCTCCTATCCTTTTACATATGACAATTATTTACTTTAATGATGTGCAATCAATCATCAGGTGTAGGTGGTCACATTTGTCATGTGGTCAAATGGTGGATACTCCCATTTTGGAATACGGATGAAGTTGTGCAACTTTTATGCATCTGAATCAAATGAAATATCTCCTGCATCCAGATGACGGCCTCTCCCAAGTACCGAAGTCCATTTTTAATCTGTTATGGCTCAGTGGTGGATGGTTCTGATTCCTAAAACAATGGAAAGTCTCCCTTCCTTTGTTGTGTTTTGGAAGATTTGTCATTTTGCACGCTATATATCCACACAGCGTCCAAGCTGCCTTGAGTCTTAAACATCATAAGTTACAAGAAAGGGGTTTCTAAATATAGCCTGTAAACGATAAACTCTTAAGTTATAAGACATAGGCTAATGCGCAAGGGTGTTAAAACCAGTGGGATAGTTTAGGAGGGAGATTAGAGAACGTATCAAAGACTCGTGCAAAGCTCCCATGAAGGACTGTGGTGCGGTTGTTTGGTGGGCATCTGTAAATGCTTTTTTTTCTTTTTGGTTAAAAAGGCATGAGGTGGCTAAGAGAGCTTTGGCAGCCATGAGCAGGGTCGATCCATGAGCATTCGATTTGCTGGATGGGGGGGGGGGGGGGCTCTGCTTTTGAGACCCCCTCTCTGGTCGATAATTTCTATCGCTGGTGGGGATATGTTTTATCCCTGCTTCTGGTCAGACTGAATTAAACACATGCATTTCCTTTTTGGAAATGTATACTGATATGTTTGATATTTATGTTTGACAATATCACAATTTAACAATATAATTATTAAAATGTATGTTAACCACATTAACCCTGTTTAATCCCTATTTTGGGGGAACTTTCCCCAAAATATAGCAAACAGCAAAAATAGCATGTTGCGATATGAGCCTGTAGATCAGCTATTTTTGCCATTTGTCATACGAAGAAGCATACGGCTTAAGTGGTTGAGAAAAATTTCCCCTCTTCAGTTTTTTTTTAAAATCGAACCCTGGCCATGAGTGACTGATAATGTCTCCACATCACTCCCAGTACCCCATTGCCATTGAAAAAGAATGGTCCACTTTACTGCAACAGCAGAACCTGGCGAGTGCTGTTTGGGAGGAAGATTTAGGGTAGGCATTATGGCCGTCTGATGGCGGGGCGAGAGAACTCACATGAGGGAAAGGAATGGATGAGGCTGGGCAGAGGGATGGCGAAGGGTGTCACTGGGGCCTGGGCTGACTTCAGGTTTGGGTGAGATGAATCACGTTTGGCCTCTCTGCAAGGTTTGCAGAGGGTAAATGAGGTCAGTATTCCTTGGTAGGATTTCCAGATGGGAAAGGCTCCCACTACAAATCAAGTCAAACAGCTTTGGTCTTTGTTCGGGCTCCACCTCCTCCAGGCGTCTGTTTCACAACACTCCAAAGAGTGGTCTCTTTATTCAGCATTATCAGGACAACCTGAGTGGGCGAAAGTGATTTCTGGTTTTATTACTGTAGGATCCGTGTGTGTGTCCGTGTGTGTGTGTGTGTGTGTGTGTGTGTGTGTGTGTGTGTGTGTGTGTGTGTGTGTGTGTGTGTGTGTGTGTGTGTGTGTGTGTGTGTGTGTGTGTGTGTGCGCGCGTGCGCGTGCGTGAAGCCTTTCTAACTAAAGTGCTGAAATATCAACAGCTAGAGCAGACCATCTCACAGCTATAGGCTACAGATGTAAACTTTGTTTTTATCTTTGGTAGCATGTGCACAAGTTGGTTTTGAGGGGCTTACAAATGGTCGGCCTCCTCAAAAGGAGGGCCAAGCCGTTAGCAAGGTACTGTAAGTATCAGCTATTATAGGAAGCCGCTAAATTTGGAGGAGGCGTTGTTTCCTTTATCCATGATTTATGTCCGCTGTGTCTGACAAGTATGTCAACTGTAGCCTGGGACCAGACGAATCTGCGAGTGCAAACAAAAATTGCACTCTGCGATTTGGGTCTGGCACCGCTCCATAGAGAATCCATTTCCTGCTCCAGAAGACGTGGGTGACCAATCAGGGCCCAGGATTCAAACATGGGAGACTGTAATTGGTAGTTGGTTGTAGGCAGCGGCGTACCACTGGGCCATAATTCTTTTTTTTTTATTTTTTTTTTTTATATTTTCGCTCCCGTTTTAGGATTATTACGGTCATTTCCGGGTTGCGCGGCCCAATTACTAGTTACTTTAATGTTTGGGCTGGGATGCTTTCCAGCAGGGGCCTCAGTGCGGCTTCAGAGTTCATGTGCAGGACTGGTCTGAAACAGTGAAAACAGTGAATTTTTCCATATATTTGGCTGGTGCGGCTTATATTCAGGTGCGGCTTATATTCAGGTGCGCCTTATAGTCCGGAAATTACGGTACACAATTGAGCATTTGAGCTAATTTCACTCTGAATTAATTTAACACTGAGGATTTTACTGTATGTTTGTATGTTTATATGTAAAGTAACATAACATGTCCACCAACACCCTCTTAAAAGGTACCACTGCTTTGATCGGCATCTTTGGTGATTTCGTACTACTTTTATTTTCACTTACTCAAGTGAACATAAAGGCTTTTGTTCTGAGTGAGGGCAGAAAAACTGCGAAATAACAGCCCTTCTCTCTCCTGAGGTGTAGATGATTGCAGCAGCAGGCTTAAGTGACAGGTAAATTGCAGGTTAAGTGGAGAACACAGCCTTTTAACAAGAGACTCCAGGCTCCAGCAAATCCTCCTTAGTCTATAATCTGAATACAAAAAACAGGGGTAGGGGGATTAAATCTGACCCTTCAGTGTTCTGTTTGTCCCAGGCTTTATTCAAGGGCCTGCCTGTAGCCGGCAGCAGTGCTGTCCCAGGTTTACATTTCCCTTTGTGTAACATGGCGGCGTTTGTAAAAACAAGGGCTTCTGCAATCAAAGACTCTCCCAGTGGCTAGTGCCTGGACAAAAGGGAGGCCTTGAGTTGCTGGCTTCGCACTCCAGCACATCTCTTATCAGGTGCAAGATGTAAGTGTTCTTTGAGAAAAGGGACTGTTTATGTAATTGTGAATGAAGTGCCATAACTTGACATCCATTATCACTTGGGTGCTTTGGAGGGAAAACAAATCCTCCTTTATTTAGCAACGGCGATGTTTGGAAAGAGGAGAAGGGAGAGAGAAGTGGCTAGGGTGAGGCAGGCGGTTAGGACTTGCAGAGAGAAAGGCGCTTTGGGTTGTCAACGTTTTAGAGGCTTAGAGTCAAACCTATCCGGGCTCAGGAGAGAGGAGTCTGGGTGTTAGGCAAGCAGAATGACTCCTGATAGAAGGAGTTTGCGGCTCAAGTCGAGAGGAATCGTCTTGGCTCCCGGATGAGGGGAGGGCTAATTGATTCTCTGAAGTTTCCTGTCGCCGAGCACGATTACAGGTGTGACTGGATTAAAATAAAAGGGAGAGGAGAAAAAAAACAAGGGATCTGGAGGAGGGGAACATTAGAAATCAAAGAGAGGAGAAGATGAGGGCTGCCATAGACGGATCAGCATCACACAGACGCATTGATGTGTTTGCTTTGCTTTGTGTGTGTGTGTGTGTGTGTGTGCACACATGAGTGTGTGCGCATGCGCTTGCGCATGGATGACTTCATGGGTATGTTCATATTTACACACATTGGTGTATGCGTTTGATCTCTATGCTCAGCACCAATCATCAGGTCACATTGCTTGGCCCTCTTCCTCTCCTGCTCTGCACAGGAGCACATTGTGCTAGAGCAGCAGGCGCCACCTCATCACTCATTTCTGGTTAACACATCTCAAAGCCAGGGGCATGTGTCTCGCCTGCCCATAACGGCCCACAACAAGATTGAGTATTGAGGCATAGGGGAGCCGAAGCGAGCCAGGCTCTGAGAGGGAAGGCTTCAGGAGTAGGAGAGTTAGGACGCATATCCAGACCTAAGCTGTCACGTGCACGGGCTGTAATGGCTTGTTTAGTGGCAAAGTCCAATCTAGGGCCCCAGAGAGCCATTATTCTTGGACTATCGATCGGGCCCCACGGCCACCACGACTCGAGCCCCTGTCCCTGATCCTGTTCGGTAATAAGCGTACTCATGTCAAGGCGGTAATTATCATTGATCTCTAGACGCTATGACAGGGCAGCGGCCCCTTGCCGTGATTCATGCCCAGCATGGGGCTACTGGACTCCAGGCTGGTAGGCAGACACCATGTCACCAATCTCCCTCTAGTCTCAGTTTCTGAAGGGGCACAGCTCTGGAAACCAAGTAGGGGAAAGTTGGAACACATGGCTCAGTTTCATTTCCAGGTAAATGTGACTAGATTATTTTCCCCCCTCTCTCCAATAAATTAAGTCAATAATAATCAATAATGAAGTAACAGATAGTTTTCCAAATGGGTCTTTATTTACTTAAATTCCGTTGTCAGAGTCTATAGACTGTGATTTTTAGCAATGCAATGCCGTCAGAACTTGTTTATTTAAATGCAGAGCGCTGCTGGTGCTTGCAGCCTGTTCTGTTCTGTCTCTGTTTTTAGACACTTTCTCGCTGCTTTAAATGATGTCCATGTTTACTACCATTAGCGTTGTGTCTCACATTTTAAGCATGCTCTGCATTAAATAACAGCATGACGGTTGGGCCCCGGTGTATGCCCACACACACCGTGACAAGCCCACTGTCTGGCTTTGCTGAAACCATTCGGACCATTCTGTAGGTTTGAATATGTGTGTGTCTGTGTGGCATTCCGCAAGCAAAAACAATGAGATTTTCATTCAGGTGGCAATGAAATCTGCTTGTTGATGGCCTGGTGTTAGACACTTGCCTCTAGAACCTACACTACAGTATTGATTCCTGCCAGAGCCTCCCTCCTGAACCTTTCCTTTAATCTGTCTCCCTCTCAGCTTTCCTACCATCGGTCTCAGTGCACTGCCCACTCTCCTTTTAAAGGCATAGTATGTAACTTTGCCCTGTGTTTACATAACAAAACAATAAATATGTTACGTTTTCACCCACCATTACGCTCTATACCAGCAGTTATCAGCCACTGGAGTGTGGTGGTGTTTATGTTTACCTGCAGAAACACACTGCCCTCTCGTTGTAGTTTGCTGTTTTCACTGTTTGTTTTGGTAGACGGCAATGTTTTTGGGCAACCAAAACAAACTATCTTTCTGAAGGTAAACACAGGGCACAGTTACATACTACGGTATGCCTTTAAGAAAACACGACTAAGAGTCTAAAAGTCCTGTTTGCACCTAAAGGCTTCATGTTAAATATACTGAACTGAAAGCTTCCTTTGGTGAGCACATATGTATGGGTCACACAATTGACAGGTGCGTTAAGATTGGTGTGGGGTTATTAATCACGCCTGTCAATTGTGTGCCCCATACGTATATGTGCTCACCAAAGGAAGTTTTTATATGTTCAGTCCAGCAAATCATTTCGGGCCCGGTAGGAGAATATGGTCCGTGTGCAGCTCTTGGAAAAGATGTACTAAACACACGTTTTCTGCCAGAACTTTCAAACGGATATGAAACTAGAGGACAATAGCTGACCCCAATTTGCAGTAATTAATTATTGGGTGAGTACATGCAGCGCTAACTGAATGTATTAATGCCGCTGCGATGAGTCTGCTACCGAGAGGGCATGGGTGATGGCTGACATGAAATGTATGTAATATCACAGCCATTCTAGAGCTAGGAGCACCCATCCAGGGACTTCGGTAGGGTAAGCTTCAGGGTCCAGCTTTCACAGTCATAGAAGCTGAGCCTTATGCTTCGGGGAGGTAGGACTTCCATAGCCTGGTTCCAGACGAATCTGCCTTTGCAAAATTGCATCACACTTTAGCCCTCGGCAGATTAGGTCTGGCCCCCCTCAATAGAGATTTCATTTCTCTCCCTCCAAAGTCGTGAGGGACCAATCAGGGCCCAGTATCCAAATGTGGGCGGGCTTATCACCTTATTTGGAGCAATGACGTACAAGGAAGCACTGCTCTGATTCGTTCGTAAAAGGAAGCACTGCTCTGATTGGTTTAGGTCTAACCAATAGAGTCCGTTTGGATCTTTTTGTAACCGCCCCTTGGAAAAAAATCTATCGTTGATAGGGACCAGACTAATATCCACGCAGTGTGTCGTGTGATATTGTCTGGCCACGCGAGGCTAGGACTTCCATACACTGGCTATGTCATTCAGAGCCCTCCATACAAGTGCTTTCCTCACTTTAAAGTCTTGCTCTGTCGAGTTGACCGATGAGCCCAGGTATTTAAAGTCAATGATTTCTTTCAGTGCACTGCCTCCTGTTGTCATTAGAGATGGATGGTCTGGGAGCATGTTTTAGGTTATAACCTCGATTTGTTTTGGCATTTAGCACAGCAAGAACAACCTTGGCACACTCTGTCTCCACTCTGGTCATGAGCACCTGTGCCTGCTCCTCAAGGTCAGATAGCAGGCAGATGTCATCTGCATAGCTCTGTTAAGACTACAGCAGGGTGTCTTCTCTAGACCTCCTCGGTGTAATTGTCTCCGCCAGGCCGAAAGGCATGGCGAGAGAGTATGTTTTACCCCCCGTCCGTCCGTGTGTCCGTCCGTGTGTCCGTCCGTCCGTCCGTCCGTCCATCTGTCTGCGAGCGGCTAATCTCCGAAACCGTTGGCCCGGTTGCTGCGAAACTGTGCACACACACTCCCTGGATGCCAATTCAGAACCTCTGCCCCAAATATTTTACATGGCCCTGTTATAGCGCCACCAGGAGGCCGATTTGTGCAAAATGTGTTTTTTGATATTACTCCTACAGATTGTATCCAAACATCACGCAAATCAGTACACAGTATCTCTATAGTCATGTGATCAACACGGATCTGTCTGATAATCCATATTCCATCCTGATTGGCTAAGGTTGGCTTCCAAAGTTTGCAGGATTGGTCCATTTTGAACTAAATGCCTCAAATCATGAACGCAGCTTGCGATTTCCGTGAAATTTCACACGCACATTCCCACTAGGCCGAGGAAGAAATGCCACTTGGAAATTTTCAAATCAGCCTCATGGTGGCGCTATAAAAGGCCAAATTGCATTTTTAACTGTAACTGCACCGATCTGCGTGAAACTTTGCACGCATACTCCCTAGAGGCCAAGGAAAAACACCTGCCCTGCATTTTTCACATTAGCCTTTATAGCGCCACCAGGAGGCCGACTTATGTAAAACACATATTTTGACATTAAGCCTTCAGATTTTATCCAAATCGGTACACATGATCTCTATAGTCATGTGATCAAGATGGATCTGTTTGATTTTTCATATTCCATCCTGATTGGCTAACATTGACATCTAAGGTTTGCAGGAGTGGCCCGTTTTGAAGAAAATGCTGCAAATCATGAACACAGCGTCCGATTGCGGTGGAACTTTGCACGTACATTTGCACTACGTTGAAGAACAAACGCCACCCTTTTAACATTGCCCTATTATAGCGCCACCAGGAGGCCGATTTTTCTTTTTTATATTACTCCTACAATTTTTTTCCAAACATCATGCAAATCAGTACACATTATCTCTATAGTCAAGTGATCAAGGTGGTTCCGTCCGATTTTTTATATTCCATCCTGATTGGCAAATTCTGAACATTGCTGGCCCACAATAACCTACCTGACCTGGCGGAGACCTGTGCTCCGAGGAGCACTTTTTCTAGTTGTGAAGCTGAGTCCTTGCTCCCATCGACTGATGGCCTGCCAAGTGCATACTGTATAGAGATGTACCGATGTTCCTTCCCGATACCGATACCAATAACCTGCGTATCGGTCGAGTACCGATCCGATGCCAGTGTGTAATTTAAACAAATCCAGGACAGTGCTTCTCAAAGTGGGGTCCAGGGACTATCTGGGTTCCTTGAGGGGGTTCCAAATGGACCCTTGCAGGTCTGTAACTCTGAGAGTGTACAAATGGAACCAAATAGGTCCTAACGGGTCCATTTGGTTCCATTTGTACACTCTCAGAGTTCTCAGAGTTCCATTTGTACACTCTCAGAGTTATGGGGGTCCTTGAAATTAAAAGGTTTGAGAACCGGTCCATTGATCTAGGAATAAATCAAAATTCCATTCATAATTGTTAAAGTGCAGTTACAAGTTAATGTTAATAATGTAAATCGTACAGTAAGAGTACAAAACAGTTGTGCAACATCAACTGAAGCATTCAAAAATATAACCGAAATATCATCATGTGACAAATTACATGGTATCTGAATAGCATAGACTGGCATACTCTGGCATACTGGGCCGTATTTTCCGATACAGGTATCGGTATCGGAACAACTCTAATACTGTAGTCCTGGACTATAATGAAGAGAAGGAGGCAAGGGTGTCTGTCCCCTTACAACACCCCCGCCATGATGTTGAACTTCTCACCGTTGCCATCTGGGGGTAATCACTTTGGCTCTTAAAGGACGACTTCACCGCTTTTCAACCTATCTTCATATAATTGGTCCTCACTAATACTCATGATAAAATGGTACCATTTTTTTCTACTTGGTCTGTGTCTCATAGGCAAGATTTTTTTTTCCAACAAGATTTCACATTTTTATTTAGATTTTTATTAACACGAGAACAATGGCTTCTTTTATTGCATTGCAACTTTCCAGGAATAGAAAGCCTGCAGTTTCTATTAGCTTGGATTCCCCATTGATGATGTCACTGGTAGACGGGACTCTGAACTGTCCACAGCCCTCCTCTGAGACACAGACTGAGTAGAAAAAGATTGTACCATTTTATCATGAGTATTAGTGAGGACCAATTATATGAAGATAGGTTGAAAAGCGGTGAAGTCGTCCTTTAAGGCCAAGATCTGGGCTAGGGGTGGTTCTCCCTTCTCGAAAGCCATTTTGTTTCTCCCTTAGGAATGGGTCGACTGTGCTCCGTTTCCTGTTCAGTATCATGCCATTGTACATCTTTGCAATGATACACATCAGACTGATGCCATGATAGTGGTCTAGATTGTCTAGCACTGGGATGATTTCAGAAGTATTATGCAATATATCCGGCTTGTTGTTTTTCATGAGAGCCTGGGTGCAGATCCCCATGATGATGGCATCTTCTAGGTTGATTACAGTTCTTAAAAAACTCTGGGGTAATGCTGTCTGGCCCAGCACTTTTCCCCTGAGTGAACTCTCTGAATGTAAAAGGGACTATCATCAATGTTGAGATTTGTACAGACTGCAGGTATTTCTTCCTCGGCTCCATCCAATGTCAGGTCAGGTGTGTGAGTGAACCAGGAAGAGACACACACACACACACACACACACACACACACGCACACACACACACACACACACGCACACGCACACGCACACGCACAAGATCAACTGCAGCACAGTGAGTCACAGTGTTCAGAAACACAGTATTAACGTGTAATAATGTTTTCATTTGTACAGTATGTGAACAATGAACAAAGTATGTCTGTCTTGTATCGCTTTAGATGACAATGAGATTGTGGTTTGTACTGCAACACTGTTGACTTCCTCATATTTCTGTACTCAACTCCTGCTTTATTTTTGATTAGACGTGGTCAGCCACTCATGAATTTAAATTGCCTACACAACTGTATGACTTTACTGTAGAGCGCTTTTTATCGACTCTATCTCTGATTGAATCTGATGGCTGATGCTTCCTCTCGGTAACCCCCCAGCCTGAGTGAAGTGACAGCCGAGGGTGGGGGTGAGCGGGGGAGAGGGAGGTGGTAGGAGGGTAGCAGGGAGAGAGAGAGAGAGAGAGAGAGATACGGGAGACAGGCAGACAGCCCGAGAGGAGAGAGCAATAGAGAGGGAGAGATGGGCGGAGGTGGGAGGTGTTGGAGGCAGGCAATCAGTTTTCTCTTTGTGGGCGTTGGAGCGGGACTCGTGTCACCTGCAGACCAAACCCCATTTCCTCTGATTAAGTCCTCTGAAAATATTCCATTTGTCAGTGTCACGGCCTTGCCGTGTTGCGGCGGCGAGCAGCCAGCCGTGTCTGTTGACTGTGTCACTCTCCAATTTACATCAGACAACTGACAACATCATCATGTACCGCCTAATGTCCCCGTGGCTCGCTCCACGCTCTCAAGACGTATTTTTTTCGCTCACATTTTTGTCTGTCTCTCTGTGATGCACACACTCCAATTAAACTTGTGTAGAGGAATTAGATTATCTGTTACAGTGATAATTTGGATGTTGTGTTTTTTAATAAATGGATGTTGTCTTTATGGTTCACTAGTTATTGTGCAATGCAAGAGCAGCGGCGCCCAGCATGTATGAATTCCAGGTTGATTGAGACAACATACGCTTGGTGTTAAATGTTCGGTCGTCTACGTGACGTTGCAAGTTTGGACTTGAGGCGTTTCTTTTTTATTCTCTTCAAAGGTTTGTTCCGCATTTTTGTTTGTTATTCATCAGTGTCTGGTGTATCAATAGCTCCCATCACTCAGGTCTCAACCTCTCCCGCGACTGATCCAACCCCATTAGCAGCCAATGTCTTTTTCACAAGCAGAGCCGGCACGGTTCAGAGAGGATGGAAATTTCAATCTCCCCTCTATCATTTTCCCTATCATTACTCCATTCACGGCCATTTCCTATTCTCTCCATCCCGAGTCCCGAGAGAGCGAGAGGCAGAGAGAGCGAACGCGAGGCTGAAAAGGAGGGCACTGTATGCTCACTGTTCCCAACTTTAATATGAGCGCCGTGAAAGAAAGAGAGAGTGAGGGGGTGTTTATACATTATTAGGAGTCTATTATAAAAGCAGCTATCACATTCCCCCTCTTCTCTCTCTCTCTCTCTCTTTTTTTTTTCTCTCTCTCTCTCTCTCTCCTTCCTCTCATTCCCTCGTTCTCGTGACAGGTAGCGGGCGGGTGGGCTGCCTTGATGACTAGACTCAATCACCTGTGACAGTTTTGATTTGATGTCACTCTTTGGGTCGCTCTATTTGTTTGAGCAGTTAAGAGGTAATTGTGTGACATTGGCGGTGGAAGACGTGCTTTGGCGGCGGACCCGCTGAACCGAGGGGACGAGACGAGGGAGTGTGGCGATAACAAATGAGGGCTATTTTCCCCCAGCATTTTGTGTGTGTGTCTGTGCGTGTGTGTGTGTGTGGGGGTGGCTGAAGGCGGGGACGAGGGGCCCCTCCACCCTGGGGCGAACTGAGCTGTGAGATGCACATTGAGGTCGCACCCCCGCATCATCACTTTCCTCTGATCTCAACAATCTGTTACTATATGCTTTCTTTTTACTTTCAGAGGTGAGTTTGGGACTCACTCTGAGGAACTTCCGAGCCCCCACATAACATTGCGTTGAATGACACAAACTTTTCTGCCTTCATTTCGACACCCTGTGAATTTATCTTAACCATGCGAGTCTTTAGTTGTCGAGCCCATTGTATCACAAACCTTGTTCTTAAATAGTAAATCTGATCAGGATTTCTGCTATTGTGCTGCCATTTGGGTTTAGATTCCTTTCTTTATTGAGTGATACTCAGTCTTCAACTCTTCCCTGGCTTGGAAATGCCAGCGTTAATCTACAATCCCCCCCTTTTCTAACATTGAAAAAGCAAAATGGAATCATGGCTGGAAAGTGCTGTGAGCTATAGATTTACTCCCTGTGTCATTCTCCACACAGAACCTGAGCCAAGGCCCATTCCCTTACAGCAAGGAGGAAGTTGGAAGAGATGCAGTGAGTGGAGATCCAATCTGCAGGTGCAGACTGGTCCAAAAAGCAAGGGAAAGCAGAGGAAGCAGGTATGAGCATGTATTTACCACTCTGACCACTATGCAGCGCTGCACTGCTCTCTAGTCTACAGGCTCTGGGTGCCAGCGAAAAGGCTTTTTCTCCCTCTGCACATTGAGCTCATCCATTTGTTTGTTATCTCAATCCAGGATTTGGAGAGATACAAAGCTGATTAAACAACAAAAGCATATGGGAAGATAAAGGACACTTAGGTAATGGGTTTAGGCTGCCTGTTTAGCACGCCAAAATCATCCCCTCTCTCTCAGCTCTGAATGCATTTGTTATTCTTCTCTCTGTCTTGATCCAGATGGGAAAAGGGAACAAGTAAAGAAAGAAAAAAGAACAACCAAGCTAAATAAAAGGGAGAGACAGAGAGGGCTTTGGGTGACAGTCTTGTGCTCGTCTGCAGTCTGCGAAACAGGCACTACAGCAAAGTGCAGCAGGAAGTAAGGAAATAGCTGAACACTGATCTGCTTGTGCTGCATTAGTGTGCTTTGGCAGCACCCACAACACAACTCAATCACACAAAAATAGTATGAATATTTAGCAAACTGGATCAATTCGTTTGGTTTGGCAAGATTGTTTGAGTTGCAGAAATTCCTATACCCCAAAATACTGTATGTACTAATTAGATATTGATATTATTATTATTATATTATTTAATTTGAGCATATTTATCGGTCTCATTAACGACAAGACAAAGTATGTCAGAACCACTAAAGACTGTTGTGAACTTCGCAAACTCAACCTCAGAGCTTAGCAGTCACACCTACAGAGGTCAGTTAGCAATGAGTAGAGTTGGGTGGGATGGGGTAGAGTGTGTGTGTGTGTGTGTGGGGGGGGTGGGGGGGTTAGGAAAACATATTTATGCTCGTCCTGCTGGTTCCTTCTCATGGAAAGAATCCATGAGAAAGGTGCTTACTTAGGCGAGATAAA
Source organism: Gymnoscopelus braueri (assembly GCF_963280865.1). Lineage (NCBI taxonomy): Eukaryota > Metazoa > Chordata > Actinopteri > Myctophiformes > Myctophidae > Gymnoscopelus > Gymnoscopelus braueri. The sequence continues at coordinate 37,480,697 of NC_137607.1, read as the reverse complement.
GAGACCGATGAGAGGCAGCGGACGTGGATTAGGGGAAAGGGAGACGATCACGGCGATCACCCCCACCTCACCTCCTCATGCCTCAGAAGAGGCAGGCAGGGGAGAACTAGGCTGAGAGTCAGTGTCTGGGCTGGTTGGATATGGGGGAATATTAATCTGGGTTTAGTGTGAGCAGGACCCCACAAACGGCTCAAGCAAACAGAGCTTAGACGAGGCCAAGCTTCGGAGAAAGTCCTAAATCTTCACATTAGCTCCCCGCGTTTCTTCTGCTGAACCCATAAGCTCTTTTTCTAAAGGACAGCACAAACAAACCTTCAACCCCCCCACCACAACCCCCCCACCTTCGTAATACGACCCTGTGCCAGTCCCCCCCCCCCCCACCCTCTCTCTCTCACTTATACACGCACACGCACACGCATGCACGCACGCATGCACGAACGAACAAACAAACGAACAAACGCACACACACACACACACACACACACACACACACACACACGCACACTCACACTTTCAAAATCAAGACGATTTTGAGAATCCAGATTGCTGGAAATGTATAAATCCAGGGGCCCAAGTGGATAGGGAGAGATTAGACGGGTCCTCCTCTTAAAGCAGCAGGACGCCTCCCCATTATGTTCCCTCATTCTCCGGTGTGCCCTATTTCTGTGTCGGTAAAGAAAAAGAGAGCAGAATAAGAAACACTTTGAGCGTTTGGCGTGCTAAGTTTCGTGATAACCTATGCACTGAAAAACTTAACTGAATTTGGTGTATTTTAAAGAATGATACTCATTGCCGATATTTCCACCGCTAGAGGTTTTCAGTCTGTTAGGCAGACTATATATTTCAAATCGTTCAAATATCCATCCATCTATAGGACAAGAAACCTCCTGGCATTCTTTGAATTCTTCCTCAAGTCTTTACCTGGAGGGATAATGGGGCTGCGGCATATTGTTCAGCAGTAAAAAAATATATAAAAATAAACAGATCATTTTGGATAATATTGAAATTCCCTCTAGAGTTTAAAGAGTATGATTATACTGTATAGTGCATAACCAAGTGGATTTCATGCTTTGGAAGACAAATTAACTTATATATATCAGCTGGAATTTGTGGAGGAAGAGGGTCAATGAAGTAGAGGAGTAAAATATATGAGCAGCTTCACGCCATAAAAAGTACACTGTCACTGTCGGGCAGAAACCTCGTATCCATTTTTCTACTTTTTATGTTTTTTTTTGTAAATGAATTCCCTACTTTGTCATACTACAGTGTCACACGAAAGTCGAAAAAATTGCCAAGCTCGTAGTTTGTAGATCGGCTATTTTAGCTTTTTTCCCCAAAAAAATTAAGTAGTTAAGGCTATCAGGCAGGATTTTCTGAAATATTAAACCAATGAAAAGTATTAACAAGAGCCTGTGACTAAATAATAACTACATTGGAATCCATTGGAATGCAGGTACCTTTTTTCCATTTCCTGAAAAGTAACGTTTTTGGACATACAAGGTTTCCACCTGAGAAAGACGATATCAGACTGTCCCATTGGTGTGTGGGGGGGGGGGGGGGGGGGGCTGGTTGTGGAACACAAGGGAGCGAGATGCCGAACCTCATCCCATCACCTGCAGCTTCCTGGCAGGGAGGGAACTAGGGAAAGATGCCTTCTCACTGAGTTTCATTAACCTGACCACATGTGCCCAAAGCCCTGGTATTAGAGTTAATCAAACGGATACCGACACACTTGCTGCAGTCTAGCAGGTCTCCTAGGGGAGCGTCCAGTGTTGGATGCACTCACATGTTAACTGTGTACACGCAGGCACGTACAGACACACACACACACACACACACACACACACACACACACACACACACACACACACACACACACACACACACACACACACACACACACACACACACACACACACACACACACACACACACACACACACACACAGAGACCAGCACACTTGTGGCAAGCCTCTTCTGTAACCATAAGCACTGGAAATATAATTTGCGGAGTTCAAATGAACTGTGCCTGAACACTTACTATTTGATGTGAGTGGAGTGTGTCCAATACTTTTAAGTCACATGGATAAATATTATGATTGGCAGAACATGATTTAAACATCAAATGGAACCTTGAAGGACTTCATCACCCATGGTCCTACTTTAGACGTATTCAGAGTTTCCCATTAAATCAGAAGACTAAAGTGAAATTTTAATTTCACACGTAAAGGGGGAAAAAATCTGTCTTAAACGTGTGTTAGTACCACCAGGGTGAAACTCTTTAGGGCCATAGGGCATGCTTTTCATACATTTTTACATAACTGAAGAAGTTTGTTACAAAGTGAGATATTACCACTATTTCACAAAAGTGATCGCTACTCTTAAAATGTAAAGTTACAACAAATTATAGTAATTTTAGATTTACTTTTTACTTTAGAATTAACTGCATATCAAATGTCAAATGACAACATTTACTCTCTCAAACTTTAAGGGATAATGATTTTTTGTTATATTCTTAGTACCTACTCAGTACTACAGACCAGCTGGAACTTAAATTTGCCCCATATAAGCAGTTATGTTGCACTCTTTTTTAATATATTTTGGGGCCTTTTCTGCCCTTATTTAAAGTACAGTGGAGATATGACAGGAAACGGATAAAGGTCAGGGAGTGACATGCAGCAAAGGTCTATCGGGCTCGGGAGTCGAACCCGCGACTCGCTGTCAGTCTGCATCAGAGCCTATGGTACGCACCTTAACCACTAGGCCATGCCTATATATGATCTTTTGTAAAAATGCTAAGTTACTGAGAAAAGATTTTGACACTTTGAGAAAAATGTCTATATTATACATATGGTTTTGACAAGCATACAAAAAACTGAATAACTGCATGTGATTTGCCTAATACGCTCCATACGGCACAGGGACAGTAGCAGTTTATACCTGACAGTGAATACAAATCCACTTCTATGGACAATAATTATTAATGAAAGGGAGTAAAATGGGGTTTTAATGTGTACAGAAGGAGCACTGGTTGTATTTAATCTTTCTGCAAGCCTCCCACTGGCAATATTATCCAGCCTATGTACCTGTCAGACAGTAGAACATGACACCAAATGCACCTTCATCAAAAAGAGCCCGGAAAATATTAGTCGATGTTCAAAATGGTAAAGCAAGGATAAGTGCTTGCATATTCATGAGATCCACCGAAAATGTATCTTCTGTTTTGAGAAGTAATTTACACTGGTATAAAATACATTTGTGTGCACATGCCAAAGCACATGCGCACACTCAATAGGCAGTCACACACGCATGCCCATACGCCACACACGCGCACACGCACGCACGCGCACACGCACGCACACGCACACACACACACACACACACACATCTGACAGGTTGCTCTGTGGCCTTCAGATGAAGCCCCTGGGGGTATTTCAGAGGGTAACCAGGTGTCTCCCCACACAGACGCCCACTCAGTTGAACAACCTCCATCAAGCCACCGCCCCTCCACTGATCAATCTTCCTGTGACACTTCATTTAGACTGCATTAATGTGGAATTAGGGCCCATTATGGCTATTGGCAGGGCCTGACAGTCCCCGTAGCACAGTGATCCTCGTCTCCCAGGAGAGACTGCTGCTGAATAGAGCAGATAAGGATTTTTTTCCTCCAGCTCTCGCTACAAAGCTAAAGAAGTCATTAGGTTTTTTCCCTCTCATTCAACCCAGTCATCAGTATTGCTAATCAACTAAAGGAATGTGTAAGGTTTTTTCCAATTCAAAGAGTGCATCTAAGCCATTTGAATTGCAGGTATTGGCTCCATTTATTTGATAGATCGGCACTGGCAATGCTGCAGTTATAAATCTGCCATTTGAATGGACAGTTAATTATCTAATTTCAAGAAATGTAAAGGACTTGTCAGTGTCTATGTGGCATGAGTTAATCTGGACCACAGATTGCCTCTAATCAAAATCTTTTACCAAATGGGTATCTTGCAAGCTTTCAGGCCCACATAAAAAGTAATTACCCATGGACTTGGACTACAGTCTATTTTGCTTGATATGGGTCAGTTTTTATTCAGTGAACATGCAATGTAGAGTTTTGTATATTCACATGTGCACCCAAATATCTGGCAGCATTTTGAGACACGTACCTGTCTATGTACAATATTGTGGCACTTATCTTATAACTCTGAGACCAAAACCCACGATCCTTTATGGACATATCACACCCTTTCTGGTAAATGCACATAGTTACGCCCACAAATGCAGTCAGGCCCGGTTTTGAGTGAATTTGTAAGATTATGCAGATGGACAAACAAAGGTAAAAATATGCTACTACTGTATGACAGCATTCTCTGCTCTCAGCTAGTTGCCAACTGTAAAATCAATTAATTTACAGTAGTTATTTCTGATGTCGCCAGTAACCTTTTCCAGACACCAGTATGAGAGGTGAGTCCAACTGGATGTCAGTGTTCAGACTATGATGTCCATGATGATGACCGGGGAGGAGCCAATCACTAGGGTAGGAGTCAGGTCAGCCCCCCTCCCTGTCTCAGGGGAGTTCACGGCAAGGGCCCCCCCTCCTCAGCCCCCCGCGCATCCCTCACTGACCAGGCGGCTGAAAGGCACATAGATACCCCCGTAAGGAGCTTTGCTCTCTGGAGGAAACTTAATCTCCTTTTTTAAACGCCATCCCAACGCTCCTCGCAGGCCCTGAATAGAGCAGGGGGGAGGAGGAGCTGGCTGCGGAGTATCTCGGAGCCCACATGGCAGCCCAGCCCAAATCTGAATATCTGAGCCGCGACGAAGCTGAGGAGCTCCAACACCAGCGCAGGAATTAGCCCCTCCGACAGGCTCGAGCTAAATCTACCCCCCCCCCCATCCCACCTCCCACCCCCACTTCACTTGCTCCTTCCTCCCTGCTCGCTGCACTGCAACACCCCCCCCCCCTGCACTCCTACTTCATATCCAACACCACACGTGTCTCCCTGAGCTACGCCTTGAACGAACAGACAGACAGACAGACAGACAGACAGACAGACAGACAGACAGACAGAGAGGGGTGGATGGATGGATGGAAGAGAATTCCAAGGCTTATCTTTAAGAGAAAATAAGTGATATGCCAATGCATTTGTTTAAAAATAATCTATTTAACATGATTGATTCCTTTAAGAATCTCATCCGCACTGTGTATCTGTATTACTTATTGTAAACTTCAGTGCTGCTACCACTACATTTTGCAACTCTATTACAGGACAGTGGGCATTACTGTTACATTCTGAACATGGATCAAACTATAACATACCTCTGTCCATCAATGTCACATTCTCATGTCAGCTGTCCTTATAGGCAAAGGACACTAGCATGACTCCTTGCTTTTAAAGAAAATCTCACACTTACTCTCTCGCTCTCTCTCTCTTTCTCTCCACCTCTCTCGCCTCCTTGACCAAAGGACCAGGGTAAATATTAACACTGACGGTCGTGTGTGAAAATCTCTGGAAGGAGGTGTGACAGATTACTGAAGAAGGGCGGATTCCTCAGTAGCAAGAGGTAGCGGCTCTCTTTACTCAGACACATTGGGACCCCTGCTCTGACATGCTCCTTTAGCACCCTGTCAGAAGAGTATTCCCAAAGCAAACACAGTCTGGGCTTTCTCTCCACACGTCGAGCCCTCATAAACTCCCTGAAAAGGACTTAGGGTGCTGAGGATCCACAAGAAAACAAGATGTGGGGAAACCAAACAGACCCTACAAAGCTCTGGACACGGTGTCTTTAGTCAACTTAACAGGAGTATGGTGTTCACTTAGGGGGAAGCGAAAGGGAGGGCAAATTTCAACACCATTTTATCTCGACAGGTCCAAACACACAACCGTGGTCTATTACACGCTTAGAAAACGTCCACTGTGGTGAAAGTGATTTTGACAGAGAATAGTGGAGAAAATATGAGATACGGTATATATAGCTTTTCTGGCTGATCCATAATTTTCGTCCGAAAATGTGTTTATTCTATCTGAAGTTTATTTTGCTTTGGTTGAAATAAATACTGAGAGCAGCCTTCTCTCATAGACATTTTATGTTTTTCAAAAGTGAAAAAAAATCCACTGCTCATCTGTTAACCAAACTTTACTTTGGTGAGGTGCTGGTCTGGAGCTGAAGTAAATAAAAAGGAATTAAAAAGCAGCATCCACACAATCAGAACTGTGCAAAAATCTAATTTTATTGCGAGCTTTCGGTCATAGTCCTCCTTCAGGCATCATCTGCGTATATTTTAAATTCTACACAGATACAAAATTAGAAATAGAAAATAGCAAGACAGTGTTTTTACTCTGAGGTTTATTTACCATCATATGCATCATATTCTCGTTGTTCATCATTTTGAAGATTAAAATTAATAACAACCTCTTAGGAATTGATTACATCTACGTATACGTGCAGAGTATTGATCATCAGTGCACATGACTGTGTTGAGTCTGGCACAACAACACAGAGATCTGAGCTGACCAGGGTCTTGATCTGGACCCGGGACGAAGCAGAGACATTTCCAGTGGTGGTGTGAGATTCTGTCACGGCCACGATAATACAGTCCACACACTGGCTTAGGAAACACAAGACGTACATGAGGAATTCAAAACCTATACAATTAACGTGGATGTCAGACCATAAAAGGGGAGACGAGCCTTTTAAAAAAATAAAGAAGAAAAGAAAAGGGCGCTTTTCTGAGTGCAGGTCTACCTACCCAGGTTAGGACGTGAGGGAGCTGTAACGTTTCTACGACTCTATAGGGGCCAATCAACATGCGATTCCAATTTGGGGTTGATTGGATATTGTGTTAAATAATCCAGTGTTGTGTGAAATAATCCAGTTTCTGCAACAAACTGACATTTTTTGCATTTGTGGCACACCCTGCTGTAGGTGTAAATCAAATCGTTATTAGCTCTGCAATGTTTAAAGGCCCCTCAATGTGTGATTACAATTTGGAATGGAATATGAAAGATTTGAATGATGCATGACATGACAACAGAGATAATGTGTCTGTAGGGTTAGTAGCAAAACCTGTCTTTTGAAGAAAATGCAAAGTCCAGTTGGCGGAAATAGGCATAGGAATAGGGAGTTAATAACTTGACCGATACCCGTCCTATTTGGGGACCATGCAAGTCGGGGACAATTGGGAACGATGCAAGTTGGGAATGCATGCCACACCCGGTTATAATAATAATATTGTTATTATTTAACCATTACTTATAGTACTTATAATACATTATGATATGACATGATATTTTACAGGTTGTAGGAGCCAAGATGTCTCCGCTAGGCCAGATAGCTATAGTTTTGGTTACAGCCTTTCTTGTTATACAGTAGTTAGTGTGGTTGCCCGAATGGGCAACCAGACTATAGTACTCTACCGACTTTATTTCACTAGATACACTTTTTTCTCACACGCTATTTCTCCCACAGTTTATTTTTCCAAATTTTGTGCCATATGTTAAAATGACCGGCTTCTAGTGATGTGCGGGTCGGGTTTTTTCATGACCCGCCCCGCCCCAACCCGCCACGGAACCCAACCCGCCTCAACCTGCCCCGTGAACCCATATATAAATCTATGGCTCAACCCGCCCCGCGGTGGGAATATATATATAGATTATATAGCGCTCTTTTAAGTACCCAAAGTCGCTTTAAATGTCTACAGTAGCACAACATTGTCATGGGCTAAATAAACAAGCATGTTGTTCAAAAAAGTTTTTTTTTTTTGCGTGTGAGAGCGGCTGACCCGCTCACCCGCAGGCCGCATAATTGCCTCTGAAATCCTGACTCGACCACCCGCGCCGCGGGTTGACCCGTGGGACCCGCGGGTTACGGGTCGGCCCGCTCATCACTACCGGCTTCACCGGGACCAGACTGCTTGTACTTTGCTAAGAGATTGGTTACATAGTTTAATTGATATTGATTTATTAGTGCATTAAATTTCCCCATCCACCATAATGGGAAAATGAAAAAACTCAAATTCAAGTATTTTTTTCTCGGAAACCGTAAGTGCTAGAGTTAAAAGACTTTGAGGGGAGGTTTATAATTTATTGTTAAATTATTAATAAAAGAAGTACACCAGTCGGCCACATGGTGGCGCTATAACAGCCCACTTTACCTTTTGGCCTATAACTTTTGAACCGTAGGTCATAGAATGAAAAAATATTTACCCCTGGATTCCTTGGGTCATGACGCAACTCCCCATATAGGTCACGCCCATTTGCGTCTGGATAGATTTTTTTTATATTGATTTATTAGTGCATTAAATTTCCCCATCCACTTTAATGAGAATTGCAAAAACTCCAATTCAAGTATTTTTTTCTCGGAAACCGTAAGGGCTACAGTTACAAGACTTGGAGGGGAGGTTAATAGTTTATTGCAAAATTATTAAAAAAAAGAATCACACCAGTCGGCCACATGGGGGCGCTATAACAGCCCACTTTACCTTTTGGCCTATAACTCTTGAACCGTAGGTCGTAGAATAAAATTCTGGATTCCTTGGGTCATGACGCAACTCCCCATATTGGCCACGCCCATTTCCGTCTCGATAGATTTTCCGCCATTTATAATTTTCTTCAAAACACACTTCTAGCTCCTCCTCCTACAGATTTTGTCCAAATCTCACAAAAATCGGTACACATGATCTATGGACCCATGCGATAAACATCTCCAAGCGGAATTTTGATAGTCTATACCGTTCGGCCGTAATTGGATTCCAAAGTTAGCGGGAGGGGCCCGTTTTACAAAAAATGCCTAAAAACGCGAACGAAACGTCCAGTCAATCCCAAATTTTAATCACATGTCGAGGATGGTTTACTCAACAAATCCCCAAAAGTATTTCCACTTTGACCCATAGGGGGCGCCACAAATTTGCTAAATGTAACCGTTTGACACAAAAACATATTTTTTTGGGGGATCAGTTCACTCAAAAAGAAAAGCAAGTGATCTCAGGAGTGACATGACGATGTCATCGGCCCGATACATTTGTGGGAGGGGCCTGTTTCTTTAGTGGGAGGGGCCTATTTCCTCAAATCAAAACGGCACGTGTCACGAACGCGGGATCCGATCGGCACCGAATTCAAATCGCACGTCGTGTGGCCTCCGACGGTAATCCTCCCGGCGTAATCCTCGCGTCCCGGCGGCTGCCTGGACCGGCGTCGGCGCAACCACACTTTGCAAATTCCCAGAATTGCGACGCGTCTAGTTCAGATTGTCCTTGTAGCAGCTACAGTAGTATAACTAGGTCTGATGCCTGTGCTCGTTGGCAGAACTACCGTACCACCGACATGAGTGTTATTGTACTTCTCTCCATCAAGTACATTAAACTAAGCATATCTATCACCACCTAGAATATTGTCTCGATCTCCTCTTGCCTCACCAATTACTGATTGATCCACAATTCCACGACAACACACAGCACCAGATAGGATGCCCGTAGACAGAAAGAGAGGGAGAGGGATGGCCCAACAGTTATAAAGCACTGTTTACCAAACAGTTGGTCCGTACCCATGTTTGGGTCGCGGACCAATTTTTATGGGTTGTGAGTAAATATCGCCTTTTTTTTATTTATTCCTACTGTACATTAAAAAATATATATATTATTTGAAACGATTAAAAAGGTTTAAACAAAAAAATCATAACTTTTAATCAATTAAAAACACCTATTAAAACATTTAATCAATTAAAACCATTTCTAACAAGGTATGCCATGAATAAAAAAATGTAAATCTAATAATTTCCATTAAAAAAAAGAAAGTTTAAGAAGTAGTGAAAATAGCAGATCTACAAGCTCACAACAGAGTGCGAAGCGACGTGTTGTGAGCTTGTAGATCTGCTATTTTCACCAGTTTGGGTCCCAGGCAAACGTCTAATTTCTCTTTTGGGTCTTGAGCTAAAAAGGTTTGGGAACCATTGTTATAAATGACTTGGATTTTAACGCATAGCAATCAGCAGACATAGCAAGGTTACATGTTGCCCAGCCAATTGTGTCGAGAAGAACCAACAGTATAGTAGCACTCGGCATCCTACGGTGACACAACGACCAATCAGCGTTTCATTCATAAGTCCTGGATTGTAGCTTTAACCTAGGTTATACAGTAGGTGACTGTTTTTTAATGTTCCCTCCAAGTGGAAAGTGGAAAGACTGCACTCAGTACCAGTGGTGGAAAAAGTACTAAAATGTTTTACTTAAGTAAAAGGATCAATACTGCAATGTAGAAGTACTCCGTTACAAGTAAAAGTTCGGAATTCAAAATTTACATGAGTTAAAGTACAAAAGCATTGGTATCAAAATGTACTTAAAGTACCGAAAGTAGAAAGTACTCATTATGCAGGATGTCCCATTTCACACGTTTTCAAATATGTCAAATGTCCAAAAAATATTTTGAAAATAGCAGATCTACAAGCTCACAATGCGTCGCAATACGACGCATTGTGAGCTTGTAGATCGGCTATTTTCAAATGGCCGAAATGTATATAGGGCTGAAGTGGTTAATGTATGTTTTGTAATAATAATCTAAATCTACAAAATATCTAGTAACTAAAGTTTTCAAATAATTGTAGTGGAGTGCAAGTACAATATTTGCCTCTGAGATGTAGTGAAGTAAAAAAAAAATGGAAATTGGAAATACTCAAGTAAAGTACAAATACCTCAAACTTTTACCTAAGTACAGTACTTGAGTAAATGTACCTAGTTACTTTACACCACTGCTCAGTACTGCATCAAGGCACCTGCATGGCATGCCAAACAGTGAGTCATGACCCTGGCATTAGCATCCCTCCTCAAAGAGGGAACGTTCACTAGAGAGCTAGTGGCATGTCATTGGGGATGTTATGTTACAGTATGTATGCCGAACGGCCTCTGGATCAAAGGCAGATGGTAGGTGTGGGGTTTTCCATCATTACCTACTGGCTACAGTATGTGCAAAGCCTTCACAGCCTTTCGCAGCCTTAGAAATACTTAATTTATACTTTGCCATACACCAGTGTTTTGTGTGCTGAAAATAGCAGGTCTTCAAGCTCACAACGCATTGCATTGCAACGGCTATTAGATCGGCTAAGAGGTATGTAGGCTAAACCAGGCTTGAGACATTGATCACTGTCCCATAGTCATGGCTGTGTTTCTCAAGCGATTGGGGTACATTTATTATAGGTCCACATGTATAGTCACTGCCCCACTACTGGATAGAACTGTGGTGTTTTGTTGAGCAACTATGTCATGTAGTGTTTGGAATTTTAAATCAGCGTAAGATTTACGGTAAAATATATAATATTTTAAAAGTCAAGGGCAGTACATGATCTTTCCGACGTCCAAACAAAAAAAATACGTCATTCCGCACTTCTGATGGCCGGTCTCAGAACCTTTCCTCAGAACCCCAGATGTCCTGACTCTCCAAACTAGTTTGGAAAGCCTGTCCGAATTGAATGTTTTTTTTTCTGACGTCGGAAGGAGCATGTATTTAAGCTTACAGTTATTGAAAGATTCATGTTAGAGTTGAGATTAGGTGTTAAGGGGTCAGGGTCAGGCGTTAGGGTTAGTTTTAGGGTAGTGGGTAGGGATTTTAAGGTTAGGTGGTTGTGGTTAATGTTAGGGTTAGGTTGGGCCAGCGGGTTAAGTAAAAATTACATTTTGTAATGATTTTTTTAGTATGTCCCCACAGAGAGGTGTGTGTGTGTGTGTGTGTGTGTGTGTGTGTGTGTGTGTGTGTGTGTGTGTGTGTGTGTGTGTGTGTGTGTGTGTGTGTGTGTGTGTGTGTGTGTGTGTGTGTGTGTGTGTGTGTGTGTGTGTGTGTGTGTGTGTGTGTGTGTGTGTGTGCACGCCTCAACTCCCTGTTGTCCATTCCCCCTCCTGTTAGTGGTGTCTGGGGCCTCCTTTGAGAGTGGGCTTGTTTCCTCAGAGAGCACATAGAGGGACAAACCTCTATTACCTTTCTATGTTAGGAGCAAAAGTGGGGTCAAGTGGTTACATGGAGAATTAATTTACAAGTCTCACCAAGTCTCATGAAGGTTCACCAGCTTCCATAGAAGCAATGGAAGTGATGAACTGCATAGGAGGTGTGTGTGTGTGTGTGTGTGTGTGTGTGTGTGTGTGTGTGTGTGTGTGTGTGTGTGTGTGTGTGTGTGTGTGTGTGTGTGTGTGTGTGTGTGTGTGTGTGTGTGTGTGTGTGTGTGTGTGTGTGTGTGTGTGTGTGTTAAATGGAAATTGAGTTTTTATTTCAAAAATGGACCTTAATGAGTGGATTCCATTGGGGGGAAAAGGCGGAGTCAGTAAATCACATTCTTCAATTGAAATAGAGAGCTGAATGGATCATCCATTTATTCATCATTCTTGGAAATCATCTTAATTGGAATTCAATTTAGCCTTTGCGTGTGTGTGTGCGTGCGTGCGTGTGTGCGCGTGCATGTATAGCTGGCTTGCAGGGCTGGCTAGACCCCCTTTTAAATATTATGTGCCTGATGGGCTCTGAAATACATTTCTCTTGAGCCCCAAGTATAGACTTAGATACACTTGTCACATAATCAAATGTGAAATACAAAGTAGCCATATAGCGAAACGGGACTTTATTCTAAGGGAAATAATTTACTTCTTTTTTTTTTTCTTCCCTCTCTCCAGCCGGTTGCTTTCATGTCATTTAGATGAGTGGTTAATAAGGCAGAGCGTTAAGAGGATTATGATCCGGTCGGGCCATAGCGGGGATGGGAGAGGGAGGGAGGGACTGGGGGGGGGGTGAGGGTAGTGCATCGGTAGTTGATGGTGGTGGAGGGGGCAGGAGGGGGCATAGTGGTGGGCTGGTACAATGCTGGACTGGATGCGAGCATCCTCCTAACTGTCAAGATTCATTTAGTCAGAACTAAGCACTCCAATAGGCCTGAGCTCTACAATAGGCAATATATCTTCCTCGTCTTCTACTTCTTCTTTTCCTGGGCCAGGGGAGGATTTTCCATAAAGACTCTCTCTATCTCTCTCATTGCCGTGCAGATTTAATGAAGACCCCTAAAAGTTGGCCAATGGGAACAGCTGCAGGAATTGAGAGGTATTGGCGAGCTGATGAGTGTGGGGGTGGGGGGGGGGGGGGGGGGTAAGAGTTTGAGTCCTCTGTGGAGAGATGAGGTAAGGGTTTGGGGCTCCCAGATAGGTGCGAGTAGAGGAAGAAGAGGAATCTCTTTGCTCCAAATCTCAGCCCTGGCCTGGGAAGATTTCAGAGTTCCCTTGTGTGCTGGGAATCCAAAGTTATGGCTTGAGAAAGGGAAAAAAAAGCTTGTGAAAAGAAAAAATGTTATATTACTTTTTTGTCAGTTCAGTGAGGTTTCACCAAGTGGAAAAGAAGATAATGAAGACTTTCTTGGGGAGAAAGACTCTTACAGGTAGACTACACTTCACCTGGGAATCATCCTCTTGATGTATTCTTATAGACTAACCCTGACGTCAGTTGGCTCTGGAGAGGTAAGGGTTAACTTAAAGAGAAACTAGCTCTTTACGAAATAGTCTTACCAACACAGACACAGATTTCCCACCACGGCTGGTCCGCTGCCATTGGCTGCTGTCCCCCGATGCTTTCTCCAAGGCGAGGCACTTTGCGAGAGCCCATTTTCCACAATCTCTGTGGATCAGCCTCACTGGCGCTTCTCGCTCCGCCAAGAAGAAACAAGCCTACCCCCACCCCCCTCCACCATCACCCATCCACCCCCACCCCTTCCCCCTACCAACGGAAGCCTTCCACCCAGCCCTCGACTCACAGCGCCCGGCACCAGGCTTCTTAATGCATCTTTAATTCAGCAACTTTGAAGTGGCACTCCGGCAAATGCACTCAATCAATTATAAATGAAATAATCTCCTTATGATATTAGAGATTTTTAAAGTCTAAGAAATACCGGGAGATTAGGGATCCCAAATCAGTTTTAGCAGTATCTAAAGTGACAGCAGGAGAATCATTGGAAGGAGCGGGTAGAAACTTAAAATGATTATGTAGATCTGTGTCACCGCCGAATGTTTCTGCAAATCCCTGCTGGATCTACCGCGACGAAGGAAACAGATTATTCCTGGCCTTATTTAAAGGGGCTGGAGTTCTTAAGTGGCTTTTTAAAAGGGAAACGTTTATATATTTATACATGATATATTTACAGCTTTGATGACACTCTTTCTGCACAGCCAATCTTGTGGCCCCTTCAATGCCTTCTTGTATACCCTCTGGGCAAGCTGTGTTGTCACATGTTACATGTACTGTTCTGTTCTACAATGGATAACATTTTTTGAAGCTTTTATCTCAGGGTAAGGCTTGTAACTAATGAATCGAACCTGAGGCATTGTAGATACTAACAGTCGCTTCTGACCAATAATGTTAGTGATGTAAGTGGTTGTGCGATACAAGGTGTCTGGAACAGTCCTTTAAACATGGTTTCATACCACTGTTAATACATTGTCTATTAACACCTTACTGCACATAGATCATTTTCCCATTAATGGGTTTATTTTTTGATATTTTGTTTGTTCAATATTTCTCCATTGTCATAAATGTAACCCGACCTAACTGTTATACCTTTGAGTCAATGTTGCTTTGTACAGTTAAGAAGTCATGGACATTTGAATATTGTTCTTAAACCAAGCCAATGGCTTGATTGAAAATCAAACATTGACTTTTGGAGAATGGTAGGGGCAGTAATGTCCAAGTATATCATGAGTCACAATCAATGAATTAAATATGCTAGACTGTTGGTATTTTTTTTCTCTGCAGGATACCTCACATGACTAACTTTCTTAAAATTTATTTTGCATAAAAAGACTGTAATTCTGCATTTTGTTTTGCGTCATGAAAAGAAAAGAAGAGCACAATTCAAAGCTTTACCTGTGCGCACATATGTAAACACCTGTACCAGCCTAAATTACCTTTTAGTTGTGCCCATCTCAGTACTAGCTGCTGTTGTGCTTATTCCTCCCGATCATTACTCACAGTGGTAGAAATTATGACCCAGTGCACATTTCTATCATGCTGGGGCTCATTCATCTTTGATTACACCTTTCAGATGATATAAATTAGGCCTATCCCACAGTGTTAGCTTGATGGATGGCAGGGGCCAATATGAAACACACTGATCAATATCATGGATTAGTTACTGTGTTTCAAGGCTATGCGACTCAGAGAAAGCACGTTTCTCATGTCTGTTTCTGCAGGCCCGCTGTGAGCTAATAACAAATACTGCCGAATTTTCAACTATGAAGCCGTTTACATGCAGTCATACTGAGATGCGACTTCAATTCATTATACCTGCTGTTTTTAAAACTAACAGTATAAAGTCCTATTTTGGGGGCATGGCTTTGTTAGATGTTTCCTAAACTATTAAACGTTTTTTTGGGCCACTTCCTAACAACTGAATCCAAATGAGGTTCTGGATCACTGAATCTTTTTTAAAGCTCCAATAAGTGAAACAGGTAAATCGAGTGCTCTGGTACTCCGGTACTTTCTTTGGGATCAGCCGTTCAGAAGTGGCCCATAGAACTGTTTTTAACATCGTGTCCTTTCTGAGAGCACCAACCTCCGCTTGGGAGTGGCTTGAAGCGCAAGAGTCTACGTAAACACCTCCTAAACAACATCTACAATCACGTACTAACTCACAAAGGCAGTGGAGTGTAGGTAGCTGGGCTGGAAACTGTTACTGTCATCAGCATCCTCGTCCGACAGGAATCATTCGTATCCCCAACTTACAGATCTCTCCCTGTGGATCACTTGTGTTCTCAAACCAGGACATTCCTGTCTATTGTCATTAACACGTTAAGCTGAACTGAGGGCAGGGGATAGGAGAAATCAATGGAAGGCTCAGAGTTTCAGAGGGTAGAGGTCATGGATGTCCTGGACTCGAGGTGCCAGCGGGCCTCACCTCTAGCTAGCTAGCCTGTCACTGTGTCACCGGACACAACACAGAGGGCTCAGGGATGTGGGTATAATTGTGAAGGGAGACGGAGAGGACTTAGAGGATGAATAAACAGTGGGTACGAACTGGTGAACATGATTTAGATTCACGCACAATTCATTTTGCAAAAATGTTCAGTGCCTTTTACATAAAGTACATTATGCTGATGGTTGGACAGGTGCACGGACTGGCGGGCGGACGGACGGATGGATAATATGGTAACGGGAACGCTCGCCCCAAAACACGCTCGCCCCCATTTTTTGAGTGGACCACTCGCCCCGCTTGAGCGTAACTCTCGCCCCCAGCAGCGGACCACTCGCCCTGCTTGAGCGTAACTCTCGCCCTCAGCAGTGGACCACTCGCCCCGCCGGTGCGGAACGCTCGTCCGGAACACTCGCCCCGTCTTGGTGAGAACAGACTACAGCCCCTAACATTAAGTTAGGAAGCAGTTAGGCAAAAAACAACGTCGTAAATCATCATCATCAAAATCGTAAATCATAGCCCCCGCCAGTCTCGGTACCCTAACCCAAAAACGCGAATGAAGTTGCTGAAATGTTGCTAAATTTCGCAAATATGTACTATAATGCTTAAATGTATACAGGCTATGAACTATCACTCTCACCAATTACTGTCTGTTCCAAGCCTGAGTCACGCTTCACTTGGCAGAGAATCAAATAGGGCAGATGCAGAGGGACTGGAAGAGGGAGCAGAGTGACAACTTCATGTTTAGGTAATTATCACCACTTCTGGCATGAAGTCAGAGGTCTCTTGGCTGTCTCATTGTTGTTGTTAAACAGTTTGCTTTGTTTGATTGATGATGAAAAGGGAACATGTGCCCACACCTCTCCTGGGACAGTGACATAATGTGTGTGCATCCCATGTGACCCTGCCAGCTGGGCCGGCTAAATACTACACACACACACAGAGAGAGGCTAGATTATATAGACGACCGCAGGGGTGCTGGATATCAATACATTATTCATATTCATCTGACAGCACTAGGCACACACACGTGTGTGTGTGTGTGTGTGTGTGTGTGTGTGTGTGTGTGTGTGTGTGTGTGTGTGTGTGTGTGTGTGTGTGTGTGTGTGTGTGTGTGTGTGTGTGTGTGTGTGTGTGTGTGTGTGTGTGTGTGTGTGTGTGCACGCACATGTAAAATAGACCTACTTTATCATATCATTGGCAGGGCTGAGGAGTCAAACGTCCATATACTGTAGATACTGAGTTCTTTTCCTGCACTGTCATCAGAATCCCTGGCGCTCTCCTGTGAGTTAGCGGCTCATTCATATTCATGTGGAGGCAGATCTCCGCTAAAGGGTTCCTAAAGGGCTCCTCTACAGGGGTGCATGAAGGCAAAAATCCACAATCAAAAACAAATCTTCACAGTCTCAACAGGAAGTGCAAAATTGTTGAGTGGAAAGAGAAACAAAAGCTATGTTAACAAAAGGATACAAAAATGATATAAAGCTGCAAAGCGGCATGTTGGACTGTAAGAAGTTAAAAGCTGCGAGGGGTCTAGACAAAATATCAATATTTTGTATAGTGTGCAAAATATCAATATTTTGTATAGTGTGTATGTATGTATGTGTATATATATATATATATATATATATATATATATATATATATATATATATATATATATAAATGGGGAAAATCTAGTCAGACAGACTTTAGATGGACTAGAGGCACATTTGTAGGGTGAGGATACATGGATGTCTATCAGACTGAGTAGGAATAATGACATTTCAAAGTTCACCTTTACTTTTTGCACCCCCATCAGGTTGATTGGTCATATTGGTTAGTAGTGCACACAACTTCCAATCATTAGTGAAAATGTACCATTTACCATCTCACGGGAATTTGCAGAAGGAGAAGAGGAAATACTATATAGGCAGACTCATACAGCAGACACATAATAAACCTTCAAACAAGATTCATAGGATCGATGCATTTAATGATACATATTCTTTACATACAAAAACACACCTTTCTTCCTGTCTTCCAGTACTGCACCCTCCTCTAGGATGTTCCAGCTCAGTGGGCAGCTAATCAGCACTCATTAAGAAGAGGTAAATAAATATAGATATCCATCAACACTGGCTCTCCTTAACAGGCTCTCACTGGGGGGCCCCCT
Organism: Gymnoscopelus braueri; assembly: GCF_963280865.1. Lineage (NCBI taxonomy): Eukaryota > Metazoa > Chordata > Actinopteri > Myctophiformes > Myctophidae > Gymnoscopelus > Gymnoscopelus braueri. The sequence goes on along the minus strand of NC_137607.1, from coordinate 37,462,633 downwards.
GCTGCTGCTGCCGCTGCAGTGTGCGAGAGGGATTATCTAACGAGAGGACAGCAGCTTTCACTCCTGGGGTCCCCAAACCAAACCACCATCTGACAGACAGGACAGCCCCTGCTCTTTACATGGCCAGTTGGGCCCAGCAAGAGCCCTCTTTAAAGCTCAAGGCGTTTCTTTCAGTATTCCTGAACCCCCTCTTTCCCTCTGCCCCCCCCCCCCCCACACCCCACACACACACACACACACACGCACACGCACACGCACACGCACACGCACACACACTCACACCACCTCCAGAAGTAGCTTGTTGTGACCGTATTTGACACACAATGACACAATAAAGCAGTGCCGTACTAGTGGTCCTTGAGTCAGTTTGTTCATTGACACGTTTGATACCATACTAAGGTGTTGCCGCTATACTCATTAGCCAAATACTACAGGGTACAGGCTGTTCATTTGAACCAGTTCTTGTAATCACCTCTCACCTGCACATTGCAATGGCTGTTCTTCATTTTGTCCCTGATTGGTGGGATCCCAGAGAACAGGTATCCAGGTTAACTGGCCAACCGCATTGTCCCTGCAGAGAAGCTGCAGCCCTCAGGCCATCTCATACAGTAATTTCTTAAGCACTTATTTCCACACTGGCTTGCCAGCTCTACAGAGGCCTGTGCAGCGATGTAATTAGAGCCAAATGGCCAGAAGGAAGCACGGTGATCCGCAGGTAACCTACTAAAATATCACATCTCTACCATGTTGTCCACGATAAGGCTGCATGAATAATTACGGCTTAAATCATTGTTGTGATTGCTATATATTGTAATTCAGTTATTAATCATTATTATTAAGGTTTGTGGTGTGGGGAACAATAATTTGATCACACTTTTCAACGTGTTTTCAACAACAATGGTCATCGAAACCAAACGAAATGTGAAATTCTACCGTTATGAATTGTGGAATCTAAAATGATATGCCATTTATACATAATCAAGCCTGCATTGCTTGGCCATTATCACAAAATATGAGTATCTCTTCACAAGATTAACTAACGTCGGTTAACAAACTAACTCAACCGACCTTTGTGTGTGAATTTAATCTGATTCAATACTCTGTTGTATGCTGTTTTATTCTACCTACTCAGAATCAGAACTCAGAATTACTTAATTGCCAGCATGTAGCACAATTTTCAGAATGTTATCAACATTTTTCAATTGTGATATTTAAAAAACTAACTGACAAAACAAAACATTTAAAAGCTTACAACGCATTGTGATGCGACATGTGAGCTCAGCTGAGCTTGTATATCAGCTATTTGTAAATATAAAATATGACAATAAACATGTTCAACGCATAGGACAATAACACTTTAGAAGGCAATCAACAATGTGCAAATCACTGATTGTGCAAACGACAATCAGCCTTCAGTATCCCTCAGTGGAAGTAATTGTTTCAGTTCAAATCATGGTATATTAACGACATAGAAACAAAAATGCATAGTATTTTCTGAAAATGTTATGGCCTCATCCTATGAAAACTGTGTCCTGGCAGCTATTCTCCCATTGTGTGTGTGTGTGTGTGTGTGTGTGTGTGTGTGTGTGTGTGTGTGGGGGGGGGGGGGGGGGGGGGTGCGTGCGTGTGTGTTGAGGTTCCTCAGTCAGTGGTCACTCAGAAGGTTAATGCTGAATGTAGCTCTGTGTGCTTGCCAGCTACAGCTTAAAACAGCATTTTTTGCAGAAGAAAAGCTTAAAACCCAGATTATAGGACAACAATAAAACAATCCTACAGTATATGTGTATTCTGTAATACACTGAAACACAAAGCTTATGGGTGAAGAGCTTGACTAAACAGGGCCTCCTGAGTGTCACAGTGTATGTCGTCCTACTGTAGGTCAATGGAGAGCCTATTCAGATCATTGAGCTCTAGGAACTGGCAGTTTAGAGCGAGGATTCATAGCTGATGAGTGAAGAGATAATGAGCCACTAATACGTGTGTGTGCGTGTGCGTGTGCGTGTGCGTGTGCGTGTGCGTGTGCGTGTGCGTGTGCGTGTGCGTGTGTGTGTGTGTGTGTGTGTGTGTGCGAGAGATAACCCAGCTCCATTCCCTGTGAGATGATAAAGCTTAAAGTGGTGTCAGGAGCAGAACTCTCTGTTCCTCAGCATGTACTGTATCCTGAAGGGAGAACTGGGCGAAGCACTTGGTGCTAAAGAGAAAAGAGGAGGAGAGTCCTCACTCAACAGTGACTTAATCTCAACATATGAGCCTGCAATTCTCTAAAAAGACTGGATCCAGATGACCTGCTGATGTTTTAAAGCAGTGTTGATCAGATTTAGCAACAAAAGACAGATGTTGGGGTTGTGAGGTATCCAGGGAGAAGGCTTTTATCACACAGAGAGGATGAGTTCTCTCCCCTCAACTCAACCAAACCAATCGGTTTAATTGAGAAAAGACTTAGAGCTGTTTCTAAGTGCTCCCAAATCTGATAAAACGGACTGAGAAAATCAACTTCTCCATGTAAGTGTGCTTTGCTCTGTGACGCTGATATGGGAGCAGAGAGGATTACTCCAGGATGGGAGGAAGGCTTTGGGGGGACTATGCAGGAGATGGGAATATAGAGTTTCCTGCTTTATGGGATCATGATAGTCAAATTGTGGATTGAATCCATTTGTCTGCAAAGTACGAATGTTCTTAAAGGGGAATGCCACTGAATTTCAGCAGTGAAACACAAGCATTTAGAGAGTAGTACGATCAGTGGCATCCCCAGGATTTACATTTAGGGCAGGTGAGATTCCCCCCCCCCCCTCTATTACCCCCCCAAAAAATGTTTCAACTCAATCGAAAATCGGCGATCGGAAATGTTTTGGCCATTATCTCTTGAACGGAAGGTCCAATCTGCTCAGTTCAAAGCATGTTGGATGCGTGACTTTGAGGACATTAAGCAAGCAATGACACCTTTTCGGGTTATTTGGGTTTTTAGGGGAGGCGAGATCTTAGTTGGGCAGGCGATCGCCTGCCCTGCCTCTACAGTGGGTACGCCACTGAGTACGATTATGTCTGACTTTTTTTTATCTGTAAACAATATAGGTTTAAAAGGAAGATTGTGCCATTCCCTAACCTAACACTTTCTCTGTCTGTGTTGGTGGTGCAACACCTTTGACTGAGCAGCTTTATTAGTTTTACTACTACTACTACTTACTACTGTCTTATAGCACTATAAGACAACGTGTGGTATGGTATCGCTCTGAGTGCATTTCTAATCATTTAAGAACTTGCTTTGGGCATGTTAACTGACATCAGTGATGACAGGATAGGTCAATAACAACACCTGCTATCAGCTTGGGTATAGCTGTATGGACAGGTTGTCCCAGGCTATACCCCAGGCACCTGCCAGTACGAGGCCCCAGAAAATATCAGTGGATATGCTATTATATTACTCTTAAAGTTTTTCATATAAGCCCAGGTGGGGGGCCTTAACTGGTCAGTCAAGTGGTGCATAACCCTGCCTGTTATGTCTGTGGATACACTTGACAATAGGTATTTTACAATTATTCAAATATGGGAGACTGTAATTGGTACTTGGTTTTAGGTCTAACGAATTGCGTCCAGAGCCATTGTTTAGATCCCGCCCCCTTGGGGAAAAGAACGTCCTCATAGAAGCACCAGACTTATATCCACGCAGTGATATAGTCTGGCTACGCGAGGCTAACTCAACCGTCCCCCCAAACTGCTGAAATACCCATGTGCAAGGCACTGAACCCCCAATTGGCCAACAATGTATAGGCTGTGGAGAAAAAAAATAAGATAGAAACCCTGTTCTCTTATCTAGAGCGACTTTCAAAGTGAGGTGATGCAAGGTTGGAGTAAGCGTCATGAACTGTAGCCAACCATCAACAGTGTAAGTGGTGAGTACTATGCAGTGGTGGAAAAAGTACTCAAATTCTTTACTTAAGTAAAAGTACCAATACTGCAATATAAAAATACTCTGTTACAAGTAAAAGTCCGGAATTAAAAATGTACTAAAGTACAAAAGTATTGGCATCAAAATGTACTTAAAGTCCCAAAAGTAAAAGTACTAAATATTTGTATTTTCAAATAGCCTATAGGTATAAAATAGGGCTAAAGTGGTTAATGTATGTTTAATTATATCATAGTTTATATCTGAAAAGTAACTAGTAACTAAAGTTTTCAAGTATATGTAGTGGAGTAAAAGTACAATATTTGCCTCTGAGATGTAGTGGAGTAGAAGTAAAAGTATTGGAAATTGGAATTACTCAAATAAAGTACAAATACCTCAAAATTGTACTTAAGTACAGTACTTAAGTAAATGTACTTAGTTACTTTCCACCACTGGTACTATGTGCTGCAAGGTTACTTGAATAACAAATACACTTCTAACCTGGCATAACGTTCAAACAAGAGGAAGCATTTCATGATGCTTCTTAGGGCACCACATTTGCTACAACTCCTCTCCCACCCCATCCCCTCCCCTGCCCACCCCACTCCACCCCACCTCACCTCCTCTGCTCCTCCTCTCTAATAGGTGAGAGTAGAACTCTGGGGTGCTGAAATTCCCAGTCCCAGTTCTTTCCCTGGTTGATGGTTAATTACCCCAGATAAATCCACTGGCAATTTGTCAGACTGTGCCAGTATCTCCTCTATTCTCCCCCTACACCACCTCAAACCACCATGCCCCCCCCCCTGCATGGTTCTAAGCTCATGTAATGAATCACTAATCACTCGGTCCCTGACGAGCATCCCCAGCCCATTATCCCTTAATTACCCCATATCAGAGGTCCTAATACAGGCCAAGAGGGGGCGCTCTGTGAAATGTAGTTTGAAATACATTGGAGGTGATTCAAGTGAATCTTTGTTGCATCCTTGTCTGTGAAATTGTTGTAATATCTGAGAATGTAAATTAACGTTGGCTAAAGATTGTTCTTTATGGATGAGCATAATGGTTTCTATGCAAGAGAAAGTGTACATTTTTACACAAAAAAGCTTCTTAAGATGATAGTGAAGAATAAAGAAAAACTGACAGATATTTTACATTGTACTATTTGATAATGTAATATTTGTCTGATGTTTAGTTATGTATAAGATACATCTGATACATCTACTCATTCCAGATAGTGGTGAAAAACACTGAAAGCCCCGGCGCTGACTGATGGTTTATGTTTATGTCATGGAGCCAGAGTGTGAACTAGCTTGTTCTCAATCTCCATTAGGCATTCTAGGATCCAAATGGTTCTCTTGTGGAGCATTTGTGCCGCAGCAGAAAATGGAACCTCTAACTCACAGAGTCATTTGCAGACGCGGCACTTGGGATTCGGAGTGAGTAGCCGCAGAGCAAAGATAGAAATTGGAATTGGCAGCCGACATGAAATGGGGTCAGGGGATTTGTCCCTGACGCACACACTGAACATGTGCGCGAGAGAGGGTCCTCTGATTTACAAGGGGGTCTGTTCAAACAATGGCACTGCAGATGAACTGTAGCTTACAACAGTGCTCCCACTATCTACCATGGGCTTACAGTTCTCATCTACAGAGCTCATCTGCATGAAATTAACAGTTGTCTTTTAACATTTCTTGGAGCATATCCATGCACCAAGTTAATCAAGATTCTTGCTATGGGTTCACGTGAACGTAAAATAGCCTCATAGTTCGCACATACTGTAGGTCAGGGTCAGCTGTGTGGTGTGATGGGGTAGACGGGGAGGTTGTGTGTGAGGTGGGAGATTCCCATACTCCCAGTCCCTTGTCCTAGTCTGAGAAAAGAGCAGAGATCACACACTTGTTGCCTGTTGCCTTAACCCAGCTAGATCAATCAGAAGCATTCTTAAAAATCCAAAGCTGACAGGTGCCCCCTGCCCGCTCTCCTGAATTGTTAATTTTCAGAATTGAATCTCTCTAATTTTCAGCATCTCATCTGAGGATCTTAAAGCTTAACTTTAGACTAAAAAAGAATCCCAACTATGGCCCTTTAGGAATCCTGGTGTCCGTTTTTTTGTCATTGCCTTGCTGAAAGCCTGTCAAAAATGGTTAGCTTCTCCAGTGAAACTACTTCTTTGCATCTTAGCTCCAGGTCTTGCCCTGTGTCTGCACAATTTCTTTCTATCCTCTTGTTTCTCTCCTTTTGTTTAGATAAAGCGAGGGATTAGGAAAGATTTGCCCCCATAAAGTAGTGGTTTGATGGGCTTTTATCCCACCATGTTGCTAAAGCTGTGTAGCCCGTGGATTAGGAGCTGACAATAGAAGCCCTTGTGCTGGGCCGCAGCCTGAGGGGCACAACCAAAGACTGGTTCTCAGAAAATGGGAGGAAACAAACCTGCCAACCTCGATATGTCAAGTCTGCCAGAGGAACCATTCAGAGGACGGGCTCATGGCTGCAGTGCGGGGCGACAGGGTTACAGAGCATGTACTGGGATAGCAGGAGGTGTTCATTTGGTTACATGTGTGCACTCAGAGTTTACAGACCTGCAAGGGTCTCCATGCTTCCTAAATATCAATAATTATAAGTATAAACTATGAGTTGCAAAAGGATACTGGTGAATTATCTGTGCAGGAGTTTAGATTGACCCTTTGGTGAAAATTTGGGATCCTCTTCTAACCATGTAGTTGCATGTCCATCACACTGTTCGATGTGTTCAAAAGTGATACAAGTTTGACCAATCTGCAATGCATTAACAATTTGCTGCTTGGTATAATGTGTTTGTGTATTCTCTCAGAATATTGTCAGTTTCATACCACAATATACAATGTGATTCACTTGATCGTATACTTTATATTGGACTGGCTCCTTCTATACCCAAATAGCAACCTGTATGTAGTACTGCACATGTGCTGAAGCTCTTTCTAAGCTCTGTGTGGGGGGATTTCAAGAAGCTAAACCCCAGCTGAGCCCAATTTAGACAGCCCACAGTTGATGTACTGTATAACTCTGTGGTCAGAAGAACTCTAGATGGCTCACAGCCATGACCACTAAAATCAGACGGACTAACCCCATTTCCCCTTGCACTGAATTTGCCCTAAAAAAAATCAAAATGGTATCATGCATGTGGAGAGAAAAGAAAACATGTGATGATGATCATGTCAAGTATTATACTCAAGCATAATATGTGGTCAGTGTGTCCTCAAGACATGTTTTTATTTGTGCAAGTTAGTGGTGTGTGTGTGTGTGTGTGTGTGTGTGTGTGTGTGTGTGTGTGTGTGTGTGTGTGTGTGTGTGTGTGTGTGTGTGTGTGTGCGTGCGCGCGTGCACACATCATGTATAAATGTAGCCATGTCCTTTGACACAAGGGAAGTGATTTCTGAGAATAGAGGGAGAGGAGAGATTTGTCCCATTAAGTCAGGTATCCGACACTTCAGAGGGAAGTCTTTGAGGTGAATGCCCAGCTAATAACATGGCCAGAGGATTGCTCGTGGCAACTTGCTTTGTTACAGCAGTCACACCAGTCCCCAGGTAGCAGTCAATGCTAAACCATACATCAAAATGATTAATTTCGTCCAAATGAGCACAAGCTAACCTTGACTAAGAGCATGTGTACTTGGTGCAGACTGCAGCGGCTGGATTGAAGCGTATAGGCTAACATATTCATGGAGTTCACCTAAAACGTAATGCTAAAAGTTAATGAGCTCTGAAGGCTGATGGCATTCAGGCACATTTCTCGCTTTGATGTAAAAAAATATATATTTTATTCTTTTATTTGTTAGTGCTCAATTTTCTTTGACGGGTGATGATTTACAAAGCTCTCGCTTGATTTCAAACCTGAACATAATTTAGGCCAGGGGTCTTCAACGTTTTTCAGCCCAAGGACCCCCTAGCTGAGAGAGAGATGAAGCAGGAACCTCCACTACATGTTGTATAAAATTGTGTTGCAGATTCAACTTTTTTCATAGATTTCATAGATAGCTCAGCTGGATTCATGTGTATTTTAAGATAGTTAACCTTTAGACCCTCAATATTTAGTCTGCTCGTTTTCCCTCTACACCTACTATCCAAAAAATAGCCGATCTACAAGCTCACAATGCCTACCAGTGTGAGCTTGTAGATCGGCTATTTTTGGCTAATGTTCCCCACCACACAAAGATGTGGCGGACTCCCTGTAGTTACTCTGAGGACCCCCTAGGGGTCCCGGACCCCCTGTTGAAGACCCCTGATTTCGGGTATAAAGTCTCACAGGCCTGCGGCGCGGCTTGATTCAGATTTCCAGAGTCTCGCTGCATGGATAAAGTTTGATTCCCTGAAAGTGGTCGGGCTTCACGTCATTTCGCGCGGATGATTGAGAGCAAAGACTATAATTCACACCCGAAGAAGCTAATTAATATGATAAAGTATGAATGCAGGCGGAGAGCATGAACAATGAGTGCGCGATCATCAAATCCATGGAAATCTGAGATGAGTTTGGAAATAAAGGGCTTAGAAAGTTATCCCAGAATGGGTGTTTAGAACAGAACGCGATGCTTATAATTATTTATCAGCATCATGATGCGAGCCTGCATGCAGCAGGGGAACATGGAGAGGAGATGAGTGGTGTGGGCCGGTGGCAGGCACTGTATGGGCTATAGCATTGTTTCTCAAACAGTGGGTCGGGGCCTTTTTGTGGGTCGCGGACACATTTTTATGGGTCACGAGTAAATATCCCTTTACTTTTTTGTTACCCAAATTTTTTTTAAATCATTTTTTTTAATCCCCCGCCAAAAAAAAACCAAACTTATTTTTCATGAATTAAAAACAAATGATTTATGAAAAGAATTTCATGAATAATTATTATTTTTTAATCCATTAATTAGAAAAAAAATTCTTAGTGAAAATAGCCGATCTGCTATTTTCACTAGCTTGGAAAGCCGGGGACACATCAAATTTCTCTTTTGGGTCTCGAGCTAAAAAGTTTGTGAACCACCATAGCCTGCGGGGCCTAATAGTGCTCTAATAGCGGTCCTTTTTGACACTGATGTTAAACCCATCAGCCGCGCTGGACATTAGCCAGCATTAAGTTCCTTAGAAAGCTGATTTGGGGAAGAGCAGCTGAGAGGAATTCCTTCTCGGTTTAATTGCTTTAGAAACGGTTCCCACAAAGAGACACTAGCCAGATTTACCTCCAGTTTAAGTTCTTATTTCCATCGGTTCACAAGTTAATCCGATTTTTCTCTCGAGGCCCGAGAATACTCAGTGCTATATTGTAGCCTGCTAACAATAGGGGAGAGAAACATAAGGTCGAAATGAAAATAATTTAAGGTAAAAGCCTATCTGAAAATTATTATAAATATTGTTAATATTATAATTGTATCCGAATATAATTATTGTAGCCTATATCATAATTATTTTGGATATTTATTTTTTATTGGTTACAAAAATATAGAAAATCTACTTATTTATTTATGATCCACATGTTGCTTTAAAATGTCCACTGTTTGGCCATTAAAAGCATCTGTTGATTTTGTCAAATAAGCCTATGTAAAGGCCTATATAACCTGTTTGCTAGAACCTAAAAAAAAACTGCCTGTACTTGAATTTCAACTGAATTTCTGGAAAGAAATACAAACGGAAAACAAATCCTTCAGTCAACTTAACTGCAATGAGTTAAGTTGGGCCTATGGTGGAGCTTTGTAAGCATCCTAAACGGCCTGAGCAGCACACAGAACCATTCTTTTCACACGGGGTTTTGTCAGAAGTCTAAGGTTCTGCGATTGAATGTGGCCAAAGATCAAATTGAGTTTAGGATTTTGTCCCCCCACCTCTCAACAAATATGCAAGCTTTACATTAAAAGGCTACTTTTCGCTGCCCCTAATTCCAGCCTAAACGGTTTTTCTCCGGGAGAAGAAATCTTTTCTAAAAAAAAAACCTTGAAGAAGAGAGGGGGCATTATTGTTTTAATCCTCTTACCAGCAGTCATTTTAAGACAGTTTTTTGGAGGCTGAAATGGCGTCTTGTCTCCCCAATCCTAACCTAAATCCCCCCCTGGCTATAAGGCAGTTATAGCCTGCATCTCTCCATCTCTCACCAACACAAAACACTTTAAGTAAAATAAATAAATAGGCGTAAATAAATAAGGCAAATGCAATTAGCTTTAACCTGCAATTCTCCGTGCTCGTGCACTGTTCGTTATCATTTGCATAAGATTTCCAGACCTCCTCAGAAAACTCTGAAATTATTTAATTTTAGAGAGTCTCTGCTTGTTTGATGTATAGCCTAATTGATGACATTTGAGTATTTGACATGCTGGAAACAATAAATACAAATAAATAGACCTATTTGTCTAACATTTATGAGGAAATTAACCTCAGATCACCTGACTTATCATTCTTGTTGATTTTTAGATAACATTGCACATGAGATACTGCATGCGTGTAACTTTTTATTAACAGATTGTTATTATTAGTTACTTGCCCTTTGACCTCACCTATACATCTGAGTGCTATACCATACACCACAGTCCTGTGTTTAATTTAATACAAATGTGCTGTGCACTGTCTGCACTGGATTCAGTAAAGATGATAAAGTGAATGAGTTAAAGGCCTTCCGTATAAAACAATGCCCTTGCACCTGCAGACATTGTATTACTATGTTCCCACAGTGTTTCCGCTGTTACTCCATTAACAAGCTCTTTTAATTGTATAGCCTGCATCCATCACCAACAACAGCCACAGTGAAAATAACAGCAGCAATAATCTTGAAAATACACTAATAACAATACTGGTGTTACATTATTTTGGCTACAAATGCACACTTCACATCAGATCTGAAACATGAAAATGGCATTTAATGTGTGTGCGAACTGGCAGCATGGATTATAGCAGTGGTTCACAAACTTTTCAGCCCAAGACCCAAAAGAGAAATTCATGAAATTCATGAAATTCATGAAATTCATTGATTTGTTTTTTTGATTCATGAAAAAAGTAAACATTATTTTATTTTAAAGTTTTGACATTTACTCGTGACCCATAAAAAAATGGTCCGTGACCCAAAGTTAGGTCCCGACCCACTGTTTGAAAACCACTGGATTATAGCATGGAGTATTGAGAAAGAGAAGGGGGGGTGTGCTGGTCGACCAGGAGAAAGCGATGTGATTGGCACAGCAAAAGAGCCGTTATAAATCCCGGTGTGACCTCACCGACAGCGCTTTAAAGCTGCTCCGTGTGCCCACATCACCCCCATACACCATCACATCCCATCAGCATACTGTCACCTCACTGCTGGGTCCCACTGAAGAGCCAGGGGACGGAACTTATACGGAATACATATACGGTCTGTTATTTATACCAAGGAAGGAAGCTCTCTTATAGTTATTAGCCTACAATGAACTGCAGCGGACGGAGTTTGGAAACGAATATTTAAAGCAACACTTTTGCAGCAAAACATCCCAACGGCTTCTTTGAGCAGAACTCGATTCGAAATCTATACAAGACTGCAGTGAAAGGTAAGAAAGAACTATTTTTTGGGGGAAATGGATCTCTCTCTCTCTCTCTCTCTCTCTCTCTCTCTCTCTCTCTCTCTCTCTCTCTCTCTCTCTCTCTCTCTCGCTCTCTCTCTCTCTGTCTATATATATATATATATATATATATATATATATATATATATATATATATATATATGCTACTTGTCGCGTTTATAATTCTTGAGTTCGCCAACCCACGGACTTACGGAAAACAGTTCAATATTATTGCATTGTTGTTGTAACTTTTTCGTGCTTTTGCTTTATAGTTTTTTTGTTGTTGTTTTGTTTAGTTTTTCTTCACCGTATTTATTTCCACGAAAGCCTATCCATCTGACTAGACCTAATCCAGAAACAGTTTCGAACTGATTAACCGAGTTTAACTTTAGATAATTCGATGTATTAACTCTGAATTATCCCTATTTCGTTTCATATATCAGCCCGACGCTTTCAATGCCCCGACTTGAAGTGATGCCATGCATGGTAGAGCATGATGCCATGGGCCTCCGGCAACATTTAGTCCTGCAAGTCATAAATCCATAACAATTAACATAATGAGGCTTAAATCATCACCCAAGGCTACCGTATATTCTTTGTCCCGAAAGACTGAGCATATGCTCAATATTATGAGCTACACGGTGTATCATATCATCATAAGTAAATAGCCTTCTCTTCTCAAATAAAAAGGACACATTGAAAAGCAATTTGTAACTTATTAAAGGCTGTTGTTGGCACACACACACACACACACACACACACACACACACACACACACACACACACACACACACACACACACACACACACACACACACACACACACACCTTTCACGTGTCAGGACTCAGGACTGATGATAAATTAATAGCCTTGTAATAGTTGAAACCTATTTGCACGTACATTAGACAGGAGGCCAACTGGGGACCCCCATGCATATTTCACTGAAGACTTACCATACATCTCCGATAGGCCCCCGGGCGTTCCAAGCCGGCCTGGGACCCACCACCATAGATTGAAATAAACGGCCCCCATTCATTCTGAAAGTAAATATTTTGCCCCCTCTGTCAAAGCTAATATAGCCGGCAGAAGTTTACGGGGTTCCCTTCCCACCCGAGGCTAAAAATATGTCCTTTAGAAAAATATGCTGACAACTATTCTCATATGATTTTAGGTCATGAGGTATTAAATGCACAATTTGCCAACTGCGGCGCTTTTGCATGAAACGCTTTAGTTCAATAAAGCCTCATGTTGCATGATTGACAATTAATTCCTGTAGGACGCTTTCCTGTTTTTTCTCCCAATAGAGGTTATTTAAAGCGGTAAAAAATATTGGATAGTAGGTAGGTCCTAGGTGTACCCGACGAAGAAACAAATATAATAATAACACTAAGAATAGCTTATTATTATTATTACTACACTATTTGTATTGCAATTTTAGACTATTTAATTTGATCCTGACCGTTCCTAACTAATAAATAGCAAATAATGATAGTACAATTTATGCCATCACTTTAACAACATATTTGTATGGCCTAACAGTGGCATGAAATATAGGCTGGCAGTTTGAAATAATGTAATAATAATAATAATAATAGTAATAATAATTTAAGATACTTTTGAAGGAGAATGAATACTGATCAAAATACAATATTAGGTCTAAGCCTATTGCGTTTTAATTTAATTACATTACAAAACAGTTTAATTTAGAAGTAAAATGGTTAGCCAAATCATCTGCTTGTCTACAAAGAGAATAAATGGCCTGTTATTCGTTGCTTGCGATTGCGAATGTATACAAGTTGTTCACTCATGGTCATTTTTGCAGGTAAAAAAAGAAAACAATTTAAAGACTCCATATCATTCTTTTTAGCCTAGCCTACTAATTTGAACCCTAAGACCCTGATCATTTCAGACGACCGTTTGACACTGACAGTAACATCCGGTTATTCAGTTTTAAATCTAATAATTTCTCATAATTTGTTTGAGCATTCTCATTTTATTACATGCTTAACTCAAGATTAAATGACCAGAAGAGAGTTTTATATATACAATTACCGAATGAGTTTGTGTACATATGCCGTTATTAAGAACTACCGTGCCTACCTGTTGCTTCTATTAGTGCTCAAAATTGACATTGAAAAACAGTGGTTCTCAACCTGTGGGTCGGGACCCCCAGGGGGTCCCCTCACATGATTTTGAGGGGGTCCCCAGATAACAGGGAAGTGACAATTTAAGGACTTTTTAAGACCATTAAAACATTTAAATACCTACCAAAAAAAAAGAAAGAAAAGAAAAAGACCATTACTGCATCAAAAGTAATCAACTAACTATTCTATAAAAACTGGTCAAACATTGGCCAAATTGTCAAATAATATAAGAAAGGGGCACATTTTTTGAAAATAGCTGATCTACAAGCTCACAACATGGCAACGCGACGCGTTTTGAGTTTGTAGATCAGCTGCTATTTTCACAATATTTAACACAATGTAATGCCTCAACTCCTATAATCCAAGTGCTTGTCATTTCAAATATGATTATTTTGCGGAGTCACGGCCTGAAAAGGTTGAGAACGACTGATTAAAAAAGTTTCCTCTTGTCTTGGTTTTATATAGGCCTATAATTACATGGCTTGAAAATGTACTGCTCCATAAATAAACACTATATGAAGGTATAGCAGGCCAACACCTGATATGATATTCACTGTATTTGTATTTCTTTTTGGATCTCCCCTCTGCAGTCAGTCATGCAGCACTACGGAGTGAACGGGTACTCTCTCCACGCCATGAACTCACTGAGTGCCATGTACAACCTGCACCAGCAGGCGGCGCAACAGGCTCAGCACACACCTGACTACAGGCCGTCCGTGCACGCACTCACCCTGGCAGAGAGATTGGCTGGTAAGAACCAATTGCTCGTTTATCTGTTACTTTACCTTGGTTTTCTGTTGTGTTTCTCTTGTGATCAACAACTTATTGTCTGTCTAATTCAGCCATTCCCAACCGGTGGGCTGGGCCCACTAGTGGTCTGCGAGGTTGATGCAAGTGCGCCCCCAAATGATTGGCAAAACACTAAAGATTTATTGATAATATAGCATTAATAAAAAAAAAGTAATGGTATTTTTTCATTAAAACCTTGAAAAAAATGTTTTCATTGTGATATCGATAAATAGGAATTAGGAACTAACTAAGTATATTACATTAGTTCCACTAATCCATAGAAAATTCACATGGCCCACCCATCTGACCAGATGACCAGATGGGTGGGCCGCGGACACTTTCGAGATTGTCAAGTGGGCCCTGATCCAGAAATGGCTGGGAACCGCTGGTCTAACAGATTTCAGTGAGCATTATTTTAGGACCATTGGTCTTGGCTGTTCTTTTTTCACTTGTCCCTCAAGTTAAATTGGCCATGTTTCTTTTCTTTCAACGGCTGCACATTTCAAGACATCATCCTGGAGGCCCGGTATGGCTCCCAGCACAGAAAGCAGCGGCGCAGTCGTACAGCCTTCACTGCCCAGCAGCTGGAGGCCCTGGAGAAAACCTTCCAGAAAACCCACTACCCTGATGTAGTGATGCGCGAGCGCCTGGCTATGTGCACCAACCTTCCTGAGGCCCGTGTGCAGGTGAGAACCCATAGTGATGATGAATACATGCAGTATAATATATTGTCTGGTCATTACGCTAAAAGATATATATAAATAATATCTATATAATATCAGGAAAGTAACTGAGAGTTACTGAGAATACACGACTCAAGATCTTATTTCATTATAATTGTATTCCTTGTAACCAGGTGTGGTTCAAAAACCGACGGGCTAAGTTCCGTAAGAAGCAACGTAGCCTACAGAAGGAGCAGCTCCAGAAACAGAAGGAGGCCTCGGCGGCTTCCGACGGGTCCCAGGATGACGCCAAGGCCGACCCCTCCGCCACCTCCACAACCACAACCTCAACCACCGCCGCCCTGACCTCTGAGGCCCGCACGCCTCCACCACCCTCGTCCTCCTCCTCCTCCACTCAGTCGGACGCCGAGAGGCTGGGAGGAGCGGCGGCGCGGCCCCAGCCGGGGGAGACGAGCGTGGAGGTGAACGTCACCTCCCCCGAGCCCTCGGACTGCGAGTCAGCGATGGAGGACAATGCAGAGGAGGGGTTAAGGGGGGAGACGAGGGGGGATATGAGAGAGGGGACGGCGGGGGAGCCAGGGAGTGTCTCCCCGTCCTGCAAACGCCTCAGCCCCGCACCAGGTAGGGATCTAACATGCATTTCATTTTGCTCTTTGTACATACCTCCGGAGGATATGCTTTCAGTGACTAGTTGCATTTATTTATCAAGTGTTTTAGTTTTCTTCTTTTCTTTTTTCTTTATTTATTAAAAAAAAAACATTTTACAGAGCTACTGATAGAGTGAAGGATTCAATTAAAAACAAGCATAGAAAAACACATTATATTTATAAGTTATGAGGTCAATGTGTTTGTGTGTGTGTATTTGGATTTCAAACCACTCCTCCTCCTTCCCGTCAGACTCTCCGCTGGGCTCCCCCACCCTCCCATCCTCCAGCAGCGTGACGGCCGGCCTGCCCCAGAGCAACTCCTACGCCTCGTCTCCCCTCAGCCTCTTCCGCCTGCAGGAGCAGTTCCGCCAGCACATGGCCGCCACCAACAACATGAACATGGTCCACTACCCTCCCTTCGAAATGAGCGCCCCGCCCTCGCTGCCCTACCTGGGCATGAACGTCAACATGCCGCCTCCGCTGGGCTCCATGCCCTGCCAGTCGTACTACCAGTCCCTGTCGCAGGCCCAGCAGGTGTGGAACAGCCCCCTGCTCCAGACCGCTCCAGGAAGCCTCCCGGGCAACCTCAACAGCAAGACCACCAGCATTGAGAATCTTCGTCTGCGGGCCAAGCAGCACGCAGCCTCCCTCGGCCTGGACACACTTCCCAACTGACCGCAAACCCCCTCCGAACCCATAGGTTCTCCGTCCACATCTCATGCCGCTCTGCTTACCCAACTCTTTGTCATCACAGGGGCATGAAACTCACCACTAGGAGGACACACCAGAATATAAAGTATATATCTCATCCCCGAGGCTGGATGGATGCACTTAAAGAAATGACCATTACTGGAACTTATTAGTTCACGCCAAGTGGAAAAGAAAAAGATACAATTTATGCCACCCAGACTGCAAAGACTGGAACATTGAACAGTGCTGCAGTTGGATACAGCTTGTATGTGAGCTTGTAACATACCGCCACCTCACTGTAATTTGAGCTACCTTAGTGAAGTCAGGGTCCAAGTCTTGAACTACTCATCTTATACTGGGACAGATGGGATGGATCAGATATTCTGGAGGGTAATTCTAACAAGAACTTGTGAACATGAACTTTGCATGCGCCCCACTAAGCCGTGGATTACAGCAGGAGAAAAAAGTATTTGTCACAGTATCGTCAGCAGACTACAGCCATATCAAATCTAATTGCAGAAGCATCTAATTGGCCAGTATAGTGCCAATCCAACATCAGAATATTGAGCTGGTTCTTCCTGTTTAACGTCATGACACTTCCAAGCTCCAAGAATCTATTCCGCATAATGTAAATACCCTTCAGTGTTTGTTCCCCATCTGCCTGGTTAGCAAGTAAGTCCATGTCTCCTTTTGTACAAAGGATTTAAGATGGAAACAGTCAAAAATCCATTTGAATTGCTACATTGCAACTTTGTGTAAAGGACCTGCAGTACACAATAGTACATTTAATGAAAAGTATCTGAGGGGAGTGCAAGTGACCAGTGGAAAAAAAACATTTTGTGGGTATCTGCCTCTGAATTCAATTACATAGTCACCACTTTTACTAAGCCTGTGGTTTAAGCAGAGAGAAAAAGGATGCACAGGCAAACGCTATGTATTATATCAATGTAGATCCAAGACAATGTATTTCTCAATTGTTTACCTAAATGTGAGTAATTTATCTGTTTAATGCAAGGGAATAAACCACACATAAGAATGATGTCCGTTGTCAGTGTTTTCTATAAATGATGTGGAAAGTGAAGCTTTACCATACCTTAATGCTGTCTGCTTATAGATCAGTTATTATTTTCCCAATCATGCAGAAATGTAAACTGAAAAAGGTGAGGGAAAATCAAGACACCGTGGACACGGTTTTGTTTGCTGAAAGCAAACCAAACGTGTTACCTTTACCTGTATACAGTAGAAGGACTTAAGGCATTGTGCTAAATAAAATAAATAGAGGGCAAGTGCTAGAGTTTTTAAGCCAATATACTGTAAATGTATGCTGCCCCGCCAAGGCAAAGTGCAGTAACTACGGAAAAAAAAATCACTGAAAAATTGGTTTAAAAGTGATTCAACTGGTCAGCCAAATGAGATCTCGGCATATAAGTGATATTACACTAATTGTACATCTGTTCTTGAGGTAATTGTTTATCCCCCAAAATCACAAAGGCTAATTTGACCTTTGGGATACACAAATAAGTCGGTGTGTCCAAAAACGTAGTTACTGCACTTTGGCTTGGCAGGGCAGTATGGCCCATGGGCACTATGGTAAAATGAACGGAGTCTGCCCTGTGTCAGGAGAAAAAGGAAAATGCAAAAAAGAGGCTTATGACACAGTGATTTACCTGAAGTGGTGACTGAGAATGTCAAAGCAGGACTGATAAGACTGTGTCAGCGAGAACAGTCCATCGACGACTACATAGAGAGGGATGTTGTAGTACGGTTGCAGTGCATAAACCCATTACAAAGACGACTTCACATTTGAGAGTATGTGTTGCAAAAATCACAGGCACTGGTCCACAGAGATGGTCAGATGAGTCATCCTTCACCATATTCTCCACAAAGTGTGCGAGTGCATGTGTGGCGTACACCAAGACAATGGTACAGGCCTGGATGCTTGACCCCGACAGGGAGGGAGTCCAGACGGTAGCTCTGTTATACTGTGGGGGCATTGTCCTGGCATGGTTTGGGTCCACTTGCCCCCTTAAGAGAGGGAATGTTAAAGGTAGGGTAAGTGATATTTTTGGGTTAAAACTAAAAGTATTTTGTTAAAAGGTTAAAGCACTATATTCTGATAGTAATCATTGCTATAGAGTGTTTGTTCAGTAACAGGAGTCTCCCCGTCTCTCCAGCTCTTTAATAAACAGAAAATACATTTTCCGGTATGTGTCAAAATCAGGAGAAAGTACCCATTTTTAAGCTTCATTTTTATAGTGTTCCCGTTCCAATTTTGCCTGCTCATTTCTTAGTGTCATCACTTCCAATTTCACTTGTTTAATCTATATCCTGATTGAGTTCTCTATCCTGATTGGATAAAATTGGAAATGAAACTGAAACTGAAACGAAAATGCATTTTCTGTTTTACAAAGAGCTGGAGAGACAAGGAGACTCCTTTTACTGAACAAACACTCTATAGCAATGAGTACTATCAGAATATAGAGCTATTTAACACTTATTTTAACCAAAGAAAATCACTTACCCTACCTTTAACTGCAAATCAATACAAAGTTATATTTTCAGTGATCACCTTTATCCTATTATGAAACATTCGTATCCTGATGGGAATGGTCTCTTGCAGGGTGACAATGCCCCCATCCATAGGGAACAAGGGGTCACTGAAACGTTTTATGAGTATGAAAATGATAAATAACGGTATATAACATGCTATGGCCTTCGCTGTCAAAAGATCTCAACCCAAATGAACATCTATATGTCCACCATCAAACCACCAAATGAGTGGATGTCTTTTGTTGGCGGTGATCCATCCCTCCAGTAGAGTTCTAGAGATGTGTACAATCTATGTCAAGGAGCATTGAAGCTGGTCTGGCAGCTAGTGATGGCCCAACACCTTACAAAGACACTTTGTGTTTATGTTGGTTTGTATGTCGCACCTGAGCTTCATGTCAGTCTTTTTATGGACCTTGTAATCACAACCTTGGTGGTCCAGGTACCATGTGAGGTGACTTCCCCCGGTCAGAGGGGCACCAAAAATCTAGTCTGATCCCAGGTGTGATATTGGCCTCCTCCCACCAGCCCACATGTGAAATCCCTTCCACAGCAGGGAGTCTGGCCTATAGCAAATAAATACAACCACACAAATGCACACATACCACATACACACTGATAGAAACATGGACGTAAACATGTATGCACACAGACGCATTGTCAGGCATACATGTGCATGCATGCATTTACACGCACACATGCACGCACACGCACACACATCGTGTGTGTGTGTGTATATATATATATATATATATATATATATATATATATATATATATATATATATATATATATATAATAAAAGTTTCTAGAGAAAGCAGAGGTTTTCAAATGACTTGAAAGGGATTAGTTTAGATTAGGTGTGCCAAATCCAAACACCCAAACACCCCTCCTGGAAGCAGATGGCACTGAGTGGGATCTGGGATTTGATTTCTCCAAACAGCTTTTTCAAACTCCAACAAGAAAAGTGATTTTAATAGGTTGCAGCAAGGAAATCACCGCAATGGACAAATAAATTGGACACAGGAGGACTGAGGAAGTGGTGGCTGTCCTCACCTGGGACATGAGCATGTGCACGCACGCACGAGCGTGCGCGTGCACACACACACACACACACACACACACACACACACACACACACACACACACACACACACACACACACACACACACACACACACACACACACACACACACACACACACACACACACACACACACACAATGCATTCACAGAGAAAGAGGAAGAAATGGTGAGAGATGTGGCATAAGACAGAGAGATCTGAGAACTGATATTGAGACAGAGGGAGAGACTGACTTACTTACAGAGAGACTGAACAAGAGACAAGAGAAAGTACGAGAGACAGACTGGCAGAGAGACGGGGGAAAGAGAGAGTAGAGAGAGAGACCTGACACTTGTTTGCCCGATGCAGAGTAACTAATCCTAAATGAAATGACTGAAGCAGCCCCCCCCCCCTTTCTGCCCCACCCGCCTCCCCCTGTCAGCCAAGGTTTGGCTGCACCGAAACAGAATGCTTTGCCATAAGAAGATTACCTTTGGTTGGGATATCGATGGATTAAGTAAGAATAGAAAGAGATGAAATAGAACTGAAAGGGGTTCCTGGAGTCAGCAAAGTTCAAACACCTGTTATTTCAGCGGTCTCCCCTTCTCTCTCACTCCACGACCGCTGAGATCAGAAATCTGCTCATTGACTTGAACTGCAGGGGTGCAGGTTGCATTGCATACAAATAGTCATGCCGTGGGGAAGGAAAACAACAGCAAATTCACATTTAATGACATGTCATCTGGGTTATTTTTGAACAAATAAATCCATGGTCAATGTGACAACATGAGCGCATGTGTTTGTGTGACTGGGAGCTCGGTATAAATATTTGTATATGTTTAAGTTAATGGGAATGTACTCTGTGTGTGTGTGTGTGTGTGTGTGTGTGTGTGTGTGTGTGTGTGTGTGTGTGTGTGTGTGTGTGTGTGTGTGTGTGTGTGTGTGTGTGTGTGTGTGTGTCTATGGCAGCTAAGCCGCTAAGGGTTTCCAGGAGCTCTTTGATGTGTATCTGGGCAATGCGCTATTAGAGGGATTTTCCTAGTTGACAGCTCGGAGAATGTGTGGAGGAATTGCGATGCCAGCGGGCTAAAAGAATGCTGGAAACAGGATTAGGATCATATTCTGGCAGCTGCTGTCACTTCATCAATGGGCTAAGGTTTCCTCAATGACAGCCCTCCTTCTCTGCCCAGCTAAAACCTTTAGTAGGACCATAAAAGGGGTGAGAGAGTGGAAAAAACAATGATTGAATAGTGCGCTATGATTTCTCTGCTGGGCTTGTTCAAGGGGCTTTGTGTTGGGAGGTCTTGGGGGGTGGGGGTGGTGGGTTGTTCATTTGGAAAGAGGGGTGGCTCAGGGGGGTGAGGGGGCGGGTGGGGCTTGTGGGGAATGACTGTGGACTTTTTTGGAGGCTTTGCCCCCAAATGTCATTGGCAGAGCATGAGAAGGGTTTTACACTGATGCTAGTGGACAGGGACCGCAGCACTGTGTCCCCCCAGGGATGACAGCAGCAGGTGGGGAGGGAGGATGAACATTGTCCTGTGAATCCTGTCTTCACGTGGAACCGTATTTGCCTGTTCTGAGTAGTAATGCGGTTACGCACCACTTGTCTTCACCGTGTAAAGTGAGACCTCTTTCACCTGGTGATGGTGCATCTAATGTGCAGATAATGGGCTCTTTGTATCCACCCAGATGTGTTGGGGCTTTTGAGGTCTTTGCAGGCCTCATGCGCCAGCTTCATGGTCAGTCTTGAGCTCTGAGCCAGTGGACTAGCGTAGACTGAAGGTGACATTTGGTTGCAGGTCCCTGCATCCACCCAGAGAGAGAAGGTTGTCTTGACATGGCTTACTGTGGTCTCATTCTGCAATGATGACAGTAAAATCGTTAATGTTAATTAAACCCCAAAGAGAGTGGCGGGTCCATTTGGTTCCATTTGTATATTCTCTGGAGTTCTTCCACACTCCACCCACCATGGAACCTCACCAAAAACTGTTTTCTCCAACACCGTAACTCCACTGTGTGCTCAGCCGTGTGAAACAATACTTTCACAATACCGCAGGAGTTTGATTGTTGGCGACAAGTTATATAATGCCAGGAATTACAGACTAGCATGCAAATGCTAAATCCTCCTCTCTTTCTCCTGAGAAGTGGATGAGACGGACTATATCTGCAGGCTTCACTCTGGCTCCCCAGCTTTGTGCTTGCAGAGACGCTCTCTCCTTTCTCCCCCTGACTTGGGTGATAATCCTGACACGCACTGTCTGCATTTTTTACTGTACGTGTTTAAGCGCATTTGCAGTGCATTTATCTCTCCAATGTAAACCAATTTGGCTATAAGGGCCGTGGGCCAAGCAAGGCGCCAGAGGGAAGAAAGGAAAAACTCAAACCTAGCAGATGCGCAGAGAAGGGAAGATGGAGAGCTGGTGAGGACGATGGGGGTTGATGATGAACAACTGAATGCAGCATAAAAAAGGAAATCAGGGAAGCAGAGCCGTTCAGGGAAAATGAAGAGTGTCCCTTGTCCAGGGGGTAAGCTTTTGAAACTTGGGATAGTGGCCCTTAAAGCCGATAGAACCTGGATCACCGAATTGTTGAGTCACAGAATCTGCGAAAATTATACGAAGCTCCCCGGATAATCCTGTCATAGTGAAATCGGCAGGCGTAGTTTTGGAGATCGCACCCTCCTCTAAGGAAATTGTGGCGCCTGCTGTATTGACAGAGCTGCTGTTTGATACCGCCTATACACCTGTATCAGCTGTCTGTTAATCTGCCATCCCCTCCTCCCACTGGTACCACGCAGCATGTCGCCTCCGCTGGAGAAATGGCTGGTGAAATGGACCAAAGTCCCTAAAAGCTGCCAATCTCCCTGCTTCTGATGTCTGCTGGAAGTGGCTCTTTGGTTGCAAAGGCAGAACTCGTCACTTTGATCATCTGGAAGGCAGGAGCCCCGCTGTGTCAAACATTACTACCTGCAATTCTATGGCACTATAAAGACTATGGGCTCCTTGGCCCCTGAAATGGGACATTAAGACAGAATCATCCTAGTTTAGTTGGTGGTGATGTCTAGGTGGTTTATTTGCAGTCACACAAGCAGGGTCTGAATGTGTTTGGATGGCTTTTAAAGTACCTGATCTTATAGCCTGAGGTTTCTGTAAATGAGGTGTTTGCTGCTCTTATCAATGAGACGTTACATGAGATGAGAAACCCTGGCTTGACACTGCTGTTAGATGGTCCTGGTGTAGTGTTTGTAGTGTTGCTTTGTAGCCAACAGTAACTCAGTTTCAAACTTCTCAAACTATTTATTTTTTCTTTAAGCATTTTTAAAGCCACCCAGGACATCTTTAAATTTCAAATTAGTTCTGAGAGAGTTTGCTGTTTGGTAGCATTTGTATTTTGTGTAGCATCATGTGATTACCTGAGATGCGATGCATCACGTTTATCACAAAGTTATCCTATCAAGTATAAATTGGGTTTTATATTGTTACTTTTCAACACCATGTGTGTTTCTTCTTTTTCTTCTTTTCTGTTTATGTGTATTATTGTTGCGTACTGATAATCACAGGTCAAGGGTGAACTTCTCAGCCTTGTCTACCAATACTCCATACTTCATTTGTAACAATTAATGTCATTATATTGTAACAAAACACTACTGTATACTTAGATGAATCAAAAACTTCTGTGCCAAATTTCTGTTTGGGAAAAAACATAATGAGGTGTGTGTGTGTGTGTGTGTGTGTGTGTGTGTGTGTGTGTGTGTGTGTGTGTGTGTGTGTGTGTGTGTGTGTGTGTGTGTGTGTGTGTGTGTGTGTGTGTGTGTCATTACTACTGCCTCAGATCCTGAGGGATTTGCAAACAATGTCAAGTTCCCTCAGAAGACCTGAGTCTCTTCACTGACTTTCAGAGCTTAATGCTCCCTGACTGAGTGTCACAGTTGGAGCCAGACGCCCTCTCTCTATGTGCCACAGATAATGCTAAGAACAACCTCTCAATTTCAGCTCTCCTCATAGACTAATGTACTTTCTTTACCCTACCACACACACGCACGCACGTACGTGCACACGCACGCACACACACACACACACACACACACACACACACACACACACACACACACACACACATACACACACACACACAAGCACACAGGCTATTTCCACTCAATGAGACAAGAAAAGCATGGGTGATTGTAATGGAAAACACTGACATTGTCCCTAATGGGTTCCCATCTCAGGAGAGTTTTAAAACATATGTAAATTTATGTAAGCCCAACAGAAACACATATTTACAATAGTTGAGGGTAATCACAATATGAGGACATGGTGCGCTGGCCTTGTAGATGGAAACGCCATGTGTCATTAGTCCCCCTTATCTCTTTTCCTGGTTTCTGTTGTGGCACCAATGCGGTAATCACTCACAGTAAGAATGAAAATTATCTGCACTCATCTGTGGCACAGTGTGCAGGGAAAACATGGAGGGCAAAGTATTATTGTATTTTTCATACATAGAGCTTCGAGATCATGTGAAAGTGTACTGCACAGTGCAAATGTACTTAATTTAGATTTAAAAAAAAACATTTCTCGCTTTATCCCAATTTTAGTCATCCCCAATTCCCACCTGTACTGTGGTCCCTGTCAATGTTGTCCTGGGGTGTAGGGTGCATCTTTTCACCTCGCCAGATGATTGGAGATCTCTGTCTACGATACGTCTGGTGACGTCTGAATTCAATACATTGTCAGAACCAATGCAAAGACCCTAGGGCAGTCCTTTATAATGGGACGGTATCAGGATTATTTCCAAAGCAGTAGGCATAGGTTAGCCTACGTTTTCTCCACTGTTAGATCCCCTGCCCGCTGCACAGGCACCGACCAACCCGCTGTGCAGCAGCAAGGACACAATCCCCTGCTGGCTTCCCTCCCATGAACACTACCAATTGTGTTTGTGGGTGCGCTGGGCCAAGCCAGAGACTCTGCTGCTGAGAATTGAACCTGGGCCTCCATGATGGTAGGCGACAGGCGAGAGTTTAACCCCTATGCCACCTAGATACCCTGAATTTACTTTAAAGGTGTCATGACATTCATTTTCACTTTTTTTATTTTCAATGTTTTATTTGGGGTTTTATGACCTCAATTACACCCAAAAAACCTGAACTTAGAACATTCAGTGGATTTTCTGTGGTCTGGGGTTTTCTGAATAATTAGGCTGAAAAGTAATCTGAGCTTGGCCCTTCGACAGTGAGGTCACAGTCGATTAATCCCGCCCACTCTCCTCCTCGCCCCTCCCCTCCCCTATCCTTTCCTTTGGGGGGGGGCGGAGCAGAGGCGATGATTGACAGGTAAAATCCCTCACCAGCGACACCCGCAGGCAAAGATTTCTTTTTTCATTGCAGTTGAAAAGGCTTTAGAAATGTGAGAGAAAAACACCTGCCATTGATCACTGGAATGGAATTTTCACTTAAAACTTTTTGTACACTTTTGAAGGACCAGGACAAAGACTTTGAATGTGGTGTAAAAGTGAATGTCATTAAACCTTTAAAACGTAATATTAGCCATCCTCTGGTTGCCAGGTCACAGCTGGAATACAACCTCTTGGTTGATCTTTTCAGTTGCTGGTTGGCCTCCCTTCCCCCAGACCACCTGTCACCAATGCTTTTGTAAATACACTATTCCATAGCATATCATATACAGACTTTGGTCTAAGAAGGTATTGGGAAGAATGAATGGCAAGGTGTAAAAGTAAAGGCAAAGCTTGATAGAGTTACAGTGTTTCATAGTTCTGATAATTTTTTTTATCAAAGCTATATTTATAGCTATACAGGTGAACTGGGAAATGATTGAACAAAAAGCTTGTTATTTGCAAGAGCAAACATTAGGAAGGTATTTTCTTATGGCCTTTGAATATGTCAGACAAATCACATGTGTGTGGGAGAACACCAGTGGTTCCTCCATGATCAGCCATGTATTTCATAACATTTTCAGCAATAACGTCACAAAGAAAACTGTACATTCTTGTTAAAGAGGCAAACATGAGAAATAAGAGACAAATATATCATTTGAAATTCCAATGTATCGCCATTTTCCATTGTGTTTTCATTTCTGATGTGTGATGGAGGTGCCTCTTTGCCTAATAGTAAAGAGAATTCAATTTCCAAGACTGTAGCTGTGCCCGTTCATGGTACATTGGCTGAGATATTATAATACTGCCAGTGATGGAAAAGTGGTACAAGGGCAGATACATTGCTACCGTATAGCTTAATTTTCATCACACTAATGGCAAAAGATCCATTCACCAAAGGAATCGTTAAAGTAATGAAATGTCAACGTGTCTGATTTGTGAGAAATTAAGATTATTATTCTTTACTATTCCATTAATGTAAACAAAGGCATGTCGGTTGAAAATTGAATATAAATGAACAAGACTTATTTTGAGTTGTGATTGAATAGAGTTTATTTAGGCTATTACAAACAATTAAAAAACAATTTCCCTCTGGGAGAAATAAGGGGCATCGTGAAATAAAAACATATTTCAGGATTCAACTGTTGTACAGTCATACAGCAAATGTGTTCCAGCTAAAGCGTGAGTTATACTTATAGTGCGATCTGCGATGTGCTGTGAGCTTGTAGATCGGCTATTTTTGGTGCACGACACTGGCGCGCAACTAAGTATAAATCGGGTATTAGTTGTCACCACTGTGCCACTAAGCAAGGCACATCATCCAATTGGTTTGGATCATCCCAATCTTGATTCTTTTTTTAAATGCCACATACCACACAATAGGTTGAGCATTGTGCAGGAGATCATCTGAATCCGGCCTCTATGAGGCCGCCAAGTTGGAACAGATCATTTTAAATGGGGTTAATACAATAATCAACATAGTAATAGTTCAGTTTGCACATTAGTAGCCTAACTTTGAGTTTATATTGTATATTATATATTTATGACAAGATTTATATATAGAACGTGTTGATAAAAAGTGAAATCAGGTAATGCACAGCAGCTCTAGGTGACTTAATCCAATGCAGGCAATTTAAAAACATCTTTTAAAATACAGGAATTTAGAGAATTGTGCACTCTAACACAGATTAGTTTGACTGTTTGACAGTTTGACTGCCAGTCAAATGGGGGCAAAATTGCCTACCTTGCCTATAATTTAAAGCAAATATATTTGTCATGCTACTTTTGTCTTTTTGATATACATCGCTTTTAGTTATTTTAGTTACTTCATAGTGAAAATAACTCAATTTAAGCTTCCATACTTGGATACGTGACAATATGTTCTACTGTTTTAGTGGGTACGTACATTAGCCTGTTACTAACTGTGTACTTGATTTGTGATATTAGGAGATGGTATGTGTATTCAATGATGATTGCACACTATTTTATTTCACCAATAAGGATTCTAAGCACTATACATCACTGTGACAAGCTGTATGCATATGCTATAGTATATTGATTTTTAGACTTCCCATTATACCTACATCATTACAGCAGCTCAGAAGTATGGAAAGAACATGTTTGGGAAAGTTAATTCAAAGATGGAATGGAACGGAACCTAACCGTAAAATATACACATGATCCCTTTTAAAGCAGCAAAGCATGGCTCTATACTGTGACTTTATCATTATTCATATATTACAAAAAACCTATAAACCACTGAGTGAAAAAGTCAGCATAAGCCTAAGGCCCAAGGCTGCCATGTTTCTCACTTAATTCTCGCTTATTTTACATTGTTTGACCAGCTGTTCCACCTCCTTCATAAAGCGTAGGCAGAGTTCATCTTGCCAGGGCAGAGCTACACACTGTACAGCCACAGGCAGCCCCTCACCTCCAGCAACAGCCTGCATGCAAACATAGATAGGAGTCAGTCAGTAGCCTACCATGCACATTTAGTACATCACCCCAGTCAGCATCACTGTACAGGATGGTGCCTCCACCTACTGGCCAAAAGAAGAACTTGTGATTCACAGATAAGCCGATTATTCATAAGAGTTTACTTGATGTAAGAGTTGCGTGAAGCTGATACAAAAGAGGTGAAACTGTTGACTCTCCATTGTAAGTTAACATTAAGACCACTGAGGATAGGATAGAGTAAATGTAATGATTATGATTGAATGAATGGTTTACAGCCTATTGACTGAACATGAAAACCTTACGTCCTCTATGTTCTTGCCTTTTTGAAGAGCTTGTCCAAGGGGTCCTGAAAATTGCCTTTATAGTGTTTAAGTTCCTCCTCATCCTTTGCAGTCACTGTGGAAACAGGCACCACTCCAGCAGGAAAGTTCAGCAGATTGTAGAGAATGGTGTAGGAAAGTGCAGCTGGTGCTACACATTAACAGATATACAAAAGTTAAGTAAGATCATTAAGATATCATATCTCTGCTGTCCGGCAGAAACCAGCTAACTCCAAAATGTCAATTTTTCAGGAAATGACAAAAACAAAATAAAAGTGGAGTTAGGAGGTTTTGTTCATCATTAAACAGCTGAATGGAACTCCAAGCTCACAATGAGGTTGGAGGTCAAAAGGGGGTGGAGCCTGGAGTCAGCAAAACCAGCTAACTCCACCCCCCTTTGGTTGAGTTAGCTGGTTTAGCAGAAAGTTCGAGAATCCAATGGAGTCAGCTGGTTTTGTCAGAAGCGCTTTTTAATACTTTTCCTTGGTTGTTCAATAGCACTGATTTATGTAAAAAATGCAAAAGCGGAAAAATTTTGTTAGCTGATTTCTGCCGGACAGCAACGATATGTTTATATTTTGTAAAACAGCAAAAATAGTGCACCGTACAGTTGAGCTTGCTACAGTAGGAAAGGGAGAAGGCTGGTCCGAGCATGGGGCATAGCAGCACGTCCATCTCACATCTCCTCCATTCAGCTATAGATTCATAAATGTAGTCCTAATAAGGAACACAAAAACTTCATTTCCCATGGATAACACGCATGGGAAATATGCAAACATAACTGGTTGAAAGACCAGAAAGCCGGGTTGTGACCCTAATGTCTATCTGTAGCCTACCTCCACATCAGCATGCTGTTTCCACAGAGCTTGAATGGAGCTGAAAAAGAGCAGCATATTTTGTCTCATGTTGGGAACAAAAAGTGGGCCACAAACTGCACCACACCACATCTGATTAAGCCTGATTTATACGTAGTTATGTGCAGGGGTTACACACCGAAAATAGCAGAGCTACAAGCTCACAACGCGCTGTGCTGTGAGCTTGTAGCTCTGCTATTTTCGGTGCGTGACATCCACGCGCAATAAGTAGTCTCTAGTCTCACCCAACTCCACAGACAGCGTCTATGATTTCCGCCATGCGAGGAAACTGGGGAAGAGATACTTAATGTCAAACATATAGTAAGCAACATTCTCAAAGTGCAGACCTACAGCTGACCCTGAGAAGATGTCTGTATACAGTAGAAGGTCAAAGCTGCATGTCATTTGTCTGTCTGCATGAACTTGTTCCGTGTCCAGCCTGATAACCCCTTGATGGCTTTTTAATGGCGTGGCTCTGCAGGAGGCCTTCAAGATTTATTTAATAGTGTGTGTGTGTGTGTGTGTGTGTGTGTGTGTGTGTGTGTGTGTGTGTGTGTGTGTGTGTGTGTGTGTGTGTGTGTGTGTGTGTGTGAGCTAATCTTGCAAACAGGGACCGATGAGTGCCAAAATTTGTATGCACAGTGCCAGTAGACCACATGCAGGTACACAAGTACCTCCACTATTTCTTCCACGTTTTATACTTTCTGTTACATTTCATAATGGGGCTAGGATTGGGCGAAACCTTGCACTCACCAGGGGTTTGAGCAGGCTAGAGATGAGTCTCTTCACTAATATTGGTAGACGGTAAGTGAAGATCTGCATTGTGATAGCTGGATCCACAGGGCCTTCCCTCCTGAAACATTATGTTTATGCACATTTTAAGCATCCTAATAGAAATGGTGATAGTAGCCCATCTGATTATATTCAGTTGTTTTAGCAAAGCATAACATATTGTGTTTGAACTCACATGCCACTGAGAAAGGTGATAGCACCGTCTGCAAGCATACCCCTGATAATCAGCTCATGCATGGCATAACTGAGTCTAGGTGGAGAGTAGCACACAAACTAGACGGAGAGAACAGACAAAAAAGAGACACTCGTTATTATACTTCATATTGTCACTGTTGGGCATAAAACCTTTATCTCCGTATTTCATTATCTCTTTCGCCCCTGTCTGTGTGTCTGTGCTATGTATCTGTGTGAGCAGCTAGTTTTGGACACCGCGGGACTGATCGGCATGAAACTTTGCATGCACACTCGTAAGTAGGCCAAGGAAAAACCTCCACCACAAATGATTCAAATCGGCCCCACAGGCCGCTTCACATTTTAGCCCATAACACTTGAACCTTAAGCCTTACAAAAAAAAAAAGTTAGGCCCTGGATTCCTTGGATCATGGCACAGCTCTTGACCATGAGTACCTCAGAGAGCATTGTCTGCTGATGGAGCCGCTCCCTCAGGAACATGAATGGGAAAAATCACACCCAGTGTGAAGTGGGCGGTGTGGTCACAGTGGTCATCACAGTGATGGAAGTTCACTTAAAGACAAGTAATATTGTGGACCAACCATTGTACACCCCTAACTTTAAAAAAAACATAAATGTGTTTTTTTTAAGTGCATAGTCCTATTTATAGGGCTATGCACATGTGTCATGTTTCACTAGCCAATCACAGTGCTGAATAGACTGTGATTGGCCAATCACGGTGCAGGGTTAGGGGGGTACACTGATGGCCAATCACAGCGCAGGATTGGGGGGTGCAAATATCCAAACCTCACATATAGGGGCGGTTTCACCGCCCAAAAAGCGTGAATGAGGAAGAGGAGACAGAAATGGAAAAGTGAAAGAAAGGATGAAGTAGGGGCCTGGCATGGCCTGACTAATATCACTGCGTATTCTTTTTTTTTGCACTGGCAGATTCGTCGGGTTTCCTGGCTAGAAGAAGGGGAGGTGGTGGAGTACAAGATAGAGTGCGAGCTAGGCTGTACAGTATGTGCTTCTCCTAATTCATATGAGGGGAGGTGTTGGTTAGCAGCCGTGGTCTTCAGCATGTGAGAATATTGATTGCTTCACTTGTAAAGGCGTGCTATTGGTATAAATCACTACCAATAGCACACATACCAATTATTGACTGAAATTGTGTTGCTCCTTTACAGTGGCGCCATCATAAAATGCCAAAATGTTGCCTGCATGCAGTATATGGGCGTGGCATATACAGTATGTGGTAGATTACATTTTATTGATCACTGGGGTGAAATACATGATGTGAGTGCATCTTACAGTGTGTCCTGCTTTCTCCAACAGAGCCTTGACCTCCCTGAAGGCTCGAGCCATGCTTGGAGATGGTTCCAGGTAACCATCGTTCTCATAGTAACCAATCCTCAACGGGTTGGAACTCTGGTACACCTACACAACAGGGGAAAATTCATAATTTCTATATTCTATAGTCAAGTATCATTCTCACTCCCCACATTCTGCCGCAGTCAGTGGTGTAAAGTTACTAAGTGAATTTACACAAGTACAATTTTGAGGTATTTTTTTCCTTTATTGGAGTATTTCCAATTTGTTGTCACACAGCGCTGCAACGCATTGTGAGCTTGTAGATCTGCTATTTTCAAAATATTTTTATACATTTGAAAACTTGAAATGGGACGTTCTGCATAATGAGTACTTTCTACTTTTGGAACTTAGTACAAGTACATTATGATACCAATACTTTTGTACTTTTACTCAAGTATATTTTGAATTCCAGACTTTTACTTGTAACAGAGTATTTCAATATTGCAGTATTGATACTTTTACTTAAGTAAACAAATGTGAGTACTTTTTCCACCACTGGCCACAGTCTGGTAACGCACACCATAGCACTCCATTTTTAGTATCTGCAGTTGTTGTCTATTTAGATCCTAGTTATGCTCTTCAGATGTATGTCGTTTACTTGTTCACACATGCTATGTACGTTAACATGTCAACATGCTATTCGCTTACTTAAAAGCTACAATAAGTAATTTAATAAATAAGTAAAAATAAATAAGCGCTTTGGATAAAAGCGCTATAAGTGTACCATTTACCATTTATTTAGACAGATACTAGGTTTGATGTCTACATACCTACTATTCCAATTTACTAATTTATATTCTTATCACTATTTACTTGACTGCCTACTCTGTTGGTGGTTCATACCACTTACTCCGATCTTGCTAAATTGAGCAGTAAAATGAACGGTAGAACAGTAGACACACCTCAAGGTTAAAAGGAATGGGTGGAATTGTCGGATCCAGGCAAAACATGTGGTTAGAGAGAAGAGCCTGCATACATAGGGCAAGGCTGCCCACATCTTTAGCCAGCGGCCCAGCAGATGAAAGCACTGAAGAAAGAACAAACAGAAAATCTAATCTCTTAGAGCACTCATATACAGTAGTTTTCACTTTTAGATGAGCCACATGTGACCTGAGGTTTACCCTACTTGATTTGGTCTTACCTGACTTTTGTCCCCGACTGAGGGTCTTTATGCCTCGTGCACTGAGGAGACACAAAGACATCCTGCTGTGTCAATAAAAATTATAACACTACTATTTCATGTTGTACCATTTGTATTATGGCTGACAGTACATGCAGACAGACAAATGACTGCAGCTTTGACCTTACTGTTACTACAACCCAAACACCCACCTCAGCCTCCCAGCAGTGGGCTTGAATCCACAGATCCCACAGAAGGCAGATGGAATACGAATACTGCCCCCTATGTCAGTGCCTATACCTAGCACAGAACCTCCAGCCCCGATGAGAGCCCCCTCACCACCAGTGGAACCACCGCTGGCCTTCTGAAGGTTGTGAGGGTTGAGAGTCTGTCCATAGATGGGGTTGCTGCAGTCATAACTGGAGAAAGGGCCAGGAGGGGGCCAAACAATGAAGCAATGTGCATCACAACACCCATTTCGGATGCTGTAAATGCACTGAATGGACATTATCACGTTTAACCAGACTAATGTTTGGTCAAGTAGGTGAGAAACTGACCTACCGACGGGGCGTTTTGTATAAAGTATAGTTTTGGACCACGACAGAGGCGTGCCGTCTCAAGCGAACTTGAGCCACGAGAGGCACCACCGAGCGAGCTAAAGCGGGCGAGTTGCTGTGCCGAACTTTGCGAAGTTCGCTTGAGCCGACTCAGCGCCGTCCAAGTTATGTACCGATAGGCACAGAATCGCAAATCATGTTTTGGGGTGAGCGTTTACCCCAACTTTCATCAACCCACAGAACAAAGACAAAACACCCACTGAGCCCCGTCGTTAGGTCAGTATCTCACCTACTTAGACCAATCAATAGTCTGATTAAACATGATAATGTCCCATTCAGTGCATTGACAGGATCCTGATACACAGGTTAACAACGAATTACCTTGAAAGACCTTGGGGAAGATTGGTTTTCACAAACGGAATTGCTCCTTGTCTCTTTAGCACTTCTACAATCACACTGTCCATCAGAGCAGGTTTGTCCAGGTTAGAGATCGCACCACATGATGTGTCATAACCCTAAGAAGAAAATACAACAAACACGTAAATCTAAAATAGTTCATCCAAACTGTATATTATGAGCAGTTGGCTGCAATAGGGACACTAAGGAAGCATTTAGGGGTTGTGTCTTGCTCAAGTACATGAAGCTACAACAAGCCAAGATCGAACTGGGGAACTTCCAGAAGTTCCCAGAGGGCAGCTTCAGATGACCACTATACCTCCTGAGCCACTGCCACATTGGTGCTTAAATCAACTGAATTAAGGTTGCATACTTCTCTCCACACAAAAAAGTTGTTTATTACGACACCATTTTTTTTTAATGAAGCATGCAACCGTCATTAATTTGAATTCATCTGATGGTTTGCTCTTATGGGTGTATACTGTTATGCTGAATAAAATGCTCTATTAACTGAACAATAAACCAGCACAAATTACCTTGCAACCTATATTTTCCTTGATGCTGACAGGAACTCCATATAAGGTCCCTTCTTTACGAGAGTCCACAGTTTTTAGCTGGTCAAAACTCTCCACCATAATCTCTGTGCAGCAGTTTACTCTTTTGTCCACTTCCAGGGTCTGTGAAGAAAACATGGATATGTTAATGTTATCTTCATCTTTTACAGACAAAATGTGTTTCATACGGTTATAGATAGCTCGCTTAATGTTACCCTAGTCTGGTAGGTGATCATCATTTTGTTATGAAGCTAAGATTGTCACCCCGTTGGGAGATCTCTATCATTTAGATTAAAAAATAAAGTGATTAAAAAGTGGGATTCATGCAATCCACTGCCCTTAATATGTAAGAAAACCTTTACGTAAAGATAGAAAAGATTATAAGCATTCCATCCCCTGCCCAAAGTAGAGTTGGTTTTGGGTCAGTATCTAATTTATTGGGGAATCTTGTACAATTTGCAGTAATCAAACATTCAGTAAGGAAAAGCTAAAGCAGTGTTTATCTAAATCTTTTGGGCCAGTGCCCTCTATCCAATATCCATGGTACCATGTTGTTTAATATGGTAACATATTACCATCCCTGTCACAGGGATGTCGCACAGTGCTGTGAGAGGGGCCTGATGTGACAGGGCCTGACATCCCTGTGACAGCCTCTAGAGACAACGTGCTGTTAATAGAGATTGAAACTGAGTGATATCAAGGGAGTGATCATTGATTGATTGAATACTTTATTAGACAGAAATGTAAACGGCACAAAGTACAGTCAGACATTTGGGCTAAAAGGATAACACAAAAATGTCCACAATGAGTTTGCTTTCTCTACATTTAAATTATGAACCACAGGCTATAACAGGGTAAACAGCTGTGCAACACTGTACACCTTTTTGCTTAATCATGTAGTTTGTAGAGTATAGTTATCATTGAGGTTTGCAGACCTGAATATCTGTCAAATATCCAATATGAATGAAGCTTTATTGCAGTAATCAACCACAAACCAAACCTGCTCAGCCAGGTTTGAGATCACACCAGGCTTTCCACTTCCACAGGTGAAAGATTTACTGTCCACTGCTCAGATCCGGTCCAGGACCCACTTAATTTATCCAGTAATTTGCACACACACTTGCATGCACACACATACAGACCGTTTCAGTGTCCGATCTAGACCGGATCTGAAATTGTTTTTCAGAATACTGAAAAGTGTTGGAAACTTTTTTCTTACCTTTTCCATATAGCAGTAGAACACATCTTCAGGTCTTAATGACCCTTCCTTCAGATGTGTTGTCAGCTCAGGTAGAGAAAGTGAGAGGATGAGAGAGGTGTCTGTACCAGGATGCTAAAAGACGCATTGTTAGTCCATTAGTGAAATGAGCACACAACTCGCGACGACATGTTATTACTATAACAAACAATTGGTGAAACTTTACCAAGTTTTTGTACTGGTGCACAGCCTGCTCTGCTTGCTGCAGTGTAGCTGCCCTGCGGTTTCTTGCTGTCGAGATTTTCCTTTTCACCTTTTGTTGACTGAACCATTTGACCAGCATGGCCAGTGTGCCGGTCCCACACAGTGTAGCGATCAGAATCGCTGTCCAGGTCGCTTCTGCTCCAAAATGTTTTTGCATTATCTTTTCCTCGACAGATTAGCTCAAGTACCAAGACAACAGCATTCAATGCTCGTAGTAGATCTACTGTAGAAAATGGAGACAGGCAGACTTGACATTTGATACTGTGAGCATTGAGCAACTTCCAACTGGAAATACTAGACCTACTGTCTGCCAATTTGGCCTGCAGGCTGCAGTATAATTAGTATTCATTACATGACTTTTTTTTCCTAGCCAGGGCCCACAAACTTTGGAAGGCAGTCATATACATCTTGATCACATCACCCCAGGGATTGTGTGCGCAAGAGGTGTGAGAGAGAGAGATAATCCTATATGATAGAAAGTCTGAAACCACAGACAGAAATACAGACAGACAGTCATGTAGGACAAGCGACCCCCCAACCCGACAAGCACTTAGAATTGTAGGCATTACGTTTAGTTTGCACTTTAGCACTTCTGAGTTTGTAGATCGGCTATTTTCACAATGTTTGCCCCTTTCTTATGTAATATTTGACAATTTGGCCACATTTGGTATTAACAAGTGTAACTTTAGAAATGTTCGAACAGTTCGATCCCGGGCTCCCCCAGAGTCAGTGTCGAAGTGTCCTTGAGCAAGACACTGAACCCCTAATTGCTCCCGATGAGCAGGTTGGTGCCTTGCATGGTTTCCTCCACCATCGGTGTATGAATGTGTGTGTGAATGGGTGAATGTAATGCACAATCTATGTAAAGCGCTTTGGATAAAAGCGCTATATAAATGCACCATTTACCATTTACCATTTTATATGATATAAAGGTTTCAGCATAATAATCTACATTTATTACAAGTTTTATTTCCGACAGAGACAATTTATATCTGATCTCTGGTAACCTTGAGGTCATTGACCAGCTCAGCATAGCATTTTCCAGTTTTTGTAGACATCATTCTCTGCTATAATCGTGTATACATTTCCAAAATGACATTTCTGTTCTAATAGTGAACAGCCAGCTGGGGGAGCCGTAATACTTCCTGTAAGATGCATGTACAACAAAGTCAAAGAGAAAGACTGTATTTTTGGTTCAAAAATACAAATGTATTCGAATTGAAATGAATTGAGATCAATTAATCTGAGATCAACTACCGGTAATCAAAAATTCATGTCTATGAATTGAATACCAAGGACCCCAATGGAAACAAGACCGCAAGGACTTTTTTGTACAGACCTTTTAGACAAAGTATTATAAATGTAATTGTGCTGTTTACATTTTTTGCCTAATAAAATATTCAATCAATCAGGTTCTTTATTGTGTGAAAACAGTAGTAGCTCTTTGAACACAGAAAATCAATGTTTCTAATTCAGAACATAACAGCTGTAGAAGAACACAAAATTAGATTCAACTGATCATACATACAGTACAGCAAATGGGGATAAATCAGATCTCATAGGAAAACAGGGGAACCAGTACAGTCACCAATATGGCGGGTGGGTGTTGTGACTGACTTTTTGTATTTAACGGGCAGGAGAAGCTAGGGTACACTACAGTATCTGTGGTGAGATGAGTTGGATTATGCTGAATTCGCCAAAGTTGGATTTTAATCAAAGTTTACTCACAGCTTTTTGCTGCTCCGCCTCCTGCCGAAGTGAGGTCACTCCTTGCTCAGAACGTGGAATACCGTCATGTTGTAAAATCATGCATCTCAGTGTAACCAGCTATTATTGGAAATGAATGACTGCCATTCACTTTGACTCTTGTAGTTTCTTTTGGGGTGAGTGCAGGGTTAGGCTAAATAAATGATCAGTGTGTGTGTTGTAGGTGGATTTAATCACAACAAATCAAATGATGGCTTTCATTACAGTACCTTTAAGCGCTATGCTCTGTGCTCAGTGCCAGGGTGTTATGTTCACAGTACCATGGGAAAACCAAAGCCTTGGAAACCAAATTTCACCCAAGAGCAAACTGCTGTCATCAACAACAAATCTACAGTACTTAAAACAGACTAATTATCTTGGGAGTTACATAACATATAATAACGCAGTGAATACATCTTACACTGGTCCTATGAGAAGAGTTTCTCAGTATAAAGCCCAGTTCATAAGCCCAATGCATATCATCAAACCACATGGCCGGACACAAAAGGTTACTGCTGCATGGACCTCCTTTTGGGACAATGGGTAAATATGATAGCAAACCGTGGGCAGAGTTCCGCATAGAACACATTTTTTTCTGTCCATGTGTACCTGTCTGTGTGATTTATCCATCAGAAGTGCTGTTTGTAATGGGGTTGGTACACTCTGAGTATGATTCCAGTACACTAACACTGGACAATTAGTCAAACGTCTGTGGACAGTTCGCTGGACTCTCCGTCCATGTACTAAGAAGGGTAGACAGCAGTAGACCTAGTATAAAACTAATACAAATAACACCACCAAAAATGCCAAAATCATATCATGAGAGAGCTCAAACCTTGGACCATGGGAACATATTCAATTCAGATGTTACAACTGCCATTGTGCCACTAGCAAGCGCATAAACAAGTTTGGACCATTTATAATTATCTTCTGCAGTTTTAGCCATTTGTGAGTATGTACATTATCCTGTTGCTTTAATTGTGATTAGGAGATAGTGTGTATGATGATTGCATGGAATACACGGCGTGTTTCTTGGCTCTCTCCTGTCTCTCTTAACTCTATGAAATAAGAAAGGCTTAAAAAAACCTTCACATTATACCTACATCATTACAGCAATTCAGCTAAAACACACGTGTCCCTTTTAAATTTAAAGCAGTAACAATCTAAATATTTTCTATAATTACTGATAGATTACAGAGGACCTATTAACCACTAGGTTTGTGGACCTCAAGGCAAATTCATCTTAAGGCACCTCTAAGGTTCATCACTCTCGCTTATTTTACATTGTTTGACCAGCTTTTCCACCTCCTTCATAAAGCGTAGGCAGAGTTCATCCTGCCAGGGCAGAGCTACACACTGTACAGCCACGGGCAGCCCCTCACCTCCAGCAACAGCCTGCATGCAAACATAAGAGTCAGTCAGTAGTACAATATACATGTATTGTAGTACAGCATCACTGTGTACACTGATGCATACTAGCGATTCCCTACAGGACTTGACTGAGCTGAATGAACACAGGATGTTACTGTGTACAAAATGGCACATAACACTGTTAAATAAATCTTTTGGTGACTTATATGAGAAGACATTAAATTGATATTTGGATTATTTTGATTTATAGTTCTCATACCTAAACCATTATTAAATGTCTTTTGAAGTCCATTCTTAAAGTCCTCCTCAATTGTGTTGGTCATTTTGTGACCACCACGCACGCACACCACACCACACCACACTAGCAAACAAGCTATACTTGAATAGCAATGCCAGAGTGGAGGGGGACAGGGCTTTTTGAGTGGGTGCTGTTTCCACAAGGTCCTGGACCTAAAGTGTGCCATGTGTATAAACAATTTAAAGGTAGGGTAAGTGATTTTCTTTGGTTAAAATAAGTGTTAAATCGCTCTATATTCTGATAGTACTCATTGCTATAGAGTGTTTGTTCAGTAAAAGGAGTCTCCTTTTCTCTTCTGCTCTTTATTAAACAGAAAATGCATTTTCGTTTCAGTTTCAGTTTCATTTCCAATTTTATCCAATCAGGATAGAGAACTCAATCAGGATATAGATTAAACAAGTGAAATTGGAAGTGATGACACTAAGAAATGAGCAGGCAAAATTGGAACTGGAACACTATAAAAACGAAGCTTAAAAATGGGTACTTTCTCCTGATTGGCTGAGATTTTGACACCTACCGGAAAATTGATTTTCTGTTTATTAAAGAGCTGGAGAGACGGGGAGACTCCTGTTACTGAACAAACACTCTATAGCGATGATTACTATCAGAATATAGTGCTTTAACCTTTAAAAAAAATACTTTTTGTTTTAACCCAAAAATATCACTTACCCTACCTTTAATTAGTATCAACATTGCCGGGAACATTACATATCACTGCTCAATTTGTAGTGGCCATACAGTAAACCCTAGTGGGCATTGGGCATATGGCTGCATATCATTTAACATCTATGACATAGATGAGGACAGGGCAATATAACAAGCAATGAGCAAGCAACAGCCTTCTTACTACAATGTATAGGCTATATTCAAAAGTGACACAATTCACAGGTTATTGACTGAACGTGAAAAGGATATGTCCACTTATACTCTCTTACCCTTTTGAAGAGCTTGTCCAAGGGGTCCTGAAAATTGCCTTTATAGTGTTTAAGTTCCTCCTCATCCTTTGCAGTCACTGTGGAAACAGGCACCACTCCAGCAGGAAAGTTGAGCAGATTGTAGAGAATGGTGTAAGAGAGTGCAGCTGGTGGTACAGAGTTACAGGCATACGAAAGGAAGTAAGTCCATCAGTATGTTATTTGCTATATGTGTTACTAACAGAGAGCAGAATAGTGCACCGTACAGTTGATCTTGGTACAGTAGGACAGGTTGTAGGCTGGTCCGAGCATGGGACATAGCAGCACGTCCATCTCAAGTCTCCTCCACTCAGCTATAGTCTCATGAATGTAGTCCTAATAGGGGTGAAATGATACAGTAATTGATGCGATGCATCGATTTCGAATTCCAACAATCCAACTACAGTACATTGATAT
Organism: Gymnoscopelus braueri; assembly: GCF_963280865.1. Classification (NCBI taxonomy): domain Eukaryota; kingdom Metazoa; phylum Chordata; class Actinopteri; order Myctophiformes; family Myctophidae; genus Gymnoscopelus; species Gymnoscopelus braueri. The sequence continues at coordinate 37,422,420 of NC_137607.1, read as the reverse complement.
GTGAACTGCAGCTACTACTTCTATTGTCGATCTATGGTCCTTTCGTAATGCAAAAAATTGATTGTATCGATACTAAGAACTTGTGCCTTGTACAGTATTTAGCAACGTTAAAACAAGAAAGAGGGGTTTAATTACTTAACGCTTGGTTCCATATCGCTACACTTCATCTACGGTATCTATAAATGAGAGGAATCTCTCTGTGTGACAGCACGTGTCTCAAGGTGCAAATGTGTCCATATGTGTTCAAATAAAATGTCTATATATTTGCCAGTGAATCATTGTGTATACTTATTTATATCCATAATAATACATTTTCTCTTAAACGACAAGTCCTGCACAATTCACATATTTGGTTCACACAGATTGAAATTATGGATAAATAGTTACCGTACTATATCGGTTTTAAATCACTGAAACGTATATCGTATTGCTATAAATGAACGAATATCATCCATGTATTGTATCATCAACCACGTATTGTGATGCGTATGGTATCGCTGTTAAAATGTATTGTTACACCCCTATGTCCTAATAACACAAAGAAAATACATTTCCCATGGATGCCACGCTGCAAATATGCAAGCATTAATGGTTTAAAGACCATAGCTGGTTTGTGACCATAATAATAAAGCTCAATGGTTGTGACCAGAATGTCTATCAGTAGCCTACCTCCACATCACTATGCTGTTGCCACAGAGCTTGAATGGAGCTGAAAAAGAGCAGAGAGAGGGAGGATGTTTACTCTCATCATGCCATAGGACGTTAGGTAGCACAAACGTGCAACACCATGCAAGATTATTCTCACCTAACTCCACAGACAGCATCCATGGTTTCAGCCATGCGAGGAAACTGGGAAAGAGTCACATAATAGTACGAAAAAGATTTGGCAATAATGTAGTAACTTAATAAAAAACTAAAAAGATATGACCACCTTTCAAGTCACATCAAATCACAACAGAAGACTATCAGTACTTAATATAAGTTACCATAAAATCTTTATTAATATGTACATATGTAGCCTGATTTATACTCCATAGTACAACGGTCTCGCTTGTCAACAAGAACTATTCCGTCAGTAGACCCTGCATATCTACCACTTACAGAACAGAGGGAGCACTCACTAGGGGCTTGAGCAGGATAGAGATGAGTCTTTTCACAGATTTTGGTAGTCCATAACTGAATGTCTGCATGGTCAGAGTAGAATCCACAGGGCCTTCCCTCCTGAAACATCATAGTGACTGGTTGTTCTCAAAGAATGTCATTGCAACATTTTGCAATGACATTCCTTTGGAAAATGGAAATTAGGATTTTGATAATTTTTCAAAAGTTGAAATATTGTGTGGCTCAAAGGAAAGTTTTAACTCACAAGCCACTGATAAAGGTGGCTGCACCGTCTGCAAGGATACCCCTGATAATCAGCTCATGCATGGCATAACTGACCCTAGGTGGAGAGTAGGACACAAACTAGATGGAGAGAAGAGATGGAAAAAGAAACATTCATTAGTATATTTCATAATTATACAACATATATTAACCCCTTAAACCCTCTTTAGCTACTTAGTGAAACGGACCTGTGTTGGCTCTGTACTTGGTCTGCTCTCGTTTCCTTATAGCCCATCTATGCAACGCGTTGTGAGCTTGTAGATCGTCTATTTCTGATAAATGTTCCCCCAGAATAGGGGGAATAGTTAATGCATTTCAGTCAGGACAACTCACATATTGATATAACAGGTATATACAATAGGTTTTGTTTTGGGCACTAGAACTGCATTCTTGGCTTGCTGCTGTGTTCATAGAAGGAAATGAAAAGTGACATGCACGGTGCAGACCGTGCAGCAACGCCCTGCACATAGACACACACAGACAGACAGACACACACACACACACACACACACACACACACACACACACACACACACACACACACACACACACACACACACACACACACACACACACACACACACACACACACACACACACACACACACACACACACACACACATTAAAATCAGGGAGTGGGAGCTGACCAGTACAACTACAGTGCACTGGTCCACTGGAGCAGTTGGGGGTTCAGTGCCTTGCTCAAGGGCACTTCAGCCCTCAAGCAAGCTGGCTCAAACCAAGGGGCCAGCCTGAGATTTTTACAGTGACGCCAATACGGAAGAGACAGTTCATATGAAAGGCCTGTAGTTTCGCTGTTTTACCCCTGCGGGAGTCAGAAAGAATTAATTTTAACGCAAGCGGATGGGTTTTTGACAAACTTTGACAGACTCGATTTTCTTACCTTAATAAAAATTGTCATAAATACTATATGCTTCCAGTCGCTAGTTTAAAGTCTCCTTTCAATCATCATGATATGCGTTTTGGTAAACTATGGTCCCATTTATTTTAAAATCAACGATAAAGTAGGTTATGCTCTGGGAGGGGCGGGATGATTTGATTGACAAGCTACACAACCAATAGCATTCATTCCCCGCCCCCGCTTTTGATTGACAAGCTACCCAACTAATAATGGTCTGGTTTCATTCTGCAGGATATGATGCGATATGACGCGATATTGAAAGATGGCGGATTGCACACAGCTGAACAATCGGCTTCATTTATAGAGTCTAGGGGCGTAACGCTGTCCATTCATTTTATACAGTCTTTGGCTTAAACAAGCAGAGAGAGGCTGTACATGGTACTGTAGATTACTCATGACGGATTCTTAGGTATAAATAATTTGTGTGTGCGTGCGTGCGTGCGTGCGTGCGTGCGTGCGTGCGTGCGTGCGTGCGTGCGTGCGTGCGTGCGTGCGTGCGTGCGTGCGTGCGTGCGTGCGTGCGTGCGTGCGTGCGTCTTACAGTGTGTCCTGCTCTCTCCAACATAGCCTTAACCTCCCTGAAGGCTCGGGCCATGCTTGGAGATGGCTGCAGGTAACCATCGTTCTCATAGTAAACAATCCTCAGTGGTTTGGAACTCTGGTACACCTAAAGACAAAGCCCAAAAGAATCATTTCTATATGGTATAGTAAAGTATTATAATAAGTAAACATAGAGAGAAATCATGTGATTGATATGACTTTTGATCACTAATCCTGTGTTAGACGCTATTATTTACAGACTTTCTACATAGACTTTTGACTCATTACATGTGTACAAAATACGAAACACCCATGGATTCTACAATCAAATCCACCAATTCAGTATGTCTCTGCTAGTGGTGATCTGGTCTAGGAATTTCTTGAAGACATTATGAAGTATGCTCTGCTGCCATACAAAGCCTAGTGCAAATGCATATACACCATGAATCAAACTGGAAAAAAGATGTGTGTTTCAACTGGCCAGCCAAATGTGTTATATATGTGGTAAGTGACATTGCACTAATTGTCTCCGCCAGGCCGAAAGGCATGGCGAGAGAGTATGTTTTGCCCCCTGTCCGTCCGTCCGTCCGTCCGTGTGTCCGTCCGTCCGTGTGTGTGTGTGTGTGTCATTATGTCTGTGTACAGCTAATCTCCGGCACCGTTGGCTTGATTGCAGCGAAACTGTGCACACACACTCCCTGGATGCCACAGCAGAACCTCTGCCCCAAATGTTTCACATGGGCCTTTTATAGCGCCACCAGGAGGCCAATTTGTGCAAAACATATTTTTTGGCAGTACTCCTACAGATTTTGTTCAAAAATCCCGCAAATCGGTACACGATATCTCTATAGTCATTCAACAAAACTGGTCTTTCAGATTTTTCATATCCCATCCTGATTGGCTAAAAATGGCTTCCAAAGTTTGCAGGAGTGCTCCGTTTTGAACAAAATGCCTCAAATCATGAGGATGCAATTTCCGTGAAATTTTGCACGCACATTCACATTAGGCAGAGGAAAAAATGACACTTGAAAATGTTCAAATCAGCCTCATGGTGGCGCTATTACAGGCCGATTTGTGTTTTTACCTATAACTGCACGATATGTGTAAAACTTTGTATGTGCACTCTCTAGAGGTCAAGGAAAAACCTTTGCCCTGCATTTTTCACATCTGCCTTTTATAGCGCCACCAGGAGGCCGACTTATGTAAAACCCTTTTTTTATATTACTCCTTCCAATTTTATCCAAATTTCACGCAAAACGGTACACATGATCTCTACAGTCATGTGATCAAGACGGATGTGTTTGATTTTTCATATTCCATCCTGATTGCCTAAGATTGACATCTAAAGTTGCAGTAGTGGCTTGTTTTGAACAAAATGCCGCAAATCATGAACGCAGCGTCCGATTGCGATCACACTTTGCACGCACATTCACACTATGTTGAGGAACAAATGCCATCCTTTTAACATTGGCCTGTTATAGCGCCACCAGCAGGTCTAATTTAGCAAAAAAAAAATTTGAACAAAATGCCTCAAATCACGAATGCAGTGTCCGATTGCCGTGCAAGGCCTAAGAAGAAAGGCACCCTTTCCACACTGGCCTATTATAGCGCCACCAGGAGACCACAATAACCTACCTGACCTGGTGGAGCCCTGTGCTCCGAGGAGCACTTTTTCTAGTTGTTCATGTATTGATGAGGTAATTGTTTATCCCCCAAAATCAAGATGGCTGATTTGACTTTGAGACAAATAATTAAATGTTGACCAAAACTGTAGTTACTGCACCTAGGCTTGTTTAGCTTCAGGAGAGAATTGCCCGCATTCACAAAGTTTCCTAAGCTGGATAAAGATTGTACAGCTGACAAATGGATTTTGTTATGGTGTGGTGTCTTCCCATGACTATATGCAATTTATCATTTGTTGCATCACCATTGCTTGACGGAAATCATTGATGTAAAAAAAATTAAAACGTATCAAAGTAACTGATGTTCACCTGAAAAACATTAGATAGCATCAGTTATCATGTCGTGCAATGTGCAGTTAAGTATAAATTAGCCATTGGCTTGATTACTGTAACTCCCTCCTTGCTGGTCTGCCTGCATGCTGTCTCAAACCTCTATCACTGATCCTGAATGACGCGGCATGCCTATTCTTCAACCTCTCCAAACTTTCACATCTCACCATTCCCGCCCTCCCTTCACTGGCTCCTGTTTGCTGCTCACATCCAATTCAAAAGATTGGTGATGACCTACAAGGCGATCAAAGGCACCCCCTTACTTTCTGGACATGATCCATCACTACACCCCTTCCCACTTAGATCATCTAACACTGTCTGTCTCTCCTCTCCCTATGACACCCTGGCCAATGCTTCACGCATCCTCTCTTCTGTCTCCCAAGCTGTGGAATGACCTCACCCCCCAGTCAGTACTGCAGGCTCACTCCCCATCTTTGGCCACAGTCTGAAAACTTTGCATTAATTGTTAATTGTAAATTGGACTGAGCAGTAACATGAATCGTAGAAAGGTGGACAAACCTCAAGGTTAAAAGGAATTGGTGGAATAGTCGGATCCAGGCAAAACATGTGGTCAGAGAGCAGAGCCTGCATACACAGGGAAAGGCTGCCCACATCTTTGGCCATCGGCCCAGCAGATGAAAGCACTGAAGTAAGAACAAACAGAAAATCAAATCTCTTATGGCACTCATATAGTTTCAATTTTAATGACTAGATGAGCCACATGTGACCTGGGGACAACTTTATTCAGTCTCACCTGACTTTTGTCCCCGACTGAGGGTGTTTATGCCTCGTACACTGAGTGAGACACAAAGAAATCCTGTAAAATGTAACCTGGCTGGCATACAACCTCAAGTGTCATTGATATAATCTAGCTCTACAGTTCAAGATCAGGTCAAGATAACCATACAATGTTATGTTGTGCTTTAAACTTTAAACTTGTGGCTAGTATTATGACTGTAATATGTATTGTTACTCTTACAACCCTGATTGGAGTTAAAACACCTACCTTAGCCTCCTGGCAGTGGGCTTGAATCCACAGATCCCACAGAAGGCAGCGGGAATGCGAATACTGCCCCCTATGTCAGTGCCTATACCCAGCACAGAACCTCCAGCCCCGATGAGAGCCCCCTCACCACCAGACGATCCTCCGCTGGTCTTCTGAAGGTTGTGAGGGTTGAGAGTCTGTCCATAGATGGGGTTGCTGCAGTCATAACTGGAGAAAGGGCCAGGAGGGGGCCAAACAATGAAGCAATGTGCATAAAAAACGTCTCTTATGATGATGCATTCCTGCAGTGCTGGCACTAACTGAACTTCTATATTCATTCAATGGTCAATTCATTGACCATCATTTGAAATAATCACTTATTGACCCTAAGATTTTATTTAACCACATGAACTGCTAGGATCCTTATTCCGGGGTGAAAATATCAGATCTACTGTACAAGCTCACAACACGTAGCCTTTGCGATGCATTGTAAGATCGTAGATCAGCTATTTTCGGCAAAGAGATTTGCTGTTGAGGGAAAAAAGGAGCGGACCTAGTACAGTATAGAGTCCTGGGGTACCTTGGTCAACTATATAATATAGGGTTTAATTGCATGGTTAATACAACACAACTAACTGATAAAAAAGATGAATAATGAATTACCCTGAAAGACCTTGGGGAAGATTAGTTTTCACAAACGGAATTGCTCCTTGTCTCTTTAGCACTTCAACAATCACACTGTCCATCATAGCAGGTTTGTCCAGGTTAGCAATCGCAGCACATGATGTGTCATGACCCTAAGAAGAAAATGCAACAATTAAAATAAGATTAAATAATATTCCACCAGATGCAATTATATGTAAGAACAGACACTGAGTGCCAGGATAGGAATGAACCCATGCTTACACATCATGAGTGCAGAAATTGTATTATTGGTGCTATGCTCTGACTAGATTAAATGGTGCATTAAATTAAATGAATGAAAGTTATACATTTACGTCAATGTATTAGTAAATCCCCACTTCTCTACAGGCGTTCTCAAAGTGGAGTCCGGGGACCTCCAGGGGGTTCCAGGGGGACCCCAGCAAAATGAGTAAACATATAGCATCAAAATCTGTTTAACCCTACATGTATATACACTGGCTATTTGAAAATAGCTGATCACCAAAAGTATTTTTGAAACATTTTACGAACACAAATCTTGTATTGGGGTCACTGACACAAAACCGTTGAGTCAGGGACCGGCAAAGAAAATAATTATTTGGGGGCTTGACATGAAAAAACGCTGCTCTACAGAATACAGAGAAATGTGCAACCTTCATTCTTTTGATTTAGTTGAATCAATTGTGTTCATTTCTGCTGAATGAAATGCTCTGCTACCTGAACAATAAACAAAGATTACTGTACCTTGCAAGCTATATTTTCCTTGATGCTGACAGGAACTCCATATAAGAGCCCGTCTTTACGAGAGCCCACAGTTTTCAGCTGGTCAAAACTCTCCACCATAATCTCTGTGCAGCAGTTGACACTTTTGTCCACTTCCAAGGTCTGTGAAGAAAACAACATGGATATATATGTACACACAACACAACACATAAGCATGTACGTTCAAAGTTAACTTGTTTCATACCTTTTCCATATAGGAATAAAACACATCTTCAGGTTTTAGTGAACCTTTCTTCAGGCGCTTTGTCAACTCCGGTAGAGAAAGAGAGGATGAGAGAGGCGTCTCTACCAGGATGCTGAAGACACATTTGTCAGTCCATTAGTGAAATGAGCACACAACTTAGTAATAAGACGTCAGTTAGTGAGTAATAAGATGTCAAACAATTGGTGCAAAACAACTTTACCAAGCTTTTGTACTGGTTCACAGCCTGCTTTGCTTGCTGCAGTGTAGCTGACCTGCGGTTTCTTGCTTTCAAGATTTTCTTCTTTGCCTTTTGTTGACTGAACCATTTGACCAGTATGACCAGAGCACCTGTCCCACACAGTGTAGCAATCAGAATTGCTGTCCATGTCGTTTCTGCTCCAAAAATAAGTTTCATTTTCTTTTCCACAACAGGTGTCTGTCTGTGTGTTTCTATGTGCAGGGCGTTGCTGAAAATGAGCACTTGCGCTCAGCTACTACCCTGGGTAAATTAAAAAACAAAAAAACAAAACAAAACAAAAACAGGTCAACTGTCAAATCACCAAAAGCAGTTGAGATTAGCTAGGCCACGCAAACAAGTACATTAAATGCCTGTGGTAGGTAGGTCCTACACCTCGTTTGCCTTTCAATAAAAGAAATGTAGATAGAAGGACCTAAAATGCTTTCATGTCGGCAGCCAACAGGAAATAAAATAAAAACGCCCATTAGGCATCGCCTGCCAAGTTGGCTTGTAGCCAACAACTGCCTGATTACACTTTCTTTTCCCATAACTTATATTACTACTGTATGTTATAGACCTATATACACAACCGTTCTGTATAGAACGTTCTGTCAGGACGTGGCAACTAACGATAAACAAAAAGTAGACAGGCAAGGAGGTTAACTAGTACGGTCTACAAAAAAAAAAGAATTGTCCTAAACAGCACAATTGTTTTGCAATAAATGAGTGACTGGACTGGAGTAAATTTAGCTTTAGGCCAATAACTATTGGATATAAGAAATGTGATCATCAAAATGTACCAGAATTACATTACATTATATAAAAAACTATATATAATATTAGTTCAAATAATATTTGAAGTAATATTATATTTGAACCCTGACAAGCACTTGGAATTGGAGAAGTTATCATTATTTAGTTTGACCCGTTCCGATAAAAATGACTTTTGACGCAGTAATGGTGTTATTTATTATTATTCATTTTAGAGGTAGTAAAAAGGTCTTAAAAGTTCTTAAATGTTCACTTTAGAAATGTGCAGAAACCCTGTATACACTTATACTGTGTGTTGGTTTGTTTACTGTTGAGTGAGAAAACAATGTTGCACATTAAGTGAATCATCTGGGAAACCCCTGGGGGTCCCGACCCACAGTTTGAGAACCACTGATCTAAAGCATCTGCACTATGGCATCAGTTATTTCCAATTTTGGGCAAGCTCAATCCAATCTCCATTGTTTCCAGTATAAAAGTTCCAAAGGTCACCAGGTGGTACTGAGATAAATATGTCAAAGGCGTCAAGATAACTTTCACATTATTTGGTGTTGACATCCAGCACATTGTGTAGTGTATGCTGCAGGTAAAGTGTGTGAGTCCTTCGGCTTCCACATTAGAAGTTGAAGGCTGGTCTGAGCTTGTTGGGACACAGCAACGTTGTGCCACTCAGAACAGTCTCATGTACTCCTTATAAAAATACAGAGAACAAAATGTGTCTTGTTTCTACAAAGTGCATGTGCTAAAGCATGCATGTGGTTAACAGCACACACAAAGCAGGTTATGTGAACAAAAATCACTATGTCAATATTAGCATTTTGTTTCAAGAGATCTTGAATAGAACTGCCACAGGGAAGGAAGTTTTGAGTCCATATGTACACTCTCAATTAAAAGACAATAATAACGCACATCCTCCATCTTTGGTGCTGAGCCAAACTGCAAAACAGCAGAATCAAGAAGGGGACTCACAACTCACTTTGATAATGCTCACATTTTATTCACAGCAGCATCAGAAACACTGTTGCAAACAACACAACACAAAACACAAACAAATCAATCAATTAAGACAATCAAAACAAAGTGTGGGAAAACAAAAAAGAAATATAACACAGGCACAAATATATTTTGGCTCCTACCACATGTATTTAAATTATCAAGGCACAGTAAAAGCATGTCCACCAATGGAGATGCACACTTTCTCTTCCCATACTGGACGTGCAAGTATAACAGTGTGGATATGATACAAGTTATTAGTTTTATGATCATTATTCAATATAATGAAAAATATATTGAATAAGCAAATTCAGTATAATCAAATTATGGTTGAATTCATCAAATGTGAGGTGCAGTGCCGACACACTACTTTCGGACTGAATGTCAGTGCAATTTGAGTCTGTCCAACATTCACCACTTTTAAACAAAATAAATGTGTGTGGTGCCTTTGATGAGTTCATTTCATTAACCCATTTAGACCTGAGGCCGATTCTAAAAACGCCTTCTAAATCCTAACGTTTTCTGAAAAACGTCATATTTCATTCAAAAAAAAAAAAAAACCTATGTTGCTATACTGTACATAGCAAGGGGTTCCCGTCTTGAAAGGTATAGTTACAAATAGGGGTTCCCGCCCTAAATGGGTTAAGCTATTATTAGCCTAAGACTGCTTTAAATAACTTTATGTTGGCAGAAACATCTACATCAAATACAAACAAGTATTTTTACTCATTTTAAGTATTTTTACTAAATGTATTGACTTTTAAATACTTTTACTCACTTAAGTTCTTAAAATACTTAAAGTACATTTACTCAAATTGTAGATCTGTCATTTTAGTGTGTGTGTCTTTAAGTGGTGCATGTGTTGCATGTTTGAGCTGCAATCAGCTTCAGCTGTTGAGGCCGTGCTCAAACATACGGACGGACGGACGGACGGACACCCGGACACACACACACGGTCAAGTGTATGAGTGGTTGGCACCACTCAATAATGTGTTACTAGAACACCAATCATGCGACCATGTATACAAAGACTTTCATGGTCTCAAACTGACTACCGTTCTTTTTCACCTTGAAAATGTGCATCTTTTGCTAAATCCTGTGTATTTACAGTGCATTATATGTATTGTTCATTAAAGGTGTCCCTCCCAAATAAACAAATAAATGACAACAAAAAAAAAAAGACTTGGTGGCAGTAAACTTTACCCAACACTGCTCACTCTCTATTCCGTTTGACCAGCTGTTCCACCTCCTTCATAAAGCGCAGGCAGAGCTCATCTTGCCACGGCAGGGCAACACACTGTATGGCTACAGGCAGCCCCTCACCTCCAGTCACCGCCTGCACACAAACACAGGAGTCAGTCAGGCACCCATCATCTTGCAATCACTCTCCAGGCTACAAACTTCAAGTCCTTAAGGAAAGTCTTGGTATTGAAGAGAAAATTCACCTAATATAGCACAACCTAACTTAAGGGCTTCATTCCAAAAGTAACAAACAACAATTTTTCCTTTTTCTCCCAATGTAGAAATTATGCCAATTCCCATGTTTCTGTCTAGGCCCTGTCTGACCCCTACAAGTTGGCCTTGGGGAGAGCTGCAGACGTGTCTCATCTGATATACACGTATGTGATGCCACCACTCACTTCTTTTTACCTGATGGTGAGGAGTTTCACCAGGAGGGTGTAACACATGCAGAGAAACATGCTATCCCTCTCAGCTCTGCCTGATGCTGAGCAGGTACCCCGACCAACCTGTTAAGAGTCGCTAGAGCAGCAAAAGAGACCGGCCTAACCACCAGTGAACACAGCCAATTGTGTTCGTTGGAACACCCGGCCAAGCCGGATGCACCATGGAGGATTCAAACCGCTAGTCTCGATGGTGGTGGGCAGGACCTTTACCCCTGCGCCACACGGATGCCCATAAATCAGTTTTGACTGTTTCGCTTGTCCTAGAATCTGTTGAACAGATGTGTCCATTTATTTATTTATTTTTACCTTTCTAAAAAACGTGTCCCAGATGTCCCGAAAATTGCCTGTGTAGTGTTTGAGCTCCTCTTCGTCATCTGCCGTCACTGTGGTGACAGGTACAACGCCCACAGGGAAGTTGAGAAGATTGTAGAGAATTGTGTATGAGAGTGCACCTGGTGGTACAGAGTGACAGGCGAGAAGGACAAGGAATATGTCATAGGCATCAAGACATCTTTAACATTTATATTTGGAGGGGCGCAACAGTAGCCAAACTAATCGATGTAATTGATTATAAAGAATAATAGCTTTAACAAAATAATCAATATTCCAAAATAGCGAAAGCAGTAAGCAACACAGTTGTAGGGCAAAGTACAAAATAAGGCTTAAGTGGTTACATCAGACTAATCGATGTATTAAAAAAAATCTATTCAACGTCATCAATAGAATAATCGCTAAGAAGATAATGGATAGTTGCAGCCCTATTTGGAGGCAGAATTGTGCAGCGTACAGGTAAGCTTGCCACAGTAGAAGAAGTTAAAGGCTGGGCCCAGCATGGGACACAGCAACACGTCCATCTCACAGCGCCGCCACTCAGCAATAGTCTCATGGATGTAGTCCTGTTCATGAAAACATAGAGGGCTACATTTCAGCATAACTGGTTAACCACTTAAATCCTCTTGACTTAGTAAACTGGACCCGAGTTGGCTCTGTACCTGTACCACCTTTTTCCCCCTCTACACCAAGTAGCCGATCTACAAGCTCACAACGTGTCGCAATGTGCTGTGAGCTGTAGATCGGCTATTTTTGGCTAATAGTCCCTCAAGAATATGGATGCTGGGGTTCAAGTGGTTAAACGCACACACAAAAAAACGTCCTCATGGCCAAAAGGTCAGTCAGTACCTCAACATCAGCATGTTGTTTCCACAGATCTTGAACAGAGCTGTAAGCAGAACAGGAAAGGGTTAAATGTTAACCAGCTATGTCATTAGATTTTAGACACAAAGATGATGAGCCAATTGTACAAATCATTTCTAGGTTTTCCTCACCTGACTCCACAGATGGCACTTAAGGACTCAGCCATACGAGGATACTAGGAGAGAGACATAACATGAAAACATACTTCAACAGTCATTATACACAGAAGAACTACGGCATTGTACTTTAACCATCATTCCGAAAAACCATAAAAACTGTGTAGGGTTATATACTGCACAATATATACCACACCTCTTGGTGTCAGTAAAATATTGTGTCTCAGTAGACTCTGAATACTGTATCTACCTCTTGCAGAACAAAGGATCACTCACCACAGGCTTGAGGAGGACGGAGAGGACTTTTTTCACTGATATTGGTAGACTGTAAGGTAAAGTCTGTGCGGTAAGGCAGGGGTCCACTGGCCCTTCCTTCCTGAAAGATCAGGATCAACAGCGGATTCATGATCAATCTGGTTCCGTTTTGGTGGGTCAATGCATTCTTGCAAAGCAGTGACTTGTAGGGTAATAACAGAATAATCGAATATTCAACTATCAAACCACTATTCGATCACTGTACATCAAAGTCAAGTTTTGTTTTTTTATTAAAAAAAAATAATTTCAGTGGCTTTTCTACAGCAGACACGCAGCTGTGAGCTCTGGTGCTGGTAGTTTTCCTAATCCATTCATGGTTGATTGTTGTCAAATCTTTTCATACTGTATGTGAGGTTGTGTGCTACGGCTGTCCCCTAAAAGTCGACGCGTCGGGCGAGGAGCCTGATGTCGACTCGCATTCCTTGAGTCGAGTCGTCAATGCCATTGGTCAAAAAAATAAAATTCGATTAATCGAATATTCGAATACTTATAGGTCGAATAAATCGAATGCTAAAAATCACTATTTGTGAATGCCCTAGTGACTTGTAGATTGTATTGATGTTCAATAATGGAAAGATTTCCCGGGTATGGCAAGCAAACAGGAAGTCGCTCTTCATTAAAATTATGAATGAATCATTTAAATACATTTATGAATCAATACAATAATAGTTAGATCAATAATCAATAACTTAATAATAGTTGGTAGCAGCTCTGTTTAAAAGATACATCTGGTTTTAAACACTTCATAGGGTTTTCCTTGTTTGGAGAAAAATACATTTGTGTTAAAACTGTGTAAAAAAAAAAGTTTAAACTCACAAGTTGCTAAGCAGAGTGGTAGCTCCATCTCCTAGGATACCTTTCACAACCAGTTCATGCATGGCATATCTGATCTTTGGTGGAGAATAGGGCACCAACTAAATAAATACGAAAGAAAAAGAGACAGAAAAAGAGACATACAGGTCATCATGAAAAGCAGGTGAGGTGACTAATTAGCTTATAATCAGGCTTATGGCAATGCAACTGTGCACGACTTACAGTGTGTCCTGCTCTCTCCAACATAGCCTTGACCTCCCTGAAGGCTCGGGCCATGCTTGGAGATGGCTGCAGGTAGCCATCGTTTTCATAGTAACCAATCCTCAGTGGTTTGGAACTCTGATACACCTACAGACGTGGGCAAAAAGCTTTATTTTCATATTCATTGAGGAATATCAGGGTATTGTGTAAAAGTTAAATTAACACAATAGACAATTCACAACTGACTTCATATAAAAAAAGGAACACCTACAGTAAATAAAATACAGTACTCATGGAATTAATATAATCTTACAGTTTGGTCATTAGTTGTGTAGATAAATATTTCCTGTCTGATGTTAGACACTGCACAATGAAAGCCTCATGCTGTGTTTACACTAGCGACGTCAAAGGATACAAAACGGCCTAGTGTGGCCAGCTAGATTGCTGCAGAGTCACTATTGCAGTGTTGCTCAAGCCACGCTTTGTAAAATGAGGGTAGGGTTAAATAGCCCAGGGAAGTGGTTAATGTTTTTCTTCCTTTTATGGAACGGAGCAGAAGAGAGAAGGGGAGTGGAAATGGTGAAACAAAAACATATGATTGACTTCACTGTGTCATTGGAGTTCTGAGAAACGCTAAGACAAGCTCAATTTGTCAAATTGTAGCGCAGTATGTGGCGACAAGTGTTTGGTATCAGTTTGTAGCTTAAATTCTCTGGCTTCCATTGAAACTGACTTATAGCCTGTTGCTGTGTCTCCACTGAATGCAGCATCAGGGTTAATTTAACTCCAAAGAGTATACAAAATAAACTAAATGGACCTGTACGGATCCATTTGGTTCCATTCATACACTCTTCTTTCAAAGTAAAACTGGAGAAACAAAGTTAACTATTAATCATATTTATATATAACATGGACATAACCGATGACCTGCATGCCCCCATACTGCTGTAAAACCCCTCTGTTAAATTCATAGGACAGTCAACAAACCTGCATGTTAAAAGGAATTGGCGGGACAGTTGGATCCAGGGTAAACATGTGTTCAGACAGCAGTGCCTGCATACACAGAGCCAAGCTGTCCACATCTCTGGCCATGGGCCCAGCAGATGAAAGCACTGAAGCGAAATCAAAGACAGAATTGTTTAATGGCTGTGTTATGCACGGATTGTATAAGTCATGTGCACTGATGAGGCAATAGTATTTCTTCATACCTGACTTTTGTCCCACGCAGCAGGAGCTCAAGCCTAGTGGACTGACGAGACAAATAAAACACAATCATTTTTTAACCAGCACTGGGAAACAGATCTCAGGTCGCAATTTTAGTACACAAAGGAACTATATGAAATTACAAAATCTGAACCTGAAGAAAATTCAAGATCTTCATCTGTTTAAAATGATAAGTAACGGTATCATCGTAATTTTAACACGCACAATAATAACAAACAGTGGATCAGGGAGCATACCATTCAGATCTTCATCCTAATTAAAGTTATTTCCAAAAAATGCTTTGTGATTTTATACATCGACATAATCCACTTTTTTGATGTCCATTTGTGTGTTAACCCATTAAGCGGAAAAGCATCTGTGTCATTTTAGATTTTAGCCATATTTTATACTTTGGCTATTCAAAAATAGCTGATATACAAGCTCATAGCGCGTCACTTCGTGCTGCGCTATGAGCTTGTAACACGCTATGAGCTTGTAGATCTGCTATGAACATTTGTGCAAATCATACATGTTTTAAGGTGATATTTGCTTCTGGGGATCCCTGGAACAACATATTTTGAGATGGGGGTCGGCAGCCAAATACATATCATTTTGGGAGTCCTTGACATGAAAAAGTTTGAGAACCACTGATATAGCAACATGCGCTTTTCGGAAAACTGTTTGTCAGACATTTGTAGAATCGGCGTCAGGTCTTAATGGGTTAAGTGTGACTTTAAGGCCTGTTTCACCATGCGATATAAGTCAATGGGAATAATATATTATTGGATCATCCCCTTTTAGACTACAGAGCAACGGTTGAAGAAATCTTGCCAATATTTGGAGTTACCCGATGGCAAGGTAATTACACATCACAAACCTTTACCAAACTTTTATTGCGCTTTAAAACCACATCAATGACACATCTCATCTGAAGAAATTGTAAAAGTCAAGTAAATGTCTTGTGACATTATTGTGTGTCATCTAGTTATATGTGGGACTATAAAGCATACCGCCACTTTTACGACCATGATGCCTACCTCAGCCGCTTAGATGTTGACTTGAATCCACAGATCCCACAGAATGCAGAGGGAATACGAATACTGCCCCCTATGTCAGTGCCTATACCTAGCACAGAACCTCCAGCCCCGATGAGAGCCCCCTCCCCACCAGACGATCCTCCACTGGTCTTCTGAAGGTTGTGAGGGTTGAGAGTCTGTCCGAAGATGGGGTTGCTGCAGTCATAACTTGAAATGGGGCAAAGAGAGGGACACGCATATTTAAACTAAATGATACGGGTCATTACTCAAGTGATGGCACACTATTGTGGACACTCAACACAAAATAATGACATAATCGTGAAAAATAAAATAAAAACTCCATGCCTAAAACAAAGACTTAACTGTATTAATATCTGATAAATTAGTGAATTACTTTAAAAGGCCTTGAGGTATATTGGTCTTCACAAAGGGAATAGCTCCTTGTTTTTTCAACACTTGAACAATCACACTGTCCTCTGGTGCAGGCTGGCCCAATTTACAGATCACACCACATGAAGAGTCATGGCCCTAGGAGCAAAAGAAACAAGTAAAAAAGGATGAAACCTCAAATTGGATGAAACATTCACATACACAGCTGTGGAAACATATACAGTAAAATCCTGAGTGTTGATTCAACTCTTGGAGTGTACAAATGGATAAATTAACAGTTGGTATTTACATTTTTACTGTGTAGAGAATAACCTTTATTTAGTCTTTGGTGATCAAACTGAGGGACTGAGAATGCTGATTTACCTAGTTCTTTCTGAGCACAAGGGATCTTAAGCATTAATAAGTCACCCGGGCGGGTCAGATAGGGGTCAGAGCTTCATTTCCACAGTGAGTAAACACCATAAGGAGGGTGCACCTCTCTGACAGAGAAGAGTACCAAAATAATTAGTGAGTGCCTGTAGTCGTGGCCTTGTGGTTAGAGTGTCCGCCCTGAGATTGGGAGGTCGGGTTCAATCTCTGGCCGAGTCATACAAAATACTATAAAAAAATGGTAGGCTACCCAATACCTCCCTGCTTGGCATGCAGCATCAAGGGCTGGATTGGGGGTATGTCCCTGTGACGTACTAGCGTCATGTCCAGGGGGTGTACTTGTACATCAAGCTTCACGCTACAGAAATAGGAGATAGGCTCCTGACCTTTCGGTCAAGCCTCTGGGTAACATGGCTCGGGAACCATTGGTTCAAGCATCCTGGGGTGTGCCATTAGCTGAGGAGGGACATGTGTGTATTTTTATTCTATTCATTGTGTTACTGTGTTATTATTTGTCATTTGCATTGGGGGTATGTACAATATGTATATAATACGCACAAGACATATAATACTATATGTCTTGTGCTTTTGGTAAACATCATGAGCGATAGCCCCCTCATTCTGTCATTAACCTCTGAGGTGGTTTGGTGGTTTGTTAGCTGATCACTGCAAATAAAAGTGTTTCTATTGAGAAAAGTTGCCATGCTTCATTGAACCCACAGTTCTAATTGACAAACGATAAATCGATTACAAAATTGTGATTGATAAACGTTCAGTAGTTTCAGCCCCACTTGCAAGGGCGTATCGTCATAGAGGCCAATGGGGCCATGGCCCGGTCTGGAAAACTCTGCTCCCCCAGGGGAAAAAAAAAAAAAAATCAACATAACAACATTAGCACCCCCTCACCCTATTCTCTTGTAGCCAACCACAGAAATTCGCCTTTGTTTTCAAGTCGGGCTTATTTGCATTCGGCCGAATTGTTAATGGGTGGCCATTAAAAACCGGTTTCCCCGTCAAACCGGTTCTCTTGCCAGGTAAACAGTATAAAGCGGGTCCAGAAATTTGACACACTAATTAAGGTTTTGGATGCGTGCCCAGCTAGCACCTTCTCCAGTGTCCGCTGTTTCTTAAACGCATTGATAACACTGCCAATGACCACATGCACCGTTGAACGCCTATTTTCCAGTGTAGGCAGAATCAAAAATGCATGCAGAAGTTCAATGACAACCTCTCGCCTAAACAGTTTATGTCTCCTGTCCTTTGAGAGAGATTTAACTAACCGTTTGGACCCAGATGAGGTTATTGACATGTTCAAGTGCAAGCCCCATCGTATTAAGCTGTAACAGACTAGGCTGCTATATGTTTGCACTGCAGTGCACTGTATTTGATTTGTTAACTTTGCTGTTGTAAATACACTTTTGAGAATAAAAAAACATACATTGATTATACTTGCATATTGTGTTTTATTCACGTTTCTCTCTCTTGCATTAACGCTGATGGTAATTCTCAATAGACTGTCACTTATCAGCCATCGTTGCGCGAGCCCCCACCCCCCCCCGCCCCCCGCGAGCGGGGCGGGCGGGGGGGGGTTAAGAATCTGGCCCGGTCCACGTTAGAACCCACCATATGCGCCTGCCCACTTGTCTGCACAAATTTACCTTGTATCCAATGTTTTCCTTGATGCTGACAGGGACTCCATAGAGTAGCCCTTCTTTACAGGTGCTCACAGCTTTCAGCTGGTCAAAGCTCTCCAGCAAAACCTCAGTACAGCAGTTCAGCCTGTTGTTTACCTCCAACGCCTGAGGGCACAGGGCAGTTAGTACACACAGGCTTTTTCACACCAAGAAAAACTTTTATGGAAGGCTAATCTCTCAAGACAGATTCAGCAGCCAGACATTGTTTTTTTTCTTGTTTTTAACGATGGGTTGAATGGGTGACTCATTATCATATGGTAGTGAATAATACACTGACAATGGGGCCAGATTGACAACGTGTATTGTTTGCATTGACTTGCAGCAGTAACACTTGAGGTCAAAGTTCTTGTGTAATCCCATACCTTAAAATTGCTTTTGTTTTGTACTCCCGAGTGTGGTGGAGTTGAGTAAATCAAATTGAGCCTTTTTGGTCTGGAAGTGTACAAATGGAACCAAATGGTCCATTTGTACACTCTGAGTTTCATTCATTAACACAGATGACTTAAAAGTGTAGATTGGGGTGAAAGAGATAAAAAATAATCTTGGCAACATCTTTACCTTCTCCATGTAGGAGTGCAACACATCACTGGGGCTCAGAGATTCTTCCTTCAGGCGCTTGGTCAACTCCAACAGGGACAGAGAGCGGATGAGAGCGCTGTCTGTCCTGGGATGCTTGGAGACAAGTTAGGCTATTATAGCAGTGGTTCTGAAAGTGAGTTCCGGGGACGGTGAGGGGGGTTTCAGGGGGTCCCCAACAAAATGTGTTTATATAGCATCAGAATCTGTTTTACCAATGTAACCATGCTTCAGCGATTCAAACATCTCTGATCTACAAGCCCACAATGCCTACTAGTGATGTGACACATCATGAGCTTGTATATTTGCTATTTAAAAAAGCTTGGATTAATGTTGAACTTTTTTTTTTACACAAATCTTCTTATGGGGGTTCTTGACACAAATCTTCTTATGGGGGTTCTTGGCACAACATATTTTCAGATGGGGGTCTTTGGCCAAATAGCTATACAGTATCAATGTTGGGGGTCCTTGATGAAAATGTCAACCCAAGGACCACTGATTTATCCTGACAAAAACAATGAGCCTCACCTTCTCTCTGTACTGACGGACAGCCTCCTCCGCCTGTCTCACTGAAGCAGCCCTCCGGTTTCTTGCTTTCTGTATCTTATCCGTCGCTCGATTTTGGCAGAAATATCTGATCATAATGAGCAGCGCTCCTGTCCCACACGCTGCCGCCGTCACAACGGCTTTCCAGTTTAAAGTCTCCACTTCAAAAAGTTGGTTTAGCCTTTCCATTGTAAGAAGAACTCTCTTCTATGTCCCAACAGATTAGCTGAAGAGGCTAGCAAGAGCAGTTAGCTGGTTCTTTTTTCTTTACAGATGTCTTCTTCGATCTGTGTGGTTTTCGAACCAGATGATGGACTGAAGTCACTGAACAATTTCGTTCTGCCCGCTACACTGCCTGCTGTGCGTTTCAAAGCATTATGGTGACCATGGGGACTATGGTATTGTATTGGTAGTAGTTACCAGTGTTGCCATGTGAGCTTATTATAAGCGGCTTTGGGCTTCTTTTTCTGTAAAGTTGCTTGTAAATATTGGTAGTTTTTGGGCATGTTTCTAAAGTGTAATTACTTATTTAGGCTTGCTTCCAAATGTAATCATTTGAACCAGTGGTTCTCAAATATTTTCATGAAAATGTTTTGTGCCAGGGAGCATTTGTGTTGTTAGAATGTTTAAACAAAATATTCCAAATATTCCACATTTTATTGAGTTTTTGAAAATAGAAGATCTACAAGCGGCGCGTTGTGAGCTTGTAGATCGGCTGTTTTCAAATAGCCGATGTCGGTAGGTTTAAACTAAAGTGCCTAGACCTGGTTGCTTATTTCTCTCACAAAATATGGCAACACTGCTAGTTACCAAGGAGTATGAACCATGGTATGAAGAAGGAAGGGTCAAGCGATCTCAGCAAACTGGAGCCGGACGTTTGATCGTGAGAGATTGACTGACTGTCCAGTCAGAACCGTATGTGTGCCCTCAAGAAAAACGTGTGCACATCGGGGGGACAAAAGTGTGATAAGTGTAATCTTTTCCTGGGCCGATTATTTGACAAAGGTCACTCACTCACGGTCACAGTGGCTTGAACTTGACGATTAGAGCTTTCCTTCTTTACATAGCCTTGCTATTTACCATGAAGTGTAAGCACGGAACGCCCAGATCAGCTGTTTTTACGAAGCAAGCTTCATATAAGTTTTATTTATGTAACTAAATAGTTAAGTAACAATAATCAATTAAACCACACTGAATTCATGCCTAACTAAACTAGCTTTTTAAATCACACGAAACAAACACCGTGTTTGTGTTATTGGTCGGAGCGAGGAGGTGTCGGTCTGTTTCTTCCGTTCTGACATCTGGCATAGTATTGACCACAAGGGGACGCTACACTAGCCTGGTATCCAGCCTGCTTCGCTACGTTCGGCGGATTTTTTTTTCTCTCTTCGATAAGCGAAGAGAGAAAAAAAAATCCGCCGAACGTAGCGAAGCAGGCTGGATACCAGGCTAACGCTACACGCTAGGCTGACTGAAATCCACAGCCCTTGTAGTACAACCAACAGTACAGCAACAGGTGCTGAAAAAATAAACGATTATACTTCCCACTTCAAGTGACAATTATTTCGTCTCAAATACCGAAGATAAAAGCTAAGAGATAGGATGCGCACCACTACCCTGCCCACAATTTCTAATCTACTGTCTGTTATACTCAATTCTTGACTGAAATCTACACTCAATCAGGATCAGGTCCTACTGTGTATTCTCTAACATGCAGGATAGTAGGCCCTAAAGGTAGGGTTAGTGATATTTGTAGTTAAAAGTTAATACACTTCTGATAGTAATCATTGCTGTAGTGTTTGTTCAGTAACAGGGGTATCCCCTTCTCTCTAGCTCTTTAATAAACAGAAAATACATTTTCAGGTGGGTTGCCAATCAGGAAAGAGTACCCATGTTGTGTTCCAATTTCGTCTGCACATTTCTTTGTGTCATTACTTCCCATTTTACTTGTTTAATCTGTATCCTGTGCGAGTTCTCTCTCCTGATTGGATAAAATGGGTATCCCGACCTGAAAATGCATTTTCTGCTTACAAATGAGCTGAAGAGATAGACAGGTAGACTCCCGTGACTGAATAAACATTCTTTATCACTGAGTACTATCAGAATATGGAGCTATTCAACACTTATTTTAACAAGAAATGTCACTTGTCATGCATCTGCTGCATGATGACTTTATAGATCATTACATCCTTATCCCAGCATTTTTTGGTATATGATATACCAAATATATATAATATTATAGGACAGAGAATTCATTTTAAGACCAAGAACATTGTCCAGTTTATTTAAATGCTCACACAAACAAATATTTGTTTTCAATACTTAATGTACAATTTATTCACATGGACAAATACAGTGTGCACTTGTATCATACACTAGATCCGCAGCCAGATCTTTCTTAAAACCACAGAATTGTCATATTTCATCACTTGAAGAACAATATATTGAATCAACTGCCATCACTGCAGACCAGTAAGGACTTCATTTGACAGTATGGAAGAGCTTGTCTGACACCTAGAAGGAAAGGTAAAGATAATAAGGTAATATATTAAGTCATATATTATCGGTTCTCAAAAGAAAATCCACTTTCAACATTATTGATAAAGTTGCAACCAATGCATCAATGTGACACTTAGTGGGGGAAATAATTATGTAAGCTTAAGTCAAAATTATGAAAGATTCTAAAACTCACAGCATAATTTATAGATGGACTTTTGGAAAAGAAATGAATCTGCAAAATCACCTGGATTCATCTACTACTGCACTGTCATTCTATAGCTCAATGATGGCAAGTAACCACAGTTGGATTATTTTCGTTGTCTTTGATGTACTGAAAAATACTTGGGGTTGCTTAAATATTCACAAGAATAAATAATCATGAAAATAAATTGGCCCTACTATTAAGTTTACATAAACAAGTGAAAATAAATGTTCTTATTGTTAAAGAAATATGTCAGTCTCTTGTACCTAATCAATTATATTTATTGGAACATCCTTGTGCTTCAGTACTTTCCTCTAATAAGCTTATTTAGTGCAAATCATTATTGCAATATTATGCTGAAGCAGAGTTGCAAGTCTAGTTAAAGAAATAATAAGACCTTGGCAGTTTGAAAGCAAAGGATTCATAAATGTGAATACTTGGCAGTCACCTGTTCAGAAAAGTGCTTATTTTGAGCTAAAGGAGGGAAAAGGCAAACAGCATAATACACTATACTGTATGCAATGTGTCTGGAGAGGTGGCAGAATCACTAGCAAAAGATTATTAAAGGGATACTTCACTTTCGGGCCGGGGACACATTTAAAAAAAATATTAAAAATAAATGAAAAAAGTTATGGAAAATTCATGGCCCCCTCACGACACGCAGTGTCCTACTAATGTGTGAGGGGGCCATGAATTTTCCATAACTTTTTTCATTTATTTTTAATATTTTTTTTAAATGTGTCCCCGGCCCGAAAGTGAAGTATCCCTTTAAGACCTTAGGAGTATCGTGTCAGTATCAGCTGATACTCGTTGTGATACTGGACATTAAAAGGCAGATATCATATACACAGTGGTCCCATATGGCAGATATACTGTATACACAGTGGTCCTTGCTATAAGGCAGATATCATACGTACACAGTGGTCCCGAGCATGAAGGAAGTCAAAGAGCTCCTCGGTGCAGTCCTCTGTGGTTGCGGAGCGAGAGCCAACTCTGGTCGCACACTGCTCTAGTTTCTCTTTATATTGGACACAATGATGCGTCCCTTCACACTTCTGCCTCATTCCTTCAAGAGGATCCTACAACAGGAAGTTACATTTAGCAAAGGCCATTTGATGGATCATTCAACCATTACCAGCAGTGTATTCGCTTAAACTAACTAAAAGGGAACTCTGCCGTGCCGTGAAACGCATTTCACGGGTCCTGGATTTGTTTCCATATGCTACAGCTTGGTTTCAGGTTAGGTTCTCAGAACCTAATTTGGGTCCTGCTCATGAGGCAGCACTAACACTATGGGAACCCAGAACTACGAGATCTATGAGCTCACAACGTGTCGCCGCTAGATGAGCTATATTTGGTTTTTGGATATAATTATGATAACCAGAACGGTTGGCACCAATACCTAGTACTCAACACAATTTATTTTTTCACTCGGCAAGGCGAAACACTCGGCCCTCTTGGTGAGAACAGACTACAGTCCCTGTTATTAAGTTAGGAACTACTTAGGCAAAAAAAAAAGACGGAGGCACGTCATCTGAAGCAGACTTGAGCCACGAGAGGCACCACCAAGCGAGCCGTTAGGCGAGCGAGTCGCCACGGTGAAGGTTGCAAAGTCTGCTTCAGACGACTCAGCTGCGTTCCAAGTTACGTCCCGAAAGGGACAGAATCGTAAATCATCGCCCTGCTAGTCTCGGTACCCCCGAGACGTCATACGTTTGCCGTCCTGGGAGTGTGAATGCGTTGTTCCCGGGGAAGAGTAGGTTCTGGTACCCAGAAATACCTGGTGCCTACAGTTCCGAGTCGCCGGAATTTGCCTGGTGCTGAGTAGGTATTGGTACCGAATACAAGAACACTCGCCCCAAAACACACTCGCCCTGGGTCAAATCCGGCGACCTCGGAATGGTCGGACCCACGTATTTCTGGCCACCAAAGTCCAAAGTGTAGTCTGTTCTCACCAAGCGGGCTGAGTGGTCCGCCTCGCTGGGGGCAAGCGTTCTGCGCCAAGCGAGGCAAGTGGTTCCGTGCCAAAAATGGGGGCAAGTGGGTTTTGGGGCAAGCGTTCTGGTTACCTTGGTGATGACCATTCTTGTATTCCTAATTATAACGGAAACAAACAAAAACATCACAGAACTTAACAGGTTCTGAAAAGTTTCAGCCAGGTTATGGAAGGTTCCCTTTGTAGTCGAACATTTGCAATATGATTGTATGGACAAACACGCATAAATTGACCCAATGACATTGACCTAAAGTACTATACACACACAGTACAATGCATTCATTCATAAAGTAAATTATATTTGTTTAATCGAGTACTAAGAACTGAACACCTTGTGATTCAACTTTGCGGTAAGATAGTAAACTGGCAGTAAAAGGGGTTCCTAATGGGTCAGGAACATATTATTATTTGAAATTAGTTTATGAACATACCACCATGTCTGCTTCTTCCTCCTCCTCCTCCTCTTCCTCCTCCTGAAAATATAAATTCACAATCTTAAACCTACAAGATTCAACGACCATGTAGTTTGTGAAAGGAGTAAACAGAAGCACACCACAATACCAAAGCAATATGCTTACTAACGGATGTAGCATAGGTTAGCTACTGTAGCTAATGTTGCCTAGCTAACATTAGCTAGTTGTGTGTTGTTAATGTCTAGTTAGGGTCATCTAGTCCATCTATGAAGTGCATCGTTAACTTAAATACTGGCTCAGTATATAGACAGGCGTCTTACATCTTCAGGCTCTCCGTTCAGGATCATCTTGTCTTCGAAACCCATGATTTTGATGCTCTTGTCCTTAGGTGACCTGCTGTCAACACTGCACAGTCTACAGAGGACGCTTCTGTCGCAGCTGGTCAAACACTTCCTTTTCGACAGCCAGAGACATCTGTGATTGGCTAGTCTGCTGCCAGGTTGCTAAGCAACAGCTGACGCGTTGGGGACGACAGCAAGCCTTCTATTGCACTGTTTCCCAAATAGTGGTTCGGGACCCACTTGTGGGTCGCGGACACATTATTATGGGTCAAGTAAATATCCCCCTTTTTTAATTTCCTACATTTTGTTTTTAATTATAATCCCCCCCCCCCATTTATAATTGTCATGAATTAAAAACAAATTCAGATTATTATTTTTTTTAATGCCAAAAATCAAAGAAATTCCATAAATTGTAGTGAAAATAGCCGCTCCACAAGCTCACAACGTGTCGCAATGTGACGTGTTGTGAGCTTGTAGATCTGCTATTTTCACTAGTTTGGGTCACTGGGAGACATCAATTTTTTTGGGTCTCGAGCTAAAAAGTTTGGGAACCAATATTTCCTTATGTGAAACTATACTGCCACCGTGTGTTTGGAATGTGTAATACGTTGAGAGTATACAACTTGATTTGCTTTTCCTTCTTACATTTTCTTTTCAATGTCCCAAATATATTACATGCTTTACAAACTGATTAATCTTTAATCTGAACTTTTCACCCTGGGAAATATGATATCACCTATCATTAAATGTAATTGTCTTTAGGCTGAAGGGCAAATCAACAACCTATGATTTTCGTGAATAAAGAGATCAAGGTCCAGGATAAATAGCCTAGTGTTTGATTTGCCGTGGATTGTGCCAGCAGCAAAACATCAAGCTTGCCTTCCTCTCATGCTGACGGACAACAAAACATAGTTGTTGTTGGTTGTTGTTTTTACGTTTAAATTGGGCAGAGGAGCTTGTGTTTATGAAAATGGGTTCTGACTCTCCTGCACCTGGGTCATCGTCTTTGTGGCACTGGTGGGATATTCAGAGTATCCTCCTCTTCACTGTGTCCTTCTTAATATTTGCAGACTACTTCAAGAATCGTCGGGCAAGCAGCTTCCCCCCTGGACCCAGGGCACTGCCTTTTGTGGGCAACATATTTACTGTTGATTTTAACAGGATACATTTGAGTCTGACTCAGGTGGGACATGTTTTTGTGTACAACTGAGCCACAGCCACCATACTGTGTATTGATGGGGTTATTGAGCTACTTACTTAAATGTATGCTTGTATTATGCTTGTATTTCACAACATAATGTTTACATGCTTCACTTGTCTTAAACCCTTTCTGCTTCTCCATATTTATCATTACCATTAAGTTTAATGGCCTGTGGTGGGCTGTGGCCATTTTAAACCTTTATGTTGTTTTTCTTATGTTTTACTACATTTGTTACC
Organism: Gymnoscopelus braueri; assembly: GCF_963280865.1. Lineage (NCBI taxonomy): Eukaryota > Metazoa > Chordata > Actinopteri > Myctophiformes > Myctophidae > Gymnoscopelus > Gymnoscopelus braueri. Next base: position 37,395,921 of record NC_137607.1, on the reverse strand, counting down.
TTGTGTGTGCTCTGCTAATGAGAGCAGCTGTGGTTTAAAAATTTCCTCCGGGGATTAATAATGTATTTCTATTCTATTAGCCCGTCAACGCAGTTATAGAAATGGATACAACAGATTACAAAACAAAAAATGAAGAATAAATGTACAAAATGTATAGCTGCTTTTCTCTTTCCAGTTGTCAGAAACATATGGGGATGTGTACAGTGTGAGAATGGGTCAGACATGGATGGTGGTCCTGAATGGGTTCAAGATCCTGAAAGAGGCTCTGGTAACCCATGGAGACAGCATGGCAGACCGACCAATACTTCCCCTCCAGGACGACATAGCCCACAGTCGAGGTAAGTGAGAACAGCACGCTCATCAATCAAGCACAGTGAATGCATAATGAATGGGTGCATGGATGTTACATGGATCTGTCCTAAATGATTCAGACCTATCATTTTATCAATTTCTCTCAGGAACTGGTTTATTCTCTTAATTGATGTATCTCCTCAGGTATAATTGCCACTAATGGACACATGTGGAAGCAGCAGAGGCGTTTTGCTCTTTCCACGCTCAAATACTTTGGAGTTGGTAAGAAGTCCCTGGAACCAGCCATCTTGGAAGAGTTTACACATTTAGCCAAAGAATTTTCTGACCAAAAAGGTAAATACTATCAAAAGCCTTCTTTCATGGGAGCTGGTGTACAAGTTGCCAAAACTTCTTTGACACTGCAAATATAAATATGGATGTGTGCAATTGGCACAGTTGAACAGGTATAAATGAATGAATGGATTAATGAATGAATGAATGGATTAATTAATTAATTAATTAATTAATAAATGAATAATTGTTTAGGTAATCCATTCAAGCCTCATTTCATCATCCACAATGCTGTCTCCAACATCATCTGTTCCCTGGTGTTTGGTCATCGCTTTGACTACAGAAATGAGAGGTTCATGAAACTGATGGAGAAATTTGACCGTGTGTTACAGATCGAGGGTTCCATATGGGCACAGGTAGGCGCTGTGTTCAAACTCACTGCACTATCTTTTATATTCGAAAAAAATTCGGCTTGATGCATAAATTAACATTTTTAACTGTATACATTTTCAGTGGAAAAAAAGGGCCACACAGACTAAATGTAAATGTTACTCAATCATGCAGCTTTACAACTCTTTTCCCATGCTGATGAGACGTTTACCAGGACCGCATCAGACAGTCAAACACATCTGGGATGAGGCAATGGAGCTAATGAGAGAAGAGATTAAAGAGCACAAGAAGGACTGGGACTCCACAGAACCCAGAGACTACATCGACTGCTACCTGACTGAGATTCAAACGGTGACTGAAAGCTTCAAATAATAAGGTCCTAATGAAAAAGTTATGCAAAAGTTTGCAAACAGTCTACCATTGCTTTATGAGTATGTGCTCCATTCACACATGTTTGTGTTGATGTACAGTATACAATCAATATCTAGGACAGTTGCGTGACATGCTGTAGGTAGGTTAAGGGTCAAGGTTCCAAAGTGCATTTCTGGTATGTATGTCCTCTCTTTGAACTCATTTTCAAGCCATTAGCCTTACCTAATATACCCTGTCCCTGATAACTTGGAGCCCTCTAAGATAAAAGATATGTAACCATGTTGTGAAAGCAAATTAGATATAATTATCATCAACATTTTCCATTTATTACTTCCACCAAGGATGTTATGTTTTCAACCCCATCTTTTTGTCTTTGACTAACATGCAACAAAAAAAAGGCTTAAATGGTTAATATTGCATTTATTTGTCATTCTTAGAATAAGGGGGATGCAGAGACAACCTTTAATGAGGACAACCTGGTTATATGTACCCTGGATCTGTTTTTGGCTGGCTCTGAGACCACTACCACCACCCTGCGCTGGGGGCTCCTCTATATGACCAAGTACCCTGAAGTTCAGGGTAAGATCAACAGGCTAATACTGACACGTTTGTGTGGCAGGTTGTGCACAGCACTGCCATTATTACTGCAGGAAAGAACTAGTCTCTCCAGTTCCTTTTTTAGATTAAAGCTGAATCTTTGCTGCATATTTAAATCAGATAGACAGGTGTTGCTTGATTGCCACTGTTTTTCACTGGGAATAGTTTAAAAGTAATAAACATGGGGGCTCAGCTAGTTAGTGCACGGACCATATGCTCCTTGTGAGTTGCTCCCTTTCTATGCTGTAGGTTTCCTGTATATCTACATTTTCCGATCCAAATAAAGCATAAAAGGTCAAAAATTCTCTTAAAAAATAATTACTATTATGACTCATATCACTCAAGTTAATGACAGGACAAAAATATGTTTGATAAATTATTCTTCCCACATTCTCTCAACTCTTTGTTCATCAGCTGATTACTTAAAATACTGAAAAAGTATTTCTGTCTGTGTGTCACCACACAGACAGAAATGTTTTTCAGTTGAAATATACCTAAAAGTCACTGTTAGATAATTTGCCTAAATAGTTGCGTCCTTTGCTGTTCTGTTCCGCAAAATGTATACTTCATTACTCCAACTATCCTTCCCTGTCCAACAGAAAAGGTCCAGGCTGAGATTGACAGAGTGATTGGACAGTCCAGACAGCCATCCATGGCAGACCGAGCCAACTTGCCGTATACTGATGCTGTCATCCATGAAATCCAGAGAATGGGAAATATAGTTCCTCTCAGTCTACCTCATATGACTACTAGGGATGTACAACTTGGAGGTTACACTGTCCCGAAGGTCATTCCCAATGTTAATGTAAAAAGCAAAAGTCGACAAAAGCTCTCGTAACATTTATACATGATACAATATATTATGGTGTTTTTGAATGATTTTTGATTGTAATCTAATCAACAGGGTGTGATAGTAATTCCCAATCTGACTTCCGTGTTGTTTGACAAGAACGAGTGGGAAACACCAATGACCTTTAACCCTGGACACTTTCTGAATGAGGAGGGAAAGTTTGTGAGAAGTGCTGCATTTCTTCCTTTCTCTGCTGGTAAGAATGTTGAGGATTGATTCCTAAAGTGTGAGTTATACTTACTCTAGTAGGAAATAGCAGATCTACATCTACAAGCTCTCAATGCGCTACTGTGTTATATTGCATTTCAGCAGCACACCTAATAGGACAGCTGATTATGTTATTCTCTTCTAGGTAAGCGGGTATGTCCTGGGGAGAACCTGGCCAGGATGGAGCTCTTTCTCTTCTTCACTTCCCTCATACAGAGGTTCTCCTTCTCCATGCCTGCTGGTGTGAAACCTGTGCTAGACTATCTCTGTGGGCTCACCCTGGCACCGGTCTCTTATGAAATCTGTGCCACCCCGCGTTAATAGTGATTATGTACAACGACAAGTCCTTCAATAGACAACAATAAACATTTCCTGTAACCAATGGTGATTGGTGACTGTGTTCTTTGGCACCCTTCTAAATCTCATATGCTATCAATGGGACCTTAAATGGATCTTATATTGTAATATTATTATTACATTAATAAATAGCATTATTATTTCTTGACTTGATTTCCGAGTGTGTGTGTGTGTGTGTGTGTGTGTGTGTGTGTGTGTGTGTGTGTGTGTATCCGTCCGTCTGTCTGTGAGCAGCTTATCTCCTGCACCGCTGGACAGATCGGCGTGAAACTTTGCACGCACATTCCTTGGAGGCCATGAAGTAAAAAACCTCTGACCTCTGATCTTGTTTATTGTGATCATGTTACATTTTAGAAACCGAGCACAATTCTCAAACACAAATATTTTGCTCTATCCTCTATTTGCCTTGTGTATTAGAGTCAAACATTTGTTTATGCCTAACCATTAACCACATAGTCTATAGTAGACTAGTGTTATTCAAGCACATTAAGAGCTACAGTATGAGGACAGGTCGAAGCTCAGTCACAGGCCAATTTTATTGGTCTGTTGCAGTTCAGATATGCATATAAGGGCAGAGGAGTGTACTTAACTTTACATTAGTAGAAAAGTTCATCTCTCCAGTAAACACGGACACACAACTACGTTTAAACTACATGGTCAAAGTGAAAATATGGCTGGACTGTCTCTGTGGCTCTGGTTGGATATCCAGGGATTACTTATCATTTCTTTAGTGGTTTTATTATTTGCAGACTACATCAAGAACCGTCGACCGAACAATTTCCCGCCTGGACCACTGGCAATGCCATTCGTGGGGAATATGTTCTCTGTTGACTTCAATAAGGCCCATGAAAACTTGACACAGGTAAGCTTACTTCTACAAGATGTTCTGTTTATAAAAAATAGGGTCGCACATAAAGAGAAGAGTCTCGTGCGATGTTGGCTATAGGCATTCCAAATTCAATAACAGAACAATCAAGCAACATGCAGGTTAATGCATTAAGACATTATTAAATCAATAGTTATGTCTTAAAGTCTATTCGTCTGCTTGCAGTTGTCAGAGAAGTATGGAGACGTGTACAGCCTGAGAATGGGCCCCACATGGATGGTAGTGGTGAATAGACTAAAGACCTTGAAAGAAGCTCTGGTGACCCAGGGAGACAGTCTGGCAGACCGACCAATGATGCCCCTCTCAGATGAGTGTTCCCCTAATCAAGGTAGATTTCTTACCCACCGTGTGGAGTCTAGAGCAGTCAGTGGTTGGGGGTCCAGGGACCCCCAGAGGTCCTTGAAGGGGTTCCATGGGGTCCCCAGAAAAACTAGTATTGCATCATAATCAGTTTAAAGGATGACCATTTTCAACCTATCTTCATATAATTGGTCCTCACTAATGCTCATGTAATGTTACCATTTTCTTCTACTTGGTTTGTGTCTCTTTGGAGGACTGTGGACATTTCAGAAACTTGTCTACCAGTGTCGTCATCATTAGGCAGATTGAAACAATCAAGATTTTTTTTTATTTTTATTAACGTGAGAACAATGGCTTCCATTATACTTGCTAACTATCCATGAATACCTGCAGTTTCTATTAGCTTGGATTTCCCATCGATGATGTCACTGAGACACAGACAGGGTAGACAAAAATGGTACAATATTATACTGAGCATTAGTGAAGACCAATTATTATATGAAGATGGTTGAAGTCGTCCTTTAACCACTTGAGTTTGTAGATCTGCTATTTTAGAATTTCTCTGAAAAATCTTGAACAAATGTGGAATAATTTAGAATTCTTTTAACACAAATCTTCTCTTATGGGGGTCCCTGGCACAACATATTTACAGTGAGGGGTCTGTGGCCAAACATGTCAATTTGGGTGGGGGTCCTTGACACAAACATTTTTGAGAACCACTGGTCTAGAGGTTCAAATCCACTGTAGTGCATCCGTCTTGGTCGCACGTCTATACAGACAATTGGCTAGTGCCGGGAGAGGGAAGCTGGTTGATATTTGTCACTATTGTCACTACACGCACTCCTACACGCTGGGGTGGTGCCTGTCAGAAGGGAATGTTGAGCGGGAATAGTAGGAAGAACTTCAGGCTCTGTCTTCTCTGTGAGTGCTCCTCACTGGCACGTGAGCCAGTAGGGTATAGCAGTGGCAAGCAGTGGGGAGAATTAATTGGCAAAACAACTAAATTGTGGAGAAAAAGGGGTCAAATTGATTGGACTGTGACTAACTTTTTAATTTTACTATTCTATTCTTATTCTCATTAACAATAATGTGAATTTATGGTCAAACCAGAAAGAAAGTGTCTACTATTAAATATGACTGGACTATTCTACACATGTACCTTTCTGCAACAAATCTGAATATGTATTATTATTTATTAATTCTGTTTTTTAACAGGCATGTTAATTACCAATGGACACATGTGGAAGCAACAAAGGCGCTTTGCACTATTCACTCTCAAATACCTTGGAGTTGGCAAGAAATCCTTGGAATCTGCTATTGTGGATGAAAATATATATCTGTCCAACGAAATTGCTGATTATAAAGGTAAAACGTGTATGCAAAAATAATTTGCGTTTACAATATGAGGATGCCTCCTATAGGATACAAGGCATTACCTGTACATGACTTTTGAGTTTTTGGTATATACAAAAACATTGTGAAAAATGATCATATTTTAGAAGAATTACTATACTGTATGTTAAATACTACAGAGTATGATATTTGGAATGGAACCCAACATAGCTTACGATTGCTTGTCTAACTGTCCAGGACGGCCATTTAATCCCCACATGCTCATCAACAATGCTGTTTCCAACATCATCTGCTCCCTGGTTTTTGGTCATCGCTTTGACTACGATGATGAGAAGTTTGTGAACCTGTTAAAGTGGTTGGACCAAGCTATGCAGATTGAAGGCTCCATTTGGGCAGAGGTACTGTACTGCAAAGTTATTCATGAATCATCGAGTTTGTTGTGTGGTACGGATCTCATATGTGTGACAATAGTTTTTGTTACTTTTTTCTTTCTTCTTCTTTTGTGTAATACAGCCATTCAATATTATAGGAAATGACACATTTATGCTGGAACCAGGCTACATCAATACATTGCTTCTAATGTTATACATTGTGCTGTTTAGAATAAGCACCTATACTATATATAGAATCCTGACTTGGATATCAGAGTGTAAAAATGGTCGAGACAATAGGTAGGCTATGTCACTGGGGTTATGAAGTATCATTTCATTAAAATTAGGCCCATGATTCCTCCAAATGGCTCATCAGTGAATTCTGATGCACCAGAACCTCCCTCTTCTATACTGGCTATCAAACATATTCTCCTCCACACAACACTGACACTGACCGTACCACTTTACATACTGTAGGATTGCAACCTATAGCCTACATCTTTCCTAACAAACAAGCTCACAGTTATCTTATCTGTGCAGATGTACAACTCATATCCTACGCTGATGAAGTGTGTTCCAGGCCCACACCACACGGTCCAGACAATTTATAGGCACATGATGGAATTCATGAGAAGTGAGATGGAAAAGCATAAGGAGGACTGGGACCCCTCAGATCCCAGAGACTACACCGATTGCTACCTAACTGAGATTCAGAAGGTAGGTACTGTAGGACAATTGTTCTTTCCTCAGTGCATAGAAAAGCACCCTCCATTTGATGATGTCGCCACTTTCCTCCTTCGTTCTCTCAACACTTCTATTATACATTTGCCTGATGCTCTTATCCAGAGTAGGTTGCAATGAGTGCAACAGTAGAATAAGCTTGAATGGTTAGATCAACAAAGCATCCGGAGGTGGGTAATTCAAGGGTCAGAGCCTCAGTGTAATGAAACTGTAGACAGGAAGAAATCTGATATGACAACAAACAGCGAGGACATTTACCGGTATGTACAAATGTATGTTTACTATTTAGAAATGTGATTCACTGGAGGACTAAAAGGATCATATTAAGTAAATCTGTAGTTTTATGCAGATCTGTTGAAATGCAACGATGATTCGGTTATGCTTTACTATCCACACAACTCATGCAATTGTCAAGGCTAGACATAGTTACTGTAAATTAGGCTACCTTTTGATTTGCTCAGAATGCTTCTTGTCTAATTGTGATTATACATGTTACAATTGTGAGAGCAGTCATTAATGTAACATGACAACATTCTGCATCATGCAAAGTTAAAATATTAGTTTTTTCCTCTATCAGAGTAAAGGTGATGCTGATGCTGAAGCCACTTTTTATGAGAATAACCTGGTGACTTGTACACTGGATTTGTTTGTGGCTGGGTCTGAGACCACCTCCACCACCCTGCGCTGGGGTCTCCTCTACATGACCATGTACCCCAAAATTCAGGGTAAGGGGAACATCCACAAATCAATCCAGGTTGCATCAGAAATATGGTCACAGAAAGCCATGTGAAAGTTGTTGCTTGTGGAAATTGTTGTGCACAGTACTTATTCAGTGAAACCAATCTTGTTTTTTGTCTGTTCTTGTGTTCCTTCCTTTATTGAGCTGTTCCACAGAAAAGGTCCAGGCTGAGATTGACAGCGTGATTGGACAGTCCAGGCAGCCATCCGTGGCAGACAGAGCCAACATGCCCTATACTGACGCTGTCATCCATGAGATCCAGAGAATGGGAAACATAGTTCCTCTCAGTCTACCTCATATGACAACTAAGGATGTACAACTGGGAGGTTACACTGTCCCAAAGGTAATTCCTTAATCAACATGTTCATTAATTCCAGAACTTTTATAATAATATTTGTACATCATGTATCATGCATTGTGTGCTAAATGAATTACTTTTGACTGTAATGTGACCAACAGGGTGTCAGAATAATTCCAAATTTGACCTCGGCGTTGTTTGACAAAAACGAGTGGGAGACGCCCTCGATTTTTAACCCTGGACACTTTCTAAATGAAGAGGGCAATTTTGTGAAAAATGCTTCCTTCATCCCTTTTTCAGCTGGTAAGAGACTGGGGGAAAGGCAGTTTACCCACACTTTAGCTCTCATTTATCAATCTAGACGTAGAAACCAATGCAGGAATCATCTCCCGAGTGTTTGTGTGTGCAAATTTGTATCATAATAGGGACAAATGTAGATATAGATGTAGATACCAAAATGTATTACAACCACCGATATTACAAAGAATTGTATTGATCTATTGTACTACATAGTATAAGAGTTAGTTATTAGTTTATTATTTATCATTCATTTTTATTTCATCGAACATAATGAAAACGATGGACAAATTCTCTTCTAGGCAAACGAGTATGTCTCGGTGAGAACCTGGCCAGGATGGAGCTCTTTCTCTTTTTCGTATCCCTCATGCAGAAGTTCTCCTTCTCCATGCCTGCTGGTGTGAAACCTGTGCTTGACTATCGCTTTGGGCTCACCCTGGCACCGGTTTCTTATGAAATCTGTGCTACTGAGCGTCAAGCGTGATTCAAGTTTATGGTCTGCTTGGTGGACAATTGTTTTTACCATCAACCACAATGCTTGCCATTAATCATAATAGTCACAGCCACAATTAAACCACAATCAACCACTGTAAACTTAGACAGTTATACATACACTTATCACTGTATGATGTAATGTACATTATATTATCTTAGTGGTGGTGATAAGGTTTCTACATTTTTATCAATGTGTTCTGACTGACCTTGACAGTTTCATTGTTAGAAGTTTGTGTGCTGACAATCTAAATAGCTTTGTGGGGAATATTGTTCGTTGAGTCCCTTCCACCAGGGTGTGCACAGATGTTATGTTTAGAGTTGCCTGCATAGGTTAACTGCTGTAAATGTTTCACTGTTGGTAGGTGGTATATTTATATATATTATACTTACTGTTGATTGACTGTACATACAGTATATTATCCATAGACCCACTGTGTTTTCTGACTGACACTACATATATCAGCCTCATATCTAATGTAAATACAGTACCAATATTTATTAATACACTACGCCAATCAATCCAACCCTGTCTGTCTGTCTGTCTGTCTGTCTGTCTGCCTGCCTTATCATCGTGTAATGCCAATGATTTGATGGATAACCATTCCATTATTAGGATAACAGACCATAAGCTCAGAATAAAGTGATGTCTGAATAGAGCTAAGTGTGCGGAAATGTCTTTTTGTCATTTTGTGAGGGTCTATGGGATAGCAAAAACAAATGCGTTGGGCACGCAGAGACTGCCATATGTAAAGATACAAAAGAAATATCACATTTAATAACATTCAGCTGCCATATGCAAACATAACATACAATAAACTCAATAAACATTACGGTTCTGCAATATACTAACATACAAGTGTATTAGAAATCACAGGGTGTAAACCGATTTGGTTGCATAGAGTCAAAAGTCTCTAATCTCTAAATCATTATGGGTCTGTGTTTGACAAATACATTGGAATACCTTCCAATGTATTTAAGTTTGCTACACTTCTAAAGCCTAATTCATATGCAACATGTTGTTCATGTTGATAAGTGACATGAAGCTTATCACAAGTATCTCTGTAAAAGGCGCCTACAACAGCGTCTACTTTTTGAGTGTTCAAGGTCAAACAAACACTGTGTAGGTCAAAAGGAGATACAGTATTGTTCTCATAGCTGCATTTCATCAGTTTTATAGGACAGATTTATCTCTGTTTTGTTACATTTAGACATCCATTCTTAACCCATTAAGACCTGAGGACCCGATTCTACCAAATGTCTTCTAAATCCTAACAGTTTTCAGGAAAACCTATGCTGCTATATCAGTGGTGCTCAAACCTTTTCATGTCAAGGACCCCCACAATTATATGTATTGGGCCGCAGACCCCCGTCTCCAAATATTTTGTTCCAGGGACCCCCAGAAGCAAAGATTTGAGATAAAAATGTTCACTTCAAAATACATATAGTATATATATTCAAAGATTTGCACACATTTTCAAGATTTTTCTAGAATAGCGGATCTACAAGCTCATAGCGCGGCACGAAGTGACGCGCTATGAGCTTGTATCTCTGCTATTTTTGAATGACCAAAGTATAAAATAATGGTTCAAGTGGTTAAAATCTCAAATGACACAGACGCTTCCCGGTTTTAATGGGGTAAGTGGAGATGCCTACACAGTGAAACTCTGTTTTTAACTACTGACCTCTTACTGGGTACAATACAGACACATTCTGCCCAGACAAGCGACTAGTTTCTGTGTATTGTACAATGTATTGAACAATACACAATCGTGGAGGTTCAATTGTACTGAGTAAATTACACCATTATACAGAAGAAAAAAATAATTTGTATATGAACTAACGTAGTAACAATACTTTTGGTCGTAAAAAAAGATAAGCTCTTTTTTGTTATGCTCAGTTCAACAACTGCCCTACTGTCTTTTTAGGGTGCCTTGTTTTTTTTTTGGTATTCCTTCAATTACAGAAAAACATCAAATAATAGTAAAAAGACATAAAAACATAACAGGGGGGGTGGGGGGGGTGATGGACATTCATGAATGTACTGAAATATGTTGCTTGATAATGTGATATATGAACCCCTGCACTGTGACTGTAACTGAAAATCTGCAAATAAAAATTAAGTAAAAAGAAACATAACGGGGGGGTACACTTTTAAGTTATAGTAGTCTTTGGCCTTTGGGTGTATTACTATTAGGTCTATGGATTCCTTATAATGAAGTTAGAGAACTTTCAGAGCAATTGCTCTTTAACCACTTAAGCCCTGTATGCTTTGTCGTAAGATAAATAGCAAAAATAGCCAATCTAAAAGCTCACAACATGCAATGTGAGCTTGTAGACCTGCTATTTTTGAACATGTTTACTTTTTTAGAAAAAAAAATACATTTCTGGAAAATTGTCGCCTATAATGACTGGCCCAAAATAGGGACGCCAGGTTGAAAAGTGGTTAAATGGTCCATGACATACAGCCCACATCGTTAGGCCATTATTACTCTGTTATGTTGGCCCAGGTGTGGTGTGAGTGTAACACTGGACTGTGGTCATGTTGCGTTGTGGTCTACCTGAATTAGTACATTAAGTACGATTTTGAGGTATTTTTTTACTTTACTGGAGTATTTCCAAATGACAATACTTTTACTTCTACTCCACTACATCTCAGAGGCAAATATTATACTTTTTACTCCACTGCAATTATTTTTGAAAACTTGTGAAACGGGACATTTTGCGTGGTGAGTACTTCTACTTAAGTATATTTTGATGCAAATACTTTTGCACTTTTACTCAAGGAAATTTTGAATACCGGACGTTTACTTGATCAACATTGTGGAATTGATACTTTTACTTAAGTAAAAAAATTTAGTACTTTTTCCACCACTGCTTAGTGGTTATACAAGGCTTGTATAATCATATTCATCTCCCCTTCTCCGGACACTGGACTTTGTAGCCCACCCTGTAGGCCTGCAGGTACACACGAGCTTGGTTTATCCTGCATACAAACAGAGAGAGTATTATTGTAGACCTGTCAAAAAAATAGAGCATTTTTTGGACATGTCATTTCTATTAACCCATTATGACCTGAGGCTGATTCTACAAATGCCTTCTAAACCAGTAGTTCTCAAGACTTTTCAAAAATGTAAAAAAAAAAGAAGCAGATGTACAAGCTGATGTACAAGTGACGCCTGTGAGCTGTATCTTTTGATAGCCAACGCAAAAATCTAAAATGACACAAATACTTTCCTGGTTTTAATGGGTTCTAGTATTAAGGAGTATTAATTCATTGTAACCTGTATTCTTCTATTTTTGTGACTGAAGTACTACAACCATAACATTTTTTAAATGTCATTTCTTCTGTTGTCCACAGACTTTACATTTGAAAGATTAGATAATAAAAATACAATTGGGAAATATCAAATATGTACACAAAACAATGAGACATGAGCCACAAGAACTGAGAGTAACTAAATACATAAATACATAAATGAATAAATAAATAATGAACCAATGCAGTTTATATCAATAAAACATGATAATCAATATCATCCTCGCTTCTACAAAAACTGACCTTACATATTTCAACCAATTAAACCAGAATTGGATTAATGTAGCTTTCTGTCAGAGAGAGAAGGTAATCCTTCCAGAACATAGATGTTATTTACAATATCGAAAACCTGCATTTTGTGCCTGTACTAGTGTGTGTGTGTGTGAGTCTGTTTGTGAGTGTGAGAGAGAGAGAGAGAGAGAGAGAGAGAGAGAGAGAGAGAAAGAGAAAGAGAGAGAGAGAGAAAGAGAGTGCGAGAGCTATGTTACCTGTATTTCGTGCACAGCTGAACTCCCAGAGGGCCACAGCGGTCAACATAACTCTCCCTGAAGCCCTTCCTTACAGCCCGAGCCATGCTGACAACCGTGGTTACCACGGGGCACGTCCTAGCGCGCATGCACACAGAAAATGGATATTGACAGTTGCGCTTCCTCTGAATGCTTTTTTAAGCAGTGCTCAGGTACAGAAACAACTAGTTACAAAAAAGAACCACGTACACCACGGTGGAAATAGCGGCACTCCAAGGAATGCAAAACGCACATTATTTTATTAAAAGGGTACAGTGTTTTGGCCTCAGCCCTTCCTCAGAGCAAGTTAAACAGTGAACAGTGCCCCTCATTTTGTATCTTACATGTATGTATGTAATCATCCCCACCTGTGTCGGGGGGAGGACCTTGCTTAAGAATCAATCAATTGACAATCAGTTCACAATATCTCAGACACTGAAGGTATTTGTCAGATAACATCACAGAGTACATCATGATCAGGAATAAATAAATAAATAGATAAAGCCGTGGTAGCACAGATGAGGGTGAAAATCAGGAACTCCAAAACACATTAACACATCAGATGAAATTACAATACATAAGTACACTATTGAAACATACACAATGACCTCGAATAATCCAAAACCACAACATTGTACAAGTCCAGTAGATGTCTTTGTGGGTTTCAATACCTACAGGGAAGTGGACGTAACAAGACAGAGGGTGTAATCTCCCTAAATTGCTATCTCAGTTGCTACCTAAATTGTAATCACCCTAAATCTATATCTGCTATCTAGAGAAATGTTCTGGATTTATCAACTGAACACTTTGCAAGTTGCAACCACAGGGACTAAATGATGATTTAACCTACAAACCCTTCATATAAATGGAAGTAATGTGTACTGTCACTCATGTATTTCCCGGCAGAATAAATAAAAGGAATACTTAATAAAAGAATGAGAACTGAGCCCTCGTCTTGCATCCCTTCTTTTTTGGAGTGCCGCTATTTCCACCTTGCCGTTTTCTTTAGTTTGTCTGTTGTTTGTTTGTTTGTACTTACAGTTTCTCACAGCGTAGACCAGCTGTGCCCTCTGGACAGGTGCAGGTGTTGTGAGGACTGCATGTGGCACCATGCTGGCACGGGGGCACACATGGAGTGGTCACCGCTAAAGACACAATTCACACCAACACAATTAATACTTTTGTCATCACTGTAACACATGCACACATATATGTCATTCATTCATTCATACCTACGAATGCAACACATTCATTCAACACACACACACACACACACACACACACACACACACACACACACACACACACACACACACACACACACACACACACACACACACACACACACACACACACACACACACTCTTAGGCTGACCTGTTTCACAGAGACTCCCAGTATAGCCACTTGCACAGCGACATCTGTTGAGGCCCACACATACACCTCCATTTTTACATGGTTTCTGACACTGCACTGGCTCTGAGCAAGATAAAGGGAAATGTGCACATTCAGTGTGTCATACAGCAGCACTAGAAGTACACTAGTTACTAGAACACTGCTTTGTATTGTGTTGGGTGGGCGGAATAATGGCAAAAAGTGAAAAGGATTGAAGGTATTTGCATTATTTTGAGATGACAAAGTATATGAAGTGGCTGATTTAGTTTGTGGTGTCAACTGTTTGGGCTTCAGCACATCGGACAGTCAATTGTGCATCTTGTTCTCTAATCAACATCCAAACGACAGCACATACTTGCCGCTTCAAACTAGTTAAAAAAAACACTGATAGTTGCATTCAAGTAGGAACTTGGTCCGGACAGAAAACACATCAAATTGTGTGTCATGTTACCTATCTGACAGCGAGCTCCCTGCCACCCTCCGACACACGTGCATTTGTTGACATCTGCACACCTCCCCCCATTTTGACAGGCTGGTGTGCAGAGAGCTGTGGAAGAAAATAGCACATTAATAGATCAGCGACTTCTCCCAGAGTTGCGGCCTTTCATTTAACTCTGAGAATGGGAAAATGTACCCAAATGGTCCTGATAAGGTAAACATTGACATCCTCAGGAGTTCATTTAACACTGAGGATTTTACTGCGTGGAGATACGTGGTACTCACGTGACAGGCACTGAGGGCCAGTGTAGTCAGAGGGACACTGACAGGAGCCGGGCCCCACACAGCGGCCACCGTTTGCACACGGCAACTCACACACCGCTGAGAGAGAGACAGGGGAAACCAAACATCAAAGAGGTAAACAAGAAATGAACGAAATGTATTTATAAAGATATTCAATAAAGATAAGTGACTTGAGAAGACACAATGACAACGGTGGGAAAGACAGATGAGTGACTGAATATTGTTGATATATTGACCAATTTTCGGAATCAGAATCCCTTTTGTTTTCCAGGTAACTTTACACATACAAGGGATTTGACTTGTATGTGTAAATAAATATACATACACACAGACACAAGACAACACAACACAACACATGATGAAATAGACTAAAGGTTGAAAAACAATAGCCTGATAAGGTGCAACAGGCTATAAAGCTATAGTTGGTGTAGAGATACTAGCTGTGCAGCAGTAGGTGCATGTGCACATGACAAATACGGTGGCCATTTCTCCACTACCTGTGTATGATGTTGTTGTGGAAAACAAAATAAGGTTTGAAGCTGTTGCAGAGCCATTTGCTCCATGTCAGGCCTTAAACTATATTAAGATCATTGCAACATGATGACACAATCTTGCAGCATCACACTGACCATTGAATGGACAGGTCAGAAGAGGTCGAGTTAAATGAAGACTGAACAGATAAGGACATGAAACACGATGATCTGATTGTGAAATGGTTCTGATGCTATATAAGTAGGAAGCTGATGCTCCCAGTCAGCTAATGTGCAGGATGCAGTAGGATTGTAAGAAGGACTGAAAGCTTATTGCATGGCTCATCTTATCAATAAAAGACCTTTAATATAATTTGTATCTAGTCTGTCATCTTTGAGAAATTCCACCACAATGTAACAGCAAAATGGCCACCGTAACTATGAACATGGTCATTGTGGTAAATTGCAGAACAGAAAATACATAGAGACACTCTAGCTCACAAGTGATCTTTCACAAGTACATAAGCTCTTTTTCAGACTTTGAATGGTAAATTGGCACATTACCAATAAAGTAAAAAAAATACGTACTTGAATTGGACATAGTATTTCAACCAGATTTTGAGTGACTTTTCAGACTACAACAACAGCGACCTCTGCTGGAAAGCTAAGGTCTTAATGTGATCCAATCAACAGGATTCTTTGTTTCATTGGTATGGTTTGAACAGCAGGTTTCAACTATGCTTGCAAGGACTACAGCTTCCTCTACAGATGTATATGTCCCAGCCTCAAAATACAAGTGCTGTGTACAAGTACTAACATGGTAGACAGCCATTAATTGAGCCGAAGGACAACTGCACTAATTATAAGGGCAGATTATATCGTTTTCATGCATGGCACTAATTTCAAAGGTTGGAAATGCTGCTTGCATCACACTAGTAACTGCTGTTACTAGTGTGTGTGTGTGTGTGTGTGTGTGTGTGTGTGTGTGTGTGTGTGTGTGTGTGTGTGTGTGTGTGTGTCTTTTTGTGAGCGGATGCACTGTACAGTACCTGTGTGACAGCCAGTTCCTGTCCAACCGGGAGGACACAAACACATGTTCCAGCGCATACAGGTACCTCCATGGGCACAGGGTGGTGAGCACATGGCTGAAACACACAACCTAACATGTACGTCATGTATAACTGAGACATTGCATGCTAGAGACACAGAATTAGCACAATATCTTGAAACCAAGGTCAAAATCACCATTGTAATTTATACATTGACATAGAAACATAAGTTTTTCAGAAAACTGTTAGGATTTAGAAGACATTTGTAGAATCGGCCACAGGTCTTAAAGGTTTAATGACATTCACTTTTACACCACATTCAAAGTCTTTGTCCTGGTCCTTCAAAAGTGTACAAAAAGTTTTAAGTGAAAATTCCATTCCAGTGATCAATGGCAGGTGTTTTTCTCTCACATTTCTAAAGCCTTTTCAACTGCAATGAAAAAAGAAATCTTTGCCTGCGGGTGTCGCTGGTGAGGGATTTTGCCTGTCAATCATCGCCTCTGCTCCGCCCCCCCCAAAGGAAAGGATAGGGGAGGGGAGGGGCGAGGAGGAGAGTGGGCGCGATTATTCGACAGTGACCTCACTGTCGAAGGGCCAAGCTCAGATTACTTTTCAGCCTAATTATTCAGAAAACCCCAGACCACAGAAAATCCACTGAATGTTTTAAGTTCAGGTTTTTTGGGTGTAATTGAGGTCATAAAACCCCAAATAAAACATTGAAAATAAAAAAAGTGAAAATGAATGTCATGATACCTTTAATGGGTTAACCAGCTACAGGATCACGTTCAGGTCACTTGTACAGATTCCAGTCCTAAAAATCGAATATGTTTCATGTCGCGGGGCTTTGACTAGATCCTGAAACCCCTGCACACTACAAGATAACGTGTACCAACCGTCTATGGTGACCTGCCCTGTTTACCAACTGTCTACATTGGTGACCTGCCCTGTTTACCAACCATAGTGACCTGCCCTGTTTACCAACCATCTATGGTGACCTGCCCTGTTTACCAACCGTATGGTGACCTGACCTGTTTACCAACTCATCATGGCCTAATCAGGCTTTAACCACTTAAATCCTATATACTTAGTTAACCGGGGACTTAGTTAACTCGTCTGAGGACAATCTAGAGAGAGGACACCAAGGGCTCTATACCCTTTTCCCTCTACACCAAATGTCTTTGCCGAAAATAGCCGATCTACAAGCTCACAATGTGTTGCATTGTGACGTGGTGTGAGCTTGTAGATCTGCTATTTTCATCCTGCGTTTACCCCAGAATAGGAAAGGACACTTGGGTTCATGAGGTAAATGATTAAGATATTGACATTCAGTATGTTTGTACCTGAGCAGCCCAGACCAGGGTAGCCCGGAGGACAATCACAGGTGTTTGGACCCACACACACTCCATAGTTCTGACATGGTAGATTACAGACCGCTGCAAGGATGAGAGGATGGATGAAAGAAGAGAAAGTAAGAGTTAGCAATGAAAAAAATAGATGAAAGTAGCATGTCAGATGGTTGACAACAATAAACCATGTCCCCTTATTTACTGGTAATATCACACATCAACAGTATTGATGAGTCAAATAGAACTTTACTGTTCAAATAGATCAGTAAAGGTTTTTTGGTCATGCATTTGTGGCAACAACTACATGATTACGGACAGATATGGAATAGTGACTCACGCTGGCACTTGGTGGGGTTATCAGTACGGATTTCATAGCCCTCCCTGCAGGAGCAGTTGAAGCCACCAGGATGATTCACACACAGCTGCTCACAACCTCCATTTGTGAAGTCCCCACATTCATCCACATCTGAACAACGAGGGAGGGACAGAGTGAGCGAGCGAGGGAGGAGTGGAGAGATAAAGAGATGTGTAGATGGATGAATGAATGCTTATGACAGACGGACTGTAGGGCCAGATTGACAAGAACCTGGTGATACGATAATCATCAAGATACGGGGGCCACGCGACGTCCATTGCATCATGATGCAATCGCGAACCAATTGACATTGCGATATATTGTGATCATATCATGTCTACCTCAATACACATAAAAAGGTGAGTAAAACTGTTTTTGCAATCTGCAAAGAGCAGAATTCACTCAATAAGGCTAATCTATGATTCATTTTAAACTGCCATGTTCTGTAACCATGTCTAATCTATTAGTACAAATGTAATATAACATGCTTGTGAATTGACCCAGTATTTTGAAGGAAAAAAAATTCTTTAACCCTCCAACAGACGGAGTGACAGAAAGACACAGACATTACTGGCGGACTGACCGATCAACTAAAGATGGGGACTCACCCACACACGACTTCAGGTCCTTGTCCAGCTCCCATCCTGGCCTGCAGCTGCAGTGGAGGTGTCCCTCAGCCCTCATGGTGCAGACATGTTCACAGCCACCGTTTCGCTGCTCACAGGACGTTACATCTACGCAGGAGGCAATGAACCACATGGCCATTAAGAGAGAGATGCTGTAACTGTACTGCACACAAGTGAGCAAAATATTGGAGAATTGGGGAATTGAGCTTAATCTATGATACTGATCAGTTGTTTATATACGCTAGACACAAGCATACTACCATACAGATATGGGTATAGGTGAGAGGGTCTTTTCCATATAAAGTGACTGCCAATAATGGAACATACTGGTACATACTAACACAGCGGAGGTTGTCTGTGTGAAGGAGTAGTGGAGTTGTACAGTGACACGTGTGCCCTCCAGGTGTGTTGGTACAGGTATGGGAGCAGCCGCCATTCTGGAGCTTACACTCGTCAATGTCTACATGCGCACCCAACACACACACACACACACAAGACACAATTAAGACCTGAGGGCGATTGAAAATGTTTTCTAAATCCTAACAGTTTTCTGAAAAATGGATGTTGCTATATCAGGGGTGCCAAGGACCCCCACAATTATATGTATTTGCCCGCAGACCCCCATCTAAAAATATTTTGTTGCAGGAAACCCCAGAAGCAAATATTTGAGATAAAAATGTTCGCTTAAAAATACATATATTCAAAGATTAGCAAAAACGTTCAAGATTTTTCAAAAAGTAGCAGATCTACAAGCTCATAGCGCTGCACGAGAGCTTGCATATCTGCTATCTTTGAATAGCCAAAGTATAAAATAATGATTAAAGTGGTTACACAGATGCTTTCCCAATTTTAATTGGTTAACTTGAATCTAGTCTGAAGCGGATCCACACTAATTATAATCCCGGGTTACTGACCCACACAGCTGCGGCCATCGATGTGCAGCTGGTATCCGGCTCTACAGGAGCACAGGAAGGAACCCTGGGTGTTGGAACACACCTGAGCACATGTTCCGCTCAGAGCCAAGCACTCGTCCACATCTGAAGGACCGGAGTGAGGAGGGAAGACAAGTTGAGTATTTTATCATGCATGGTATGTATGGGCCCATCTGTTGCTCCCTAATAGATCCTTTTTTACAGCAGCTATTTTAATGGGTAAACTCAACTGAAGATTAATGGTGGGTGTGTTTCATTTAGGTGCTATTTGTGTGCCATCATGGAAAGCACCTGAACAGTTCATGCTGGCATCACAGAAACACTGTTAACTTCATGCTGGCACAGAGAAACAACTAAATAAAATTAATATTAATGTTGCTTCAGTTGCATTTACCTGTCACAATGTCTGGAAAGAGTCTAGCCTGATCTGATGCAACACGTTCGCACAACAAAGTATAAATGGCCTTAGAGTGACATTCTCACTTCATTGTTACCCCCTTTCTTTCTTTCCTACCTTCCTTCCTTCCTTTGTAGGAAAAGGACCTGACGTGATGATGTGTTCACCTCACCTGTGCACTTGTGTCCGTTCTGGTCCAGCTGGTAGCCAGTGTTACACAGGCAGCTGTAGCCTCCAGACTCGTTGGTACAGTTGTGTTCACAGTGACCGTTGTTCACTGCACATTCATCAACATCTGAACACAACACATTAACCTTTTTATTAACCTGTATTATCAACATTATCTGGTAATAATTGGCAACATGTAATGTAAATTATTACATGTATGTATCAAATTACATGGTAGACACACAAACAGACACAGTCTTCTCACACACCGAAACAGGAGTGTCCGTCTCCATTAAAACCCTGGTAGCATTGGCAGAAGTAGGAGCCAATGATGTTGCCACAGCGAGCATTGGTGTCACACCCGTGAACACCCGATGCACACTCATTCTCATCTAGAAAGAGAGACAGATACATAGAGATACAGATAGATAGACAGAGACAGATATACAGTATATTCTTCCCGTTTTCTAATATTTACAGATAATTCTACTCTGTTCTGTTCTACTCTTAAAGAAGTAGTTCACCCAAAACATTGTTTATTTTCTATCACTTACACACCCCTTGAATTCATGGAGATTTTTTTGTTTTAGTCACATTCCTAAGCCAATAATTTGATCCGACAGTGTGGCTGGTCAGTACCGGAGACTCTGCTGGTCAATAGTCATCAAATTATTGGCTCAGAAATGTGACAAAAATAAAATAAATCTCCATGAATTCAAGGCTTCATGGGCTGTGTAATTGATAGAAAATACGATTTTTGGGGGGTGAACTACTCCTTTAACTTTAGTTATCCTCACTGTGTAATTTCCATGGCATGAGGCTTCCCATAGAGGGAGGGCTAATTGTTAATCGCTTACCTTCACAGTGTGTGCCGTTACCGCGGTAACCTGGCCTACAGATACACTTGTAGCTCCCAAGAGTGTTGTAACACACGCCTTGACCCTCACATACCCTGGGACTCTCCTTACATTCATCCACATCTAGGACAGAAGAGGATGGGGGGGAGAGAGAGAGAGAGAGAGAGAGAGAGAGAGAGAGAGAGAGAGAGAAAACCTCAGAGTTAAATGAACACTGAGGATTTCACTGTGTGTAGCCGTAGGATTTTGTCTTTTACCAGGCAGGGTAAACAAAGTGTTCTCATATTTAATTGCAAAGACGCACACACAGATTGATTAGAATACAGCTAGAAAAAGCTATATTTATCAAGCAGGGAATGGGTCATCATCATACCTTGGCACACCATGTAGTCTGGACACACAGGACCTAAGACGGAGCAGAAACCAAAACACAAAACACAAAGGAGGAAGTGGGAGAAGATTATGGAAAGAAATGAGTGTGCTGAGAACCAGAGAGAAAGTGCAGTCCATCGATGGAAATGCGAAACAGAAGGGAAAAAAACCACAGGATAAGAAAAAACGGTGGGTCAAGGTTAATTGGTCCAGCAGAGCATTCAGCCCAATCAGCAAAGCATTAAGCTCATGTACTGTATAAATGCCGAAGGCAAGGCAAGGAAAAAGGAAACAGATAACGCCACACTGCATTATTGTTTCATTAGTGGTTTGCTGATCGATGTTGTGACCTTGTCTGGTACGTGTTGAACATCCAGAAGAACTTGCTCACCTCAACAGATTAAAGCGTTGACATTAGACTGGTTCTAACTGGGTGTAAAGCTTTAGTGTTTCACTTACCGACGCAGGCAGGAGATTCTGCTCTGAATCCCGGCTGACACTGGCAGATAAAGCTACCGTGAGTGTTCACACACACATTGCCCAGCTCCCGACGACACTGCTCTTCAAAGCTGCACTCATCCACATCTAAATGACAGACAGAAAGGCAGCCCATTACAAAGAGAAAGATCCCTCTCTGTTAAGCTTTAATTTATACTTATGCTTTGAACGCATTTCCTCCAGGAAATTAACAGATTTTCAATTGGAAAAAACTCTGCATTTCCGCATTTCAGCAAGCAACACTGTTGTGTAAGGAAGCATAATTAGGCTTTACGCTACAAATATGTTTTGTATTTCCAGATGTGCATTGCAACACAGCTGCATCTACTGTATATTCCAACTGTCATACCTACAGAGAAGAGTAGCCGTCTTGTGAGTATAAGTGACCGCTTCAGACTAATGCTTAATTCATGCTCCGTAAAACTAAAATAGCAGATCTACCAGCCCAAAACGCGTCACATCTGTGACACATTCTGAGCTTGCAGGTCGGCTATATTTGGTGTGTGACACCGTCATACGATGAAGTATAAATCTAGCTTAAGACTGTTTAATCTGTGTATATATACTGTATTAACCATGCAAAAGTATTGCTGTATTTCTAGCTGGGCTGCTTAAATGTTAAACGTCTCATCACAGCATGAACACTTCCAACACTGTTAACAATGGGCAGCTCAAACTGCTCATACCTGGTCTGACCCTGTCGCCCTGCCAATTTTTACAGCATGGCTCTGTGTGTGTGTGTGTGTGTGTGTGTGTGTGTGTGTGTGTGTGTGTGTGTGTGTGTGTGTGTGTGTGAATGTGCGTGTGCGTGCGTGCATGCGTGTGCAGTGTGCATGCATGCCTGTCTGCAGCTAATCACGCAAACCACTGGAGCGATCGACGCCGATCAGTCATCTATGACTGACGCCATAGATGACTGACCACATGGTCACATAAGCAAATATCACTGGGACTGGTATTTGATTGAAATAGTCAAAGAGACATTGCCCTCAGGTGCCTCAACACCCTCATACATGTCGAACTACTTCTCCAAAGTGAGTGACATCCACAACACTAGAGGGAGCTGGTACCACCCACATTTAGAACAAACAGGAAAGTGGGAAAGTTCTCATTCTACTGCTCTGCTAGCCTGGTAAACTATCCCGGTCGCTGAATTCACATTTCATTTTCATTCAGCAGACAAATGTGAATTCCGCAACCGGGATGGTTTACCAGGCTACTGCTCTGCCACCAAAATGTGGAATGACCTGACACAATCCATTAAAGGATGTGTAACACTGGTTTCTTTCAAAATTGTCCCGAAAAAAACATCTATCAGGAGACCAAAAGGGGAGGCAAATGTAATTTTCCATTTATTGTATTGTATTTTTGAGTGGTGCCAACCACTCCTACACTTGACCGTGTGTGTGCGTCCCGTGTCCGTCCGTTTGAGCACAGCCTCAACAGCTGTAGCTGATTGCAACACAAAGATGCAACCAGTTACACTAATTAAACACAAACAGGAGTGCAACACATGCGCCACTGAAAGACATGCACACACACAGGCTGGCTTCATGTGTGTGCGCGCGTGCTAAAATTAGTAAAAATACTTAAAAGTCATCAAAGTCTGTAAAAAGTAACTAATTTAAGTAAAACCACTTGAAAGTTACTAAATTGCATAAATATACTTGCACACACACACACACACACACACACACACACACACACACACACACACACACACACACACACACACACACACACACACACACACACACTAAATTGATCCATCTACAATTTGAGTAAAAGTACTTTAAGTACTTTTAAAGCAGTCTTAGGCTAATAATAGTTTAATGAAATGAACTCATCGAAGGCACCACTCACTTCACACTGGGTGTGATGTTTTTTTTTACATATAGTGTTTGTATTTGTTGATGACATGTGTAGGAGCCAAATGAGGATTGTATTTGTGCACTGGATTGGATTATTGATGGAGGCACCTCATTGGCACCTTGTTGGTGGGTGTGCCTTTGTGGGTGGCCTCCGGTGACTAAAAATGTGGCTCTCACCTGCTCACCTAGATTAGTTGGTTTGCCCATGGAGGTAGGGTGAGCTAACCTGACTCCGTCAGATGGAAGAAGCTTGCGACACACATTTTGTTTCACAGCCTACTTCCATCTGAGACTCCGGTAGCAGAATCGATGACAAACAACGTTTCATTTTTTCAAGATACTTGGCAGGTGATTGGATGATCCCGCCCCTAGCAGCCGCTGATTGGTTCGCAAACGCAGCGACCGGGCAGCTCTACTCCCTGTGCAATCCCAGACTCCTTCCTGAAATCAAATGCAAATGAGATTTCCGGAGGGAGGGGGGTTTACCAGGCTAAGGGTGAGCTGTATTATTGGTTATTGCTCACTGTTTAAATTATTCGATTTCTTGGCACATATTTATTACATTATTTATTCATTGTAAATTGTAATAATTGGTGCACTGAACTTGAAAGTAAAGCATTTTAAACTTGAGCATTTGTTTGGAATTTAATCTTTTAATGCGCATCATACAGTTTTAAATCTCCCAGGCTTAGCCTGCCGGCTGATCATTTATTGGGAATGTTATCAGCCGCAACAACATGTATTATTGTGTTAAAGTGTATGCTATGTTGATGAATTTAATACATAGGACCACAATGGAAACAAGTCCCCAATACTTTTTTTGTGTTATCCTCTTAGCTTTAATGTCTTACTGTACCACGTGCTGTTTACATTGCTGACTAATATTAATAAATTATTCAATCAATCAAAAAACAAGTCCAAAATCTACATCAGAGTTATGGTAGGTCTGAGATCCACATTGGAGTCACGCCGTTTCTATGTGGATCCCGAGATCCACATCATTTCCTTTTTTATATTGTATTACTTGCTGTAGGCTATATAATGTTTCTGTGACCTAGAGACCAATGCCAAGTCAAATTCCTTGTATGAGAATATACAGTAATTGGCCAATGACAGATTCCGATGCATAATTTACTGGGGCTGCAACTTATTAGCTACAAGCAAACACAGAAAAGGACAGTGATTGTACTGGACAGCTTGCAGGTATGAATAAATGCAGTATAGTTACTGTATGATGGCCTTTGTTGTTGAAAAGAAATCCATATTTCAACCTTTTATGTTTTTTTGGTAAATGAATGCCCTTCTTTGTCAGAATCCAGTGTCACACAAAAGTAGCAAAAAAATAGACAATCTACAAGCTCACAATTGTCTGCTTTAAGTGAAAGTGAAAGTGGTTAACACATAGCAGGCTATAGCAGTTTTGTAGAATGAGTGCCATAAACGGCTATAGCCGTTTTTTCCTCTCTTTTTTCCCCCACAAGGGGCGCTCTCACGCAATTTAGGAATGATCCTAGGACCCTGTCAAATGGAATGGACGGATGTGAATCCAGTCCAAAAAACTTGACTTCAGTCCGCTCCAATGATCTTGAGAAAAAGGTCCTTATCTCCATACTTTTTTACCGTGGTGAAAACAAGCCATTTTCGACACGTGATCACTCTGCAATGGCGGATCGCGCTAGAAATATTATTGTTCCAGGCGTTAGTCGGGACCCTCGACCATTGCGCACGCACCCTTTGTTTACACCCGGGTCCTCGTGGAGGCTACTACAGCTCTAAAAACACCGCCAAGTGTGTCTGTGGGTTTTATAAAAAATTAAACCAATGAAAAGTGCAGTATTAACAAGAGCTTGTGACTAAATAATAACTGCATTGGATGCATTGGAGCGCAGGTTCTTTTTGTCTATTTCCTGAAAAGTGACTGTTTTGGACATACAAGGTTTCCACCCGACAGCGACGATATACTGCACTCAGCTTAATTCGGTGTCATTTCAGATTTTTGTGTTGGCTATTCAAAAATAGCAGATCTACAAGCTCACAGTGCGTCACTTTGTGCTGCGCTGCCAGCTTGTACATCTTCTATTTTTGATTTTGTTTTGGAAAAATCTTGAAAGTGTGAGAACTTCTGATCTGGAAGGCATTCTGTAGAATCGGACTCAGGTCGTAATGGGTTAAGAGGAAGAGGAAAAGTAAGGGTTAAAAGTCATAAGCCTCACCAACACAGTCCTGTCCATTCAGAGCCATGACGTAGCCCAGTGCACAGGAGCAGGTGAAGGAGCCTGGAGTGTTGGTGCACACCGCATCCCCCTTACAGGCCTGGAGACCTGTTACTGCAGCCAGCGCACACTCATCTATATCTGCTCCAACACACACAACAAGGATTGGGATCAGAGATGTATCATGTACCGATTAGGGATGGGACGATATGAAAATTTCATGTCACGATTATTGTGACCAAAATAATTGCGATTTACGATAGTATCGGTAGCTTTTCCGATACTGATATCGGTATCGGAACAACTCTAATTGGGATTAGGCTCTGTACCATACATGCACTTACCAGTGGAACAATGGAGGGTTTATCACCTGTCATTCCCACTCCAAAAAAAATGTGTGCATAACTATGCACACACACACACACACACACACACACACACACACACACACACACACACACACACACACACACACACACACACACACACACACACACACACACACACACACACACACACACTTTTATTACTATACAAGTAAAGAAAAAGTAACCAATACAAATTTTAAAAAAAATACAAAACATTTCTGCGTTAAAAGGAAAAATACAAATTCACAAAAAAAAAACTTTGAATGTTTTTGAACAATTCAACAAAGTGTTTGAAGTGCCTGTTTCACCCACTTCCGGGGGGCGGAGCCAAAATCCGAGCCCGAAGTATTTGTTCGTAGACCCCCACTTAGGGGGGGTAGAAAAAGTTTCGGAGCGATTAGGGGCACTTTTCATTTAACATGGGGTTTCAATGGGGAGTTTTTAGGAGCCTTCTCCGGGGCGTGGCTTCCGGGGGAAGGGGCGGGCTTAAACGCAACCTTGACAGGTGTGTTCAGTTTTCAAAGACCTTTCATTTGATGTATGGTACGTCTATATTGGACATTTACTTGGCTGCACACAGGCAGTGCACACAATAGTGCACACAGAGACGCAGAGACACAGAGACACACACCCACAAGCCGAGCACGGTTTCATAGTAAGCTCCACTTGCGCGGAGGCGCGCTCCTTCCGCTGCGTTCGCAACTAAAGGACATGAACATTTAGAATGGCGATTTTATTAATGCTGCTTAAAAATAATTTGTGTGACATTTTTTACCTTAAGCCTAACGCAGAAAATAGCCAATCTACAAGCGTCGTTGTGCGACGCGTTGTGAGCTTGTAGATTAGCTATTTTTGGTGTACATTGGTGCACAACTAAGTGTAAATTAGGGATAACTCCAATCCCAACCCCTAAACCTAATGCACTTTTGAGTGGAATAATGGAGGGTTTATCACCTGTCATTCCCACTCCAAATTAAATTGGTGCACACACACACACACACACACACACACACACACACACACACACACACACACACACACACACACACACACACACACACACACACACACACACACACACACACACACACACACACACACACACACACACACACACACACACACACACACACAGCGGGGTGGGGGCGGAGCGGGGCGACAGTGGCTCAGGGGTAGAGTGAACTGGAAACCGCAAGGTTCCTAGTTCGATCCCGGGCTGGGGCGCTCCCCCAGAGTCAGTGTCGAAGCGTCCTTGAGCAAGACGCTGAACCCCTAATTGCTCCCGATGAGCAGGTTGGTGCCTTGCATGGTTTCCTCCGCCATCGTTGTATGAATGTGTGTGTGAATGGGTGAATGGCACAATCAATGTAAAGCACTTTGGATAAAAGCATTTACACACACACACACACACACACACACACACACACACACACACACAGTGTCTCTCTCTTTCAGAGGCTCACGTACCATGGCATCCTAATGCACCCATCAGGTAACCACGGAGACAGCGACATGAGTAGGAACCGGGTGTGTTAGTACACCCCGCATTGGGACCACACGCTCCTGGCTTTGTACACTCATCCACATCTGCCAAGTAGAAATATGTCATTATGCCGTAATACAGTACACAGGTTCTCGTCCTTTTTCATGTCAAGGACCTCCAAATTGATATGCCCGTATATGACCATGGACCCCCATCAAAAAGGATTTTGTGCCAGGGACCTCAGACTGTGACTGAAAGGTTTGATGATCTGCAACGTCCATATGTCCTCTTGGAGCAACGTGACTGATCATAATTTGAAATGTAGGCATGGTATATTCAGACAAACTACAAATAACAAAGACTGGCTATAGAGCAGTGGTTCTCAACCTGTGGGTCGGGACCGGGGGGGGGGTCCCCAGATGACAGTAAAGTGACCATTTAATGACTTTTAAGACCTTTTTTATACCTAAAAAATTTTTTTATGACATTTTATTAAATGAAAAAAGTCCATTAATGCATCAAAAGTAATCAACGAACTAAATTGTGAAAATAGCTATTTTCAGCTATTTTCACAATATTTATCTGTGGAACCGAATCAAACTAAATGTTATGCCTACAAAAAAAGTGCTTATCAGGGTGGGGGGTCCCCAGTTCAAATATGATTATAGTCTGACATCACTGCCACTAGAGGGCGCTATCCCCCTGGGTCACAGTGTTATTTTTTCTCTATTCCATAAACAAATCAGCTGGGAGATTTCATTCATATGAATACGAAGTATCAACTGACTGTGAAAAAGTACAAATTTATCCACAGGGAAAGAAAAACATATTTCTTCTCCACACACAGTCGTTATCAAATGTAACTCAATATCATAAACGACACAGCGTCACATACCTGACAAAATCGCCGGGATGGTTTGTTTATTTTTGGAACACAGTTATTATATGATGCAATCTAAGATTTCTCTATGGGATTTGCAAGAGAAAAAATAACGGCGTGACCCAGGGGTAGTGGGTAGGAGTGACGTCAGGACCTCAGTACCTAGAAAACACGGAGCAAGCAGATTGCTCCGTGATTTCTTTGTTTTCTAGGTTGTTGTTTTTTTTGGGCCAAGGGTAGAGAGAGAGGAGAGACATGCGAGACAAAACGGTGGTCAGGTTGGTGGTTCAAACCCAGGTCCTCGCCCTCACAAAGACCATATCGTTTTTTTTCCCAAGGGGGGGGGATCAAAACAATGGCCCTCGACGCAATTGGTTAGACCTACAACCAACTACCAATTACAGTCTCCCATATTCGAATACTGGGCCCTGATTGGTCACCCACGTCTCCTGGAGCAGGAAATGGATTCTCTATGGAGTGGTGTCAGACCCAAATCGCAGAGTGCAATTTTTTTTTGCACTCGCAGATTCGTCTGGTCCCAGGCTAACAAGGTACCCCCTGCTTGTTCATTTTAACTTAGCTGTGGACAAACCCATGAGCAAAAGGAAAAACAAAACAGAACATTTCGATGTTGAAGATTTCTGTCTTTATGTGGAGTCTCACCCTGACACTCTGGGCCGTCCTGCAGGGTGAATCCAAGAGGGCAGCTACAGCTGTCACCATCCTTCACCAGGCCAAAGGGACAGCTACAGCTGTCACCATCCTTCACTAGGCCAAAGGGACAGCTACAGCTGTCACCATCCTTCACCAGGCCAAAGGGACAGCCACAGCCAGCATCCTCTCCAAGCCTCACCTGGTTCCCTGGGCATGATGTCACGGTAGTGGGCCCAGGGTGAGGACTGGGGCCTGGTGGAGCTGTACTGGGACCTGTAGCTGTAATGGGGCCTGGAGCTGTACTGGGGCTTAGGGCTGTACTAGGGTTTAGGGCTGTACTAGGGTTTAGGGCTGTACTAGGGTTTAGGGCTGTACTAGGGTTTAGGGCTGTACTAGGGCCAGGGGCTGTGCTGGGATGAGGGGCAGCTGTGATGGTGCTGGGGGCTGTTGAGTCAGGAGAAAGGAGGATTGTAGAATGAATTCATTTTATGATGAGTGAGTTCAGTTGTCAGTGTTAGTCTGATACAGAGCTTGAAAACCTGAACACACATCAAATATGTACGATGAGAAAGATCAAATGGCGGGTGCTGCACTGGGTCTTAGTGTAAAGGCCACACGTGTTCACTATGTAAAACAGCGGGATGGCCAATACAAGAAACAAGAGAGAAAAATATTAAAAACATTTCCAACTTGATTCCAGCAGTGAAGTGTAACAGTTGAGAAGGAGAATCCATGGCACTCCGGCGTAGAAACAAATTCAAAAGCCTTTCTTCACTTAACTCATTTAGACCTGAGGACGATTTTAAAAACGCCTTCTAAATACTAACCTAACTTTTCAGGAAATGTTCTATTTTATATTTAAATCCTGTTGCTATATACATATACATATACATATATACATATAGCAACATCTAAAATGACACAGATGCTTTCCCGGTTTTAAAGGTATAACAACGTACAGGCTTTCCCGGTCTGACACTGTCATACGACAAAAATAGCTGATCTACAAGTTCACAACACGTCGCACAGTGAGCTTCTAGATCTGCTATCTTCACTGCGCAACACCTACGTACGACGTGTATAAATTCATCATATAGGCCTAGGCTATTTTTCAGAATTTTTAGCTACAATGACACGCCCATCATATGGACGCCATGGTGGATAGGCAACAAATGTGTTTCAACTCTAAAACGAGGCTTTGTCTCCATTAAGTAAGAGAATTATCATTAATCCTTGACAGTATGCACACATCCCAGCACTTACTGTATAAGCCAGGAGAACAAATAAACTCACGTGCAGTAGGTTTTTGAGTTGTTACGCTGACACTGAGGTTCCCAATGGCATTCTCAATCTCTTGGTCCTGAAACAGAGGAGAGGCTGCTGTAATACAGGGACCCAAAGGATTATTTTTGGTGTCTCCCTAGGACCCAGACGGGACCCTAACAAAATAACATTATGAATTAATAACTTAAGCCATATTAAGAAAACATATAGTGAAAATAGCAGGTCTACAAACTCACAACGTGTTGCTATTTTGAGCTTGCTATAGTTGAAAGGGGGGGGGGGGCATTGTTTGGGAAACACTGCTATAATAGATTTCAGATTTGTATTGAAGGGATAGCTATATTATTACACCAAATAAATGATTCTCCTTATGCATCCATTAGCTTGTATGTGTTAGTTTTGTGTGTATTTTTATCACTCTTATCACCCGGGTGCTCAAAACATAAACACAATGCAAAAACCTTTCATTCATACGAACATGTAAACACTTCACCTTGCCAGCCTGCCTCCAACACACTTCTCACAAAGACGCTACCATACCAGGGACCGGTGCGCAGAACACACTGAAATATATACTTCCTCTTTTGTTGATATCAAAATCTAAGCCTGTGCACTATAAAGGACTGGCGCAGAAGTCCTATCAAACATTGAAAAAAAATCTGAATGAAGCAGGCCCTAATAAGTTACCATAGTGAACATAATATGACCATTGTGGTGTCCTACAGTATCGGACCAATAGCACACAACAAACGGTCAAACAGTTAACCATGAACATTTTGTTCATTTTTGTTGTCACGGTCTTGTGGCCCCCGACTTCAAGTCATTTTACAATTATGGCCCCCTGCCTAATCTAGTTGAATACCCCTGGTGTAGACAAACACTGTGTAGACAGACATGACACCATCATCAATCACCTGCATGTTGATGGCTGTCTCAGCACCAATGTCACCCGCCTGGTTGATAAGCTGTGTCTCGCCCTGTTTGAGGACCTCATTCTCACTGTCCTGGGGTCTGGTCAGAGGCTCTGCCATAGATAGAGCCACCAGCAGAGCCCAAAGGAGAGACTGAAAGTGTGTCATCCTCCAAATCTATGTGGGGGGGGGGGGGGGGGGAGAGAGAGAGAGAGAAAGAGAGAGAGAGAGAGAGAGAGAGAGAGAGAGAGAGAGAGAGAGAGAGAGAAAGAGAGAGAGAGAGAGAGAGAGAGAGAGAAAGAGAGAGGGAGAGAGTGTGAGTGAGTGAGTGAGTGAGTGAGTGAGTGAGTGAGTGAGTGCACGCGAGTGTGTGTGTGTGTGTGTGTGTGTGTGTGTGTGTGTGTGTGTGTGTGTGTGTGTGTGTGTGTGTGTGTGTGTGTGTGTGTACACACATGCCCAGGGGTAAAGGCAAGCAGAGATAGAAAGAAAGACAACGAATACAACTTTTTGGTGATACTGCAAGATCAATGAGCTCACTGAAATTCTACCCACATCATGCTGTAAACTGAGGCCCAGAGAGTCACCACATTCATGTCTGGACACGTAAAGAGACAGTGAGATGAGATGAGGGGTGGTACCACTACCCTGTCATTAAGTACAACATCTCCAACCCCCTGTCCTGTCCTGTGCTGTCTGTCTGTCTGTCTGTCTGTCTGTCTGTCTGCCTTCAACAAAAGAATCCCCCACACATCTGTGGGCGCTTTAATTAGATAGCAATCTATCAGTGGTAGAAAAAGTACTCAATTGTTTTACTTAAGTAAAAGTATCAATACGTGCAATGTAGAAATACTCTGTTACAAGCAAAAGTCTGGAATTAAAAATGTACTTGAGTGAAAAGTATTGGTGTGAGAATGTACTCAAAGTACCGAAAGTATGCATTATGCAGAATGTCCCATTTCACAGGTTTTCAAATATACACAAATCTTTTGAAAATAGCAGATCTACAAGCTCACAATGGCTCACATCGTGATTCGTGAGGTATTGTGAGCTGGTAGAACAAATGGCCGAAATGTCCAGGGCTGAAGTGGGTAATGTATATTTTGTAATAATAATAAAACTCTACAAAGTAACTAGTAACTAAAGCTGTCAAATAATTGTAGTAGAGTAAAAAGTATGACATTTGCCTCTGAGATGTAGGCTAGTGGAGTAAAAGTAAAAGTACTGAAAATTGGAAACACTCCAGTAAAGTAAAAAATACCTCAAAGTTGTACTTAAGTACAGTACTTGAGTACATGTACTTAGTTACTTTACACCACTGCAATCTATGAAGTTAAACTCGTCGCCAGAGACAGACAGACACTACCACAGTAGTTTATTGAACAGTTGTTGGTCGAAAGGTCGATGGCTCCACAGTCTGTAAAATAAACACAGATAAATACATGAATTAATAAGTGAATAAAAAGTGAGGCTAAGCAACCGTTTCACTCACCCGTGTTAACTTGATCACTACAGTCACCTGGAGGTTAGTTTAACAGCTCTATTCCTCCTCTGTCTCCAGATGCGGTCTTACTGTGGAGCAGGAGCAGTGTTGCCAGGTTTCACGAGAGAAACAAGCACCCAGGTCTATGGAAACAAGCCCAAAAGAAGCGACAAGGCTGTATGATAGGTCGGCGATCTACATGCTCACAACGAGCAAAATCTTTTTAAAAAATGGGATATTTTTTGAAACATTTTAACAACACAAAACTTGTATGGGGGGGTCCCTCTTCCCTGGCATAAAATATTTTCATGTGGGGGTCCTTGAGAAGTGGCAGCGGTGGCCTAGTGGTTAGAGGGGCGGCCTTGATACCGGAAGGTCCCTAGTTCGATTCCCCAATTCATCACATCAATCATGAATCACCGCTGAATAGCCCTTGAGCAAGGCTTCCATGCAGGGCCTGGCTGTAAATAAGTGTTAACTTAGTCCAACACCCTGGGTAAACAACAAACTTTACTTGAACATGTTTGAGAACCACGTGGCTTAAACAACATCACACAGCAAGGCCAAAATAAGCAACTACACTTTAGAAACAAGTCAAGCCCCAAAAGAACGCAACCCGCAAATGCCAATATTTACAAGCAACTTAATACCAGAAAAACATGCCTAAAGTCGCTTATAATAAGCGGACATGGCAACCATGCTGTGGAGCAGGAGCTTAAATCTTCCAGCTGGGGGGCTGTAGGCTAACTGCTCCAACTCCACTGATTCACAACATCCTGTCAGTTCAGGAACTCTGACTGTAGCTACTTCCCATTCCTTTACATCCCCTAAGGAGCAGGAACAACAAACCCTACAAATCCCCTTAAATCCCTGTTATAACCAGCTGTCTGGGAGGAGCAGGGAGGCCGAGCCGTGCCCTGGCTCTGAACCAAGAGGTCATAAACCAGACAACCAATGGTTCTCAAAAAAAATTTCAAGGACCCCCCAAAGTTATATTTGTTTTCTCACGGACCCCCATCTGAAAATACTTTGTTCCAGGGACACCCATTGGAAAATAAATTGAAAACGTGCAAAATTATTCAAAAAATTACAAATTATTTCAATAGTTAAAAAAAAAAAAAAAAGTCTGCAAGCTCACATCCGACCCATGGGTGTCCCCTGACCCCACTTTGAGAACACTGTCATAAACTACTCACAGTGAACAGCAGGGTTTCGGAAAAACAAGGGTTGAATGAAGCATTTCAACAAGACATAAGGGAATTTACATAGGTCGGATGTCCCACCAACTCCCAAATCAACTAAAAGAAGTCATTTTAACACATGGGAGTAGGCTACCCAAATAGCCATAGGTCATGTTGTTCTCAAAGTGGGGTCCAGGGACCCCCCATGTGCCCCCTGGGGTCCTTGAAGGGGCTATTTAGTTGGGTTTATAGCCTATACAGCTAAATGACAGATAGTTAGGAACCAAATGAACCCTTACGCGGGTCTGTAACTCTGAGTGTACAAATGCAACCAAATGGACCTGTACGAGCTAGTCCATTTGGTTCCATTTATATACTCTGAATTATGGAGGTCTGTGGCCTAATAATGCATACCAAACTGGGGGTCCTAAAAATGTTAAAGTTTGAGAATCACTGCTATCGGTTATACCGCCCCCCGCCCCCATGTCAGTCACATCCAAGTATTTATGCAGCCACACTCACAAACAACGTCAGCCATAGAAACAGCTTTATTGGAATTCCTCTGAAAACAATGGCATCAGCATATACTGACGTAATAATATAGACCAGATGGCATATGCAGTGCTCAAGCCTAAGCTATGATTGTTAATTTATGGGTTTGTAGCTGCCCACCTGTTTTAAACCCATGCTTGCATGAGCCAGAGAGAGACAATGAGGACATATAAATGCTTGAACTTCAGCAGAATCCTTTATTAACTACTAAGGCATATGGAGCAACATAGAGGCACTATAAAGCAGCAACAGCAGTTTACACACACTGTCATACATTAGAATTCTGTATCAATTAGTAATTGTTGAGGAGTCAGAGACACTTCACATTATAAGACAGAAGTTTAATACACAAGCTCATGGGAGAAGTACATTATACATTTAGGGTGGTGGGTGGTGGTACAGTAATTCTCAGGGAAAGAAGGGAGAGAGCCTAGTTATATACAAAGATAAGAGGGGAACTGCTTGTGCTGATTTAACTCAGCCCAAAATACAAAATAATAATGTCAGAGAACATAGAAGGCAAAAGGCGAATAACATAATAACATAATATAATAACAATATAGGTATAATCCTACCACAATTCCTCCTCAACACCAATCGAGAAATATCTATGAAACAAAGTCATGGCATCAATATGCTCTGTTCTATGAAAATGTGTGGTTCTCAACGTTTTCCGAAGGGCCCAATTGAAAATCTCAAAAGCGTTTGCGGCCCACCCATCTGGCCACTTAGCACAGCAGCCGTTAAGTGGTCACATGGGTGGGCTGTGTGCATTTTCAGAGCATGTTTATGTTAAAGAGATATCTCACTGAAAAAAGTGAGGTTGGACTTTTGTCAGAACACATGAGCCACTTTTGGGTGCAGTCCTACTGTTTGAGACACACAGCTTTACAGGAAGCTGTGGCGAGTGGAGTTGAATCTCAGAGATGTGCTGAACAGCTGAACATTCTTTCTTTAGTTTTAGTGGGACTAAAACGGTGTATCCATCTGACTGCCCTTGGCTCCAGGCGAGACCACGCCGTAGCTGTTCTCCTGCCACCGCAGCCACTGCACGTGTATCTCTTTCTGGACCTGTCAGAATAAAAATAAATAAAAGAACAACATATCATTAGACATTTTCAAAGAGGTAAACCGTTGCTAAGTTCCATCATTTGCTTTGACAGTAAGGTCTACAGTTGAGGGCTGCTGCCTCTTGAAATGGACTATTCTGTTTTGGGATTAGAATAGAACAAGATTTTAGTAGACTGGTAGACTTTAGTTTTGATTTAGACATTTCAAATAATACAATAATCCAAACAATAGAATCATTCACAAATTAAATATGATGTACATTTTTGCAGATTTGTTGCAAATTAGTATTTCTCAAATGTTTTTACAGGGAGAAGTGCTCAGATCACACTAGCTTAGAAAACAGTCAATGAAATGGGTGAATTGGTTAGTTGATGAAACCATTTGGAAACTATTTCAACTATTTTATCATTTTGAATCAATGAGGTTGATGCCTTAGATTGCTCATAGTGATTACATAATGTAAGCACTTCCTTCATATAATGAGTACATCTGACCTACATATATGAGGGATATGAAACACTCGACTGTGCAACATTGTTCATTTCTGAGGTGAGAGGTTTTCATTAAACCTTGTGTTGTCTTGTTTTTTTACTTTACTTACATAAATATATAAGATATTATAGTTATTATTCACCCCCACATTCCCCTCCATATTCTTTCACTCTACACATGAATGCGACTAAACTATCTGGATACATTAATATAGAAAAATCTCCTGAACATTCTGTAAAGCGACAGTGAATAGCAGTGTGTTAACTTGTGTTGTTTGTTTGTGTGCTCTGTGTTCTGATGTTTCTTGTACTGACCTCTTGATTGAGAAAGCAATAGAGAATGGCAACAATAAGCCCCTGAAAGAGAGACAGTGTCAATGTCACATCCTGGAGATAATGCATGAAAAGGTCAGCTGTCAAATACAATAAGTAAATCATGGTTAAGTAAGCTGGCATTGCCAACAATTCAACAATATGTGTTATTATTCATCTATTAATCATGCTGCCATCGCTAAAAGAGCTAGACAGAATACATTTATAAGTTGATAATGATCTTGCCATGAGCTACAAGCAGATGAGAAACTGCCTTGATGATAAATCTGTAGTCTGCATCTCCTCTCCTTTCATCTCTAAAATGCAAGATATGGAATGAAAGTCATCCTAGGTCTCACTCCCCTTTTCACGATTAAAGAATTAGCAGCTAATCATGCAATTTCTTAAGCCTTCAAAAGGCCTAGTGGTGGTTATCAAATATTCATACTCATTGCCGTGAACTGAACAAAAGGTTACTTGGTAGGCCTAAGTCTCAACTATATATTTTTTTGATTTATGTAGCTGGATAGAAATGTAAAGAGACAGGAATCTGAGGACAGAGAGGGGGAAGGACATATAGGACTCCAGTCAGAATCGACACTTTACCAAATTGCGGTCGACACACTATCAAGGTCGTCGACCAGGCCGGTGTGCCGTAAAAGCTAATTTCATACATAATGTAACTAGAGCGGTGGTTCTCAAACGTTTTAATTTCAAGAAACCCCATAACTCTGAGAGTGTTTCAAGGAACCCATTTGTACTCTCCCCACCTATACACACACACAACACTGCTGGGTCCATTGCCCATTCCTGAGAAGACTTGGGTCATACTCATGTAGCTAATTGATCTCTGTTGGGTGTGTTAACAAGGCTGTTGATGACTCATTATCCTGGTTAAATATCTATGAGTGACCAAAAGTACACCAAAAACAAACTTCCCCAAAACGTCCCAAAAATATGGAACATAATTACGAAAAACAGGACTAGGTTCATTAAGTGCTCCAACCCCAGCTTTATTTACAGTACCAGACTGTTCAACTCTTCCTCAACCTGTATCAAGGCCTGGCTCAGTGACAATAGTGTGATCGCCTTTTGGTTTATTTGAGGAATCGAGCGAGAGAGAAAAACAAGGTGAATAGACATTCAATCCATGGCCAGTCATTCCATTCAAGCACCTGATGGATTACTTTAGAATTGTTTATTATCTGCTTGGCTGGATTAGTTTCCAATCAATTTCTTGGTCTGGATATTCATTTGGTAAATGAGATTATGGAGGCAAATGTGCTGAAACAGAAAACTGACTACATTAATGTACTATAACTCAGAGTGATGACATTGTATGCATGAATGCCCAGGAAGTATTCTGATATCCAAAGCCGACCCATAAAGTTTTTGTTGAAAGTTTGTCCTGTAAAATGAATCTCATTACTTATTCCCTCGGTTAATGTATTCCCATTATTACCTGCACTTCAACCTTGTGAACGGTTACACACATTTCAGCTGTCGGGCACATTAAGAGCAGAACTGAACACATTATCGTGTCTGTTTCTGTGTTTCATTAATGTGAGTGTGTGTGTGTGTGTGTGTGTGTGTGTGTGTGTGTGTGTGTGTGTGTGTGTGTGTGTGTGTGTGTGTGAGAGAGTGTTTCATTAATGTGAGTGACTGAGTGTTTGTGTCAGAGAGAGAGAGAGAGTGTGGTGTGTGGTGTGTGGGTGTGTGTATGTGTGCACGCGCGAGCGCATAAACAGAAGCGCTGAGTGAAAAAGGTTAGAGCTGGCAGGAGTGTAAGCACCAGATAGGCTACTGACAGGATATAACTTATGTATTATTATTTTTAATTCATCAAGGGTTAAGGTCCTTAAGGGAGCGTTCATTGATTTTTTTCAAATAAAATCCTCTATGAATGAGGCATCACCCAATTAATAGTTTGATGTATACTAGTATTCGCCAACACATTTTCACATCGTTCATTGGCATATTAACAAATTTTGCTTTGAACCCCCAGGAACAAACCCTCAAGGACCCCACTTCGAGAACCACTGCTCTAAAACATTGATTCTCAACATGGGGTCCGGGGACCCCCAGGCGCACTTATGGGGGTTCCAGTGGGTCCCCAGCTAAATGTTCGATATTTGGGAACTAAATGGACCCTTACGGGTACATAACTCTGAGAGTGCACAAATGGAACCAAATGGGTCCATTTGTTCACTCAGAGTTAGATTAACCCAAATTCCTTCTAAATCAGTAGTTCTCAAACGTTTTGAGCCAATTAAGGACCACCAAAATGTTATGTATTTGGCCGTGGACCACCATCTGAAAATGTTTTGTGCCAGGGACCGCCATAAGAGAAGAGAAGTGTAAAAAAAAAAAAGTGTTAAAGGTTGAGAATAAGTCCAGTACCTGAAAGGAGCCTATGCAGAGCTCGATGTAGTCACGCAGGTTCACATTGATGTAGTCTGGCAGAAAGTTAAAGAACATATAGTGGGTTCCAAACAAAGGGATGAGGAGGAGGGTGGACTTAGTCAGACGTCT
Source organism: Gymnoscopelus braueri (assembly GCF_963280865.1). Classification (NCBI taxonomy): domain Eukaryota; kingdom Metazoa; phylum Chordata; class Actinopteri; order Myctophiformes; family Myctophidae; genus Gymnoscopelus; species Gymnoscopelus braueri. Next base: position 37,356,776 of record NC_137607.1, on the reverse strand, counting down.
GTTTGGACAAAGAGAGGAAAGAAACAGGTGAGGAAAGGACCGGACAGGGGACAAGGGAAAGAAAATAAAGAGACAGAAAGGAGCAAGATGAAGGAGAGCAGTGGTGGAGAGTAAGTACATCTGCTCAAGTACTGTACATCTAAATCAGTGGTTCTCAAACGTTTTCCTAATTCAAAATTATTCAACATTTTTCAAACACTTTCAAGATTTTTCTAAAAATAGCAGATGTACAAGCTCGTAGAGCTCGTAGAGCTTGTAGAGCTGCAATTTTTGAATAGCCAAAGCAATCTAAAATGACACGGATGCTTTCCCGGTTTTAATGGGTTAAGTACAATTTTGTGGTACTTTTACTTTAGTTGAGTACTTACACTTCTACTCAACTACTCGAGGTAAATACTGTACTTTTTACTCCACTACAGTTATTTGAACATTTTAGTTGCAAGTTCCTTTGCGGATTTATTTTATAAATACAAAACATACATTAACCACTTAAGTCCTATTTCGGCTATTCGAAAATAGCAACGTTGTGAGCTTGTAGATTGCTATACATTTTTTTATTGGACTCATTTTGAAGGATTTGAGTATTTTTACTTTTGGTACTTTAAGTATATTTTGATGGCAATACTTTTGTACTTTTACTCAAGTAAAATTACAGGACTTAAAAGGATAGTTCATCCCCAAAATGACTTTTTTTCTATCGATTACTCACCTCATGGAGCCTTGAATTGATGGAGATTTTTTTGTTTTTGTCACATTCCTGAGCCAATAATTTGATGACAGACGGAGTCTCAAATAATCTCCATTGAGTTTCCTACTGGAGACTCTGCCGGTCATCAAATTATTGGCTTAGAAATGCAAAAGAAAAATGAAAATTTCCATGAATTCAAGGCTTCATGGGGTGTGTAATGGACCCTTCGCTAAACCCCACCCCAAAAGCGATTGTCCAATGCCACCTTAGCAACCGTTGTTAGCCTGGCATAGGTCTGGCAAACTTTCGTCACCTGCCATAGCTGTCAATGTTATTTCGCCCGCACACACACAATCATTTGCAACATAATAGCAAGAATAGGAATACCACGATAACGCAATGGTGACTATGAACCACGTACCCAAACCCGTTTGAGGCTGCTTTTCCCAAGCTTAAATCTGCACTTAAACTGCAAGGCTGAATGGCTGTGTTGTTGAACACATACACAGCTTCTTCAGGAAAGTTACACGATACGACTCACTCGCCCAGGTGGTGTCAATAATAGGCTACTAATCACTGTAATCGTAACAAAATTCAGAATCACAGCGCTGCCTGCTTCGGATTCCGCACGTTAAAGTATATTAATTCATTTGTTCGTCTATTTATTAACTGCTACTGCAGTCTTACTCTGCGGTACATGAAAACTCCTGTTACAGTCATGGATCAACTTTAACCTGGTGTTTGCACTTTCTCCATTTACGGTCCGTACATCTATATACTGTAAACGTTCAGATTTCAAATATAAAGTGCTTACCCCATGGCCACGGATGTTGAAATTATGCACGGGACTCTCAAAAGTACCCGTATATTCTGTATTGTTCAATAAAAAGCATTTTAATCCGATCAGTGGCCATTTTCTCATAATGTATCAGAGTGCAAACACCTACAAACCGATAGGGTCGCTAGTTGAAAGCGCATGGAGAAAATGGCCACGATCAGATTAAAATGCTTTTTATTGAACAATACGGATGATACGGGTACTTCTGAGAGCCCATACATAAATGTAACATCCGTGTCCATGGGATAAGCACTTTATATTTGAAATATGAACGTTTATGTAGATGTACGGGCCATAAATGGAGAAAGTGCTAACACCAGGTTGAAGTTCATCCATGACGGTCGTGACAGTCGACCGTCGTGTATCCATGGCTATTACTCCCTCTAACATTTCCCATGTTTTTAGTTTATTGAAATAATGTCATGCACATTTGTCCAGTGCATAGCCTACTGCAGGCCTTGTTGACTAGATTTAGAAGAGATTTTGAAGCTCTTGCTCCTGAAATGATCGATTATTTTTAAAATGAAAAGCCATCATTTAACATGCAAGTCAATGGGTGAGAAGCAAAGTTTGCCAGGCGCTGCCAGGCCTGGGTGTGACTAACTTCGCACCACCAGTCACAGAGTGGAGTGGGTGGGGCTTAGCGAAGGGTCCATTGATAGAAAATAAGTCATTGTTTGGGTGAACTATCCCTTTAAGTAAAACATCTGAGTACTTCTCCCACCACTGACAGAGAGAGGCAGAGAGGGGGAAGTGAGGGAGGGAGAAAGGGAAAGCGAGAGAGAGAATAAGGAACAACAGTGTTTACATCTCATTAGTGCGTTGTTGTTGCGTAACATATTTCCATACATTAATCACCGTCTCAATCTAATGGATGCTTGTGTGCATTCATTATTCTGTAAAATCTAGTGTAGATTTCTCCGTGAGAGGAACACTTGAAGCGGCTTCAGGCTCTGCGTGTGTGTGTGTGCATGTGTGCGTGTGTGCGTGCGAGTAGGTGCGTGCGTACAGGTGAAATGTCTTTTTAAGTAATAGAGGTTCTAATCCAAGAATTGGAATTAATTGACACAAATGGAATTAATTGACACATCCACTCGAGTTAACTTATTTGGCACGTCTTTAATAAGCTGTGAATTATGCATGTGGTTGCTGGGCACAGAGTCAATTAGGCGAGTCTGTTCCAATAAAGGATTCCTGTCATAAGCTCCTTAAGATGTGAAGTGCTGTGGAGGTGGTCAGACTGACTAATCATTGGTTCCATGCATGCTGAAAAAAACTACTTATACCCACTGTAGCCCAGAAGGCAATCAATCTGTGTGTTCTCAACATGGGGTCCGGGGACCCCCAGGGGTCGTTGAGGGGGTTCCAGGAGGTTCCCAGCTAAATGTTCGATATACTGTAGGAACCAAATGTAACTCTCAGAGTTAAATTGACATGATATAAAATGGGGGTCTGTGGGCTAGTGTAAGTAGTTAGCCCGCAGTAATGTAGTGTCGGACTGAGGTAATCTGTGATCATGAAACTACTCTGATGTAGTCAACCAAGTGAGCATAATCTTTAGAAAGCATTATTTAAGTAAAAAGTCCTCAAAAAAAGAGTGCTGAAACACATTTAAGTCTATTACTTTAGTATTCAGGTATAATTTTTCCTCACCATGTACACTAAAATATAGTTTACATATTTTTCACCTCCTTTTTTAACTCCATTCTAGATATTAACTCATTGTTGCAGCCCACTCACATCCAAAATGACAGTAAACCAGTGGTTCTCAAAGTGGGTTCCAGGGGGTCCCCAGCAAAATTAGTAGTGGTAGATCTGCTATTTTCAAAATAATTCAGGGGGGGGGGGGGGAATGTGGAATAATATTTAAACGTTTTAACAACACAAATCTTCTATGGGGGTCCCTAGCAGTAGCACAACATATTGTATAAATAATTTGGGCATCTTTGACATGACAATCTTTGAGAACCACGTTGGGAATTGATTACCTGTACTGATCGGAGTTATTGAATTGGATGAGACGGGGGTTGAGCTTCTGAATGAGAATCCTAATGATGTTCATGAAGAGCATGAAATTGACCTGTTGATAGACAAGACATTGTTGTCGGGCAGAAACCTTGTATATCTATATTTCAACTTTTAATGTTTTTAAAAGTGACGTGCAAAAGTAACGAAAATAGCAATCTACACAGTATAACAAGAGCTTGTGACTAAATAATAACTACATTAGATCAGTTGGAACACAATTTTTTTTATCCATAAGGTGTCCACCTGACAACAACAATATGGAATAAAGAAGAGTAAAAGAAGAATAGAAAGTAAATGTTGAGCTTTTTCTATACAGACTTAACCACTTTCAACCTAACATCCCTAGGCATGTTTTGTCAGGCGTATTCAAAATACATTTCAAAAATGTAATAATGTTTTTATATATATTTTTTAGGTTGTAGTATTTTAGAAAATCTCTGAAAGCATTAAAATATGGCTTGAGTGGTTAAGGATAGTTTAGTATGTCACAACATCTTTTCGCCGAAGCATAAATTAGGCTTCAAAGACTTAAAAAGTGCCATAAGAAATACATTATTACTACTTTGCTAGGCTGAAAGTTAGAACAAAAAGCACAGCCGAGTGTGTAATGGACTTGGACTGGAGCAAAGTACGTTTTGGAATTGCGGGTCTCAATGCATATGTAACCCAGGTCTAGAAATGGGTTAAAATAGACAGAATCACCCTTTACAATGAATAAATAAATAGCTGTTAAAAAGTCATCAAGTGACAATTCATTCAGTAATATTCCCTCACTACCATAAAAGATGTACTGAAAACCCCTCAGATCAGTTCATTATATCAGCTTGATTGACATTAAGCTGTGGTCCAATTAGATGAGAGACAACGCCCTGTCTGAACAAGGGCCTGTTGCCTGTGTGTGCAGGGACAGCAGGTGGAACGAATTCCAGCTAATCAGAGTGAGAGCAGAGAGGAGCCACTTCAGCAAACATTTGCTTGGGAACAGTCTCCTTGTCTCTTGCACCAGAAAAAGATTAAGTTTAAGAAAATATAGAATAATCTCAGTTGTGTACACCAGAACACAACATTAATGACTTAAGCTTGTTGTGAGAAGCAACATTGAGTCATCTAGACAGCCCTGATGTGCTGGTGCTGATTTCATTTGCAAACCTTGGTGAGTGACAAACAGTGTTTGGATGCATTAGCTGCTAGGTGGCTAACATGTGTTAAGAGTGTGTAGTCACAATGTGTAGTCCCAGCACTGCTGGTGACTAGGCTGTTTGTTTAATGAACAGTCAATTTAAAGTTTATTTTGTGTTCAGCTAAAAAACGTTTTGCACCAAGTGTATTATAATTTCATTCAATCAAAAGAATGTGTTCTCAATGTCACTCATTTTTTATTTATAGTGTGTCACTCACATGGTATTTTGCTGGACCCTGCTGTTACTAATTTGAGTGTAAGGAATACACCACCATCGGTCAGGTTTTTTGTTTGGATACATTTGTTCTGATTCAGCCCGACTCTGGTCCACCAAGGATGGCGAGCTAACCTAACCCATGAAGATTGGAAGAACCCAGAACGTGATAGATATCTCCTTGGACAGACCCAGAGCCGTAGCCTTGACCTCAGTGTGGTAGGGAAATTGTCACACACACACTGCCCTGCAAGGAGCAGTGCAGTATTGAGCGGTGATACACACATACAGAACCACACACACTCTTCTGCCCTGCCAGTAGTGCAGAACTGGACATTGACACACGCATACTCACCACACCCTCTGCCTTGTGAGGAACAGTGCAGGACTGGACAATTAGCTCCAACACACACACACACACACAACTCTCTGCCCTGCAAGGAGCAGTGCAGATCTTGACAGTGGACACTTATACACACACACACACACACACACACACACTAAGGGTCAGACACCTTGTGTCCTTGGGACTATTTTGTAGCCACTTAGTGGTGTATGGGTCACAGTGAATGTGTGTTTTGATTTATTGTCCTGGTTTATTGTTTATGTGAAGTGCATTATTTTGGATTCAAATCCTAATTGTATATTTGATTGTGAAATATTGGAAACTGAACTGGTTCAATACTGCAACTAAGTTGCATACAGTTATTCAGTCAGAGTAGTTGGGTGCACCCTAAAGATTTAGAGATCCATTGATACCAAGGTATACCTCCCTCATTCATTGCCTATTGTCCTACTGTATGTTTGTGCACAGTGTTTTGTTTGTCTTCATATTACCTATTTCATTCAATATAAAATTGAGCCGGCCAACTCAAAGTGATTTGCATCTGGTCTCATCATTTACCCCTCTGGCTCCAGTAGACGAACCTATAGTAACTAGTCCAACTTCTAACCCTCCATTGTAATTAGGTAACTGTCTTACATTACCTTTTCGACACAGGTGTTACATAAGCTATTTCATGGCGAGCTAGCCAGGAGCTGAGTGGGTATTTAATGATCACCAATCACATTTTGAAAAATTAATTTCTGAAAAAAGAAAAAAAACTAAACGCAAAAATGGAAATTGTTATGAGCGAGTCAATCAAAATTCCCAATGCAGTCATAATAAGTGGCCTTACACAAACAGAAGTAGATATTGAGGTTGAGAAACACCTGCAGACCTATGGGTCAATAAATAGAATCCTAAAAATAGACAGCCCCAACTCTGAATTTCACCAAAATACAATCGTTGAATTCACTCATGGTGCTGCACTGGAGTCACTGAGACCTGAGTTGCCACTCAACTACAAGAGCCCCTCCCAAGCTGATGTCACCTTTCAGGTGAGAGCCCTTGGCATTGTATACACCCCAACTGCCAGTAACAGCGCCACCCAGTGCTATCTGGTGGAATTGCAAAACATTGCAAAGTTGAGTGGAATGTCCTTACAAGATTTGCTTCAGGGAGAGCTATTGAAGCTCCAGTCACCTCCCTCCACTTCAGCAGTCAATACTGCAGATGCAAATGGAGAAATACAAAATCCAATTCAAACGTCTGGTGTTCAAGTGACTATGACAAACCCTGCTGACACCCACAATCCCTCCCCCAGTCCCCTGACCCAGTCATCGCAATTTCCCTCAGACAATTTGACTAACCTTCCCACTGAATTCAAAAACCTGACCGATGTTTACACACCTGTCCCCCCCACAATGAACAGATACCCCCCATTGACAGAAAGTGACTTCAATCCACCAGCTGTGCAAAAAGTGGTGGTGGAGCACATTGTGAAAACCGAAGAGGCTTCACACTTTTATGCCCCAGTACGCCTGAGAATATTCTCCGGAAAATGTCCACGTCCAAATAATGAAGTGGACTACGACACGTGGCGTAACAACGTGGATCTCATCTTGAAAGACCCAGCCATTTCAGATCTGAACCGAACAAGGAAAATTCTTGACAGTCTTCTTTCTCCCGCTGCTGATATCATTAAGCACCTAAGCCTCCAAGCGTCACCCTCAGTTTATGTGGAACTCCTTGACTCAGCTTATGGTACAGTGGAGGACGGAGATGAGCTGTTCGCAAAGTTCATGGCTACAATGCAAGATAATCCTGCTGGTGAAAAACCATCCACCTACCTTCAAAGACTGCAAATGGTGTTAAGTGCAGCTATGAGAAGAGGAGGAGTACCACCAGCTGAGTTTAACAGACAGTTATTGAAGCAGTTTTGCCGTGGCTGTTGGGAAAATACCCTCATTACTGACCTTCAGCTTGAGCGCAAAAAGGATCCACCTTCCTTCGCAGAACTTCTGCTCCTTCTCAGGACAGAGGAAGAAAAACAGGCCGCCAAGGTCTCAAGAATGAAGCAGCATTTTGGTGCTACCAAACAGAACCCCCCTGTTGCCAAGCAACGAATTATGTCTCATCTCCAGAGTGTATGCCCTGAACCCAAGGCCACACCTGAAACAGACAAGCTCAAGAAAGAGATTGCTGAGCTCAAAACCCAGCTTGCTAGTCTTAAGACACAGACCCAACCAAAAAGCAAGGCAGCACGCCCCAAAGACGTTGCTGCTGAACCCGAAGTGAAACATGTCAAACAGACCAGCGTGAAGCAGTCTAACCCTGCCAACAGGCCTGTCGGAAAACCTCGCCCATGGTACTGCTTCCAGTGTGGTGAAGACGGACATATAAAGCCCTCCTGCACTAACGAAGCAAATCCCACACTGGTTGCAACAAAGAAAAGAACACTGAGAGAGAAACAGCTCCAGTGGGAAACTCAAAACCCTTCCACTGACGGCGAACAGTTAAACGATTAGAGGTTCCTGTTGCGGGGCGAACTGGAACTGAGGAACAGCAATGTCCCACTATTACCAAACGTGTCTCAAGTAAGCAAGCCAATGCCAAACAATCAAAAGGGCAACTGCCAAAAGGCTTGGTGGGAGCCAAGTGTACAGCTCTAGTGTCTATTGCAGGGGAGGAAGTCAATTGCCTCCTAGACACTGGTTCTCAGGTCACCACCATCCCTCGTTCATTTTATGATGCTCACTTGAACAGTCTCACCATTCATCCTATTGAAGACTTACTGCAAGTTGAAGGGGCCAATGGCCAAGAAGTTCCTTACTTTGGGTACGTCAAGATGAGCATATCCTTTCCCAAAGAGTTCTTGGGTACTGACATCGAAGTGCCAACATTAGCATTAATAGTTCCAGATCTGCGTGCTAACGCTCAGGAACAAGTCCTGATCGGCACCAATACAATGGATGTCCTTTACTCAGAATATGCTGAAGAGGGCCCCGACAAGTATCAGCCGATACCCTATGGCTATCAGGCAGTGTTGAAAACCCTGGAGCTCAGACAGAGAAGAGCCACTGATGGTAACCTTGGATGGGTGAAACTGGCAAGCAAAACACCCGAAGTCATTCCAGCAGGCCACGCAGTAGTCCTTGAAGGACTGGCCTATGTGAGTGGTCCACTCACTGAAAAATGGGCTGTCATCGAGCCCTCACCGACTTCCTTACCTGGTGGTTTGCTAGTAGCCAGTTCTTTAATATCATTACCCTCCAAACAATCTGGCAAGTTGCCAATTGTATTGAGAAACGAGACCCACCATGACATAACCATACCACCGAAGACGGTGTTGGCTGAGGTCAATGCTGTTCAGCAGGTGATTCTGAAAGAGTGCCGTGTTACCTCTGCTGATGACACTTCTACTTCACAAGAGTCACCGCCATCCTCAAAGCTCAGCTTCGACTTCGGCAACTCTCCTCTATCGGCGGAATGGAAAGAGCGAATAAAACAAAGCCTCCTCGCCAGGCAGGAAGTGTTTGCACACCACGATCTTGACTTCGGTCACACCGGTAAAGTCAAACACCACATCAATCTTAGTGATGCAACTACCTTCAAGCAACGGGCGAGGCCTATTCATCCTCTTGATATTGACGCAGTCCGCAAGCATCTACAAGAGCTGTTGGAATCTGGCATTATTCGTGAGTCTGAGAGCCCTTTCTCATCTCCTATAGTGGTCGTTCGCAAACGAGATAATTCTGTACGTCTCTGCATCGACTACAGGAAGCTTAACTCCCAAACTATTAAGGATGCATATGCACTCCCAAATCTGGAAGAAAGCTTCTCTGTCTTAACTGGTTCCAAGTGGTTCTCGGTCCTTGACCTTAAATCAGGCTACTACCAAATTGAGATGGAGGAGGCGGATAAACAGAAGACGGCTTTCGTGTGCCCTTTAGGTTTCTGGGAGTTCAACAGAATGCCCCAAGGTGTCACTAATGCACCGAGCACGTTCCAGCGCCTTATGGAACGATGCATGGGAGATTTGAATCTCAAAGAGGTCCTTGTCTTCATAGATGATCTAATCATTTTCTCAGACACCATTGAAGAACATGAGCACCGACTGTTACGAGTCTTGGATCGTCTCAAAGAATATGGGCTCAAGTTATCGCCAGCTAAGTGCAAATTCTTTCAGAAATCAGTGCGGTACTTAGGTCACATTGTGTCTGAGCACGGTGTTGAGACAGATCCTGAGAAGCTCCAAGCGTTGAACACCTGGCCAATCCCAAAGACCCTGAAAGATCTCCGTTCATTCTTAGGCTTCTCGGGATATTATAGGAGATTCATCGAAGGTTACTCCCAAATAGTCAAGCCACTGAATAACCTCACAGCTGGTTATCCCCCGCTCCGTAAGGGCAGCAAGAAAAAGAACACCTGTGAGTCATATCACAACCCCAAGGAGCCTTTTGGGAGTCGTTGGTCACCCTCCTGTCATCAAGCCTTTGACACAATCATTGAGAAGCTTACTTCTGCCCCAGTCTTGGGTTTTGCTAACCCTAAACTACCTTACATCCTCCACACGGATGCGAGCACCACAGGTTTGGGGGCTGCACTTTACCAAGAGCAGGAGGGAAGTAAGAGAGTAATCGCTTATGCAAGCAGAGGGTTATCACAAAGTGAAGCAAGATATCCTGCTCATAAAATTGAATTTCTAGCCCTAAAATGGGCTGTCACTGAGAAATTTAGCGACTACCTTTATGGAGCAGAATTCACCGCAGTCACAGACAGTAACCCATTGACCTATATCTTAACGACTGCCAAACTTGATGCCACCAGCTACCGATGGCTGTCAGCTCTGTCCACATACAACTTCAAGCTGCAGTATCGAGCTGGTAAGCAGAACATTGACGCTGATGCCCTGTCAAGACGCTCACATGGTGCTCTCAACGATGACCTCACCTCACAGAAAGAGCGCGAGAGAATAAGTCAGTTTGCAGTCCATCACTTGGCAGAGTTCGACAGTTCAGAAGGAATTAGTGAAGATGTAATTCAAGCCATCTGTCAAAGACATACTGTACACTTCTCTGACTATGACCATGACACCTCTCAGCCTGTGATTACGTTGGTCGAGTCTCTAGCCATTCATTCAGATTCCATACCTGACACGTTCCAGCTGGAAGATGACCAAGGTCTTCCTGTCATTCCACACTTCTCAGAGCAAGAACTGCAGGACAAACAGGAAGCAGATCCCATCATCAAACATGTTCTCAACCAGATGGTGTCAGGAGAGAAACCACCTCCTACTCTTAGGAAAGAACTTCCTGAAGTAGCCCTGTTGCTAAGAGAATGGAATAAGTTGGAGCTGAAGAATGGAATCCTGTATAGGAGAAGGCAAGACCAAGGAAACATCACTTATCAACTAGTGCTCCCAGAGGAGTTGAGAGTTGCTGTACTGAGAAGTCTGCATGACGATATGGGCCACATGGGTGTCGAACGTACCCTTGACTTGGCAAGGTCCAGGTTTTATTGGCCTAAGATGTCTGTATCCGTTGAAGAAAAGATCAAAACATGCAACCGCTGTGTGCGAAGAAAGTCGCTTCCAGAGAAAGCTGCCCCTCTTGTGTCCATAAAGACTAGCAGGCCCTTAGAACTAGTCTGCATGGACTTCCTTTCTTTGGAGCCTGACAGAAGCAACACAAAAGACATACTTGTCATCACAGATCATTTTACTAAATATGCTGTGGCAATCCCCACCCCAAATCAAACAGCGCGTACAGTAGCCAAATGTCTGTGGGACAATTTCATAAGTCACTATGGTTTTCCGGAACGTCTCCATAGCGACCAGGGAAGAGATTTTGAATCGACAACTATCAAAGAGCTTTGTGCAGTTGCTGGTATCCGCAAGGGTAGAACTACTCCCTACCACCCAAGGGGTAATCCAGTTGAACGCTTCAACAGAACTCTTTTACAAATGTTAGGTACCCTTGAAGTTGAAGACAAAGTGCACTGGCGTGACTTCGTCAAGCCACTTGTACATGCCTATAATTGTACGAAGAATGAGGTCACTGGGTTCACGCCATATGAGCTCATGTTTGGCCGACAACCAATGCTACCTATAGATTTAGCATTCGACTTACCACTCAACAAACCCCCTGTATCACATTCAAAGTATGTGCAGGATCTGAAAAGCCACTTGGAGGAGAGCTATAAGCTTGCAACCCAGAGTGCTTCCAAGTCAGCGGAACGAAATAAACGTAGATTTGACAAAAGGGTCACTGAGTCTACTTTGGATGTCGGAGATCGTGTCCTAGTGAAAAATGTTCGCCTTCGAGGAAAACATAAACTAGCCGACAAGTGGGAAACAGACATCTACATAGTGCTGAAGCGAGCAGGGGAACTCCCGGTGTATACAGTAAAGCCTGAAGCAAAAGATGGCCCAATTCGTACACTGCATCGGGATCTCCTGTTGGCCTGTGGGTTTCTGCCAGTGACTGAGCCTGACCAACCAGTACCAGCCAAGACTGTCAGAAGACCACGCACACGCCAGAATCCTTGTGTTAATAATGATGATGGAGATGAGGTATTCTCTCAAAGTGATGATGACCTATTGCCAACAATGTCCTTGTTGTTTGAACCTGCTGGATTCACTCAAGTATGTGAAACACGCCAGTCGAGTCAGCCTCCTGGTATAACCTCTGCTGAAATTCACCATGACCCAAGGCATGATGTCCCTTTATTGCCTACTGTTGATCTGCCTTGTTGTGAGAAGCAACATTGAGTCATCTAGACAGCCCTGATGTGCTGGTGCTGATTTCATTTGCAAACCTTGGTGAGTGACAAACAGTGTTTGGATGCATTAGCTGCTAGGTGGCTAACATGTGTTAAGAGTGTGTAGTCACAATGTGTAGTCCCAGCACTGCTGGTGACTAGGCTGTTTGTTTAATGAACAGTCAATTTAAAGTTTATTTTGTGTTCAGCTAAAAAACGTTTTGCACCAAGTGTATTATAATTTCATTCAATCAAAAGAATGTGTTCTCAATGTCACTCATTTTTTATTTATAGTGTGTCACTCACATGGTATTTTGCTGGACCCTGCTGTTACTAATTTGAGTGTAAGGAATACACCACCATCGGTCAGGTTTTTTGTTTGGATACATTTGTTCTGATTCAGCCCGACTCTGGTCCACCAAGGATGGCGAGCTAACCTAACCCATGAAGATTGGAAGAACCCAGAACGTGATAGATATCTCCTTGGACAGACCCAGAGCCGTAGCCTTGACCTCAGTGTGGTAGGGAAATTGTCACACACACACTGCCCTGCAAGGAGCAGTGCAGTATTGAGCGGTGATACACACATACAGAACCACACACACTCTTCTGCCCTGCCAGTAGTGCAGAACTGGACATTGACACACGCATACTCACCACACCCTCTGCCTTGTGAGGAACAGTGCAGGACTGGACAATTAGCTCCAACACACACACACACACACACAACTCTCTGCCCTGCAAGGAGCAGTGCAGATCTTGACAGTGGACACTTATACACACACACACACACACACACACACACACTAAGGGTCAGACACCTTGTGTCCTTGGGACTATTTTGTAGCCACTTAGTGGTGTATGGGTCATTGTCAGTGAATGTGTGTTTTGATTTATTGTCCTGGTTTATTGTTTATGTGAAGTGCATTATTTTGGATTCAAATCCTAATTGTATATTTGATTGTGAAATATTGGAAACTGAACTGGTTCAATACTGCAACTAAGTTGCATACAGTTATTCAGTCAGAGTAGTTGGGTGCACCCTAAAGATTTAGAGATCCATTGATACCAAGGTATACCTCCCTCATTCATTGCCTATTGTCCTACTGTATGTTTGTGCACAGTGTTTTGTTTGTCTTCATATTACCTATTTCATTCAATATAAAATTGAGCCGGCCAACTCAAAGTGATTTGCATCTGGTCTCATCATTTACCCCTCTGGCTCCAGTAGACGAACCTATAGTAACTAGTCCAACTTCTAACCCTCCATTGTAATTAGGTAACTGTCTTACATTACCTTTTCGACACAGGTGTTACACATACAAATGAACCTAAAAGTTGGCACAACAACTACTGTCATCTTTTCCATGGAAAAAATGAGCGTCACGCTTGGCACAGTCATGCGCAGAGCAAGTTCTGCCAGGGAAATCGGTGCAGTTATTGGTTGGCCGACCATTAGACCGCCTCAGCTCCACCTCCACGTAATATCTTATCCTTCGTAAGTTGTCTTTATCCATTCATGAGTTGTCCTGACAGAACTAGTATATTATGCATATGTATATATATTCTGTAGTGCAAATCAAATAAATCAACTTCTCAAACCATACACTTCTCAAAAAGCGCCTTTCAGTAGCAGTTAAAGGGATATTTCACTTTCAAACATGCTTGGGGTCATTTTAACATCTACTCAGGCTTTTGTGAGCACCCCAGACAGTTTTTAGTTGCTTGATTCAGTATTTAGATTAGATTTTGATATTCATTTTATCAGACACGCTCCTTTCCTATACAAACCCATCGTAACTTCAAACTCAATTTTAACCATGATAGATTCATCGAAAACACCCGTCCTTGGTTTTGGTGACTCACACTGCGACATCCACAAAATATTTCTGTCATATATTTATGAACAAGTTGTCCACCTTTTTGTTGGATTTCTATTTGGTTGCATCTCATGAAATCAGCATCTCTCAACAAGCCAGACAACTATTCAACAATCTTCGAATGCTACAGTAAATAGAGTCTGTAATTACCCCCCCTAAAAGGCGCAAATGGAAGCTGACATTTCCGTAAAAATATATTTTTCAGCGTGTCACACAGAATGTATGACAGAAGCATTTGAAAACTGTGTGAGTCTGTCTGTAGAGACTACCCCTATAGAGACCACGATTGGTCCTTTGATGATCCACCAATAGGGTGAGTCCTCATGGATGTCCCAACATCTGTATGGGAAGAGGACAGGAAGTAATGAGAAGGGAGGGGAAAGGAAGGCAAGAAGAGCAACATGGATACTTCATTCATACATACTGTAGAAGCTTGTCAGTTCAGTTCTGTTATCGCTGCCAACCTACGCAAAACGGCACGTTTTGATTAGGTTTACGTAGGCTAGCAGCAATTCTCTCTACATAGAACACACTGGGAAAAGTATGTCAGATTTTCACATATTCCTCCCACAATTAGTCTCGCGTTGCCAGACGAGACAATCAGAGATCTCCACCTACCGATACATCTGGGGATTTCTAAATATATTTGTTGAACAGCTGCTAACAAAGCTGCTAACAAACCTACACCCACTGTTTTGGAAAATAATCCCGTCATTACCCCAATATGAAGGACCACCCTAAAGACTTTGGATTGGTCCTGCAATTCAGTTTTTAAAAGCTCTGTAATTCTATCCACCCAGTTTTACTAAACCCTAAACCTAAAGCTGGGAGATTGTTTTAAGTCTCAAGCTGAGCAAAGCGTTTAGAGACTGACTTGGATGTCTATCTCACAATACATTGACAGAATTCAATCTGTTGTTAAAGACAAGCAAAGGTCCACTTTAAGTACATATATGCCTGTATCATCATGCAAACAAAACTGTAACTAATAGCAAATTAATACTTACTCAGTGTCCTCAAAGTACATCCTAAATGCCATCCACAGCACTATGAAGACAACAGGTACACCTATATAGACAAAACATTAAACATGAGTTAAACATGAGATGATGATGATAAGGAGAGAATTTCTAATGAACACAGTACAAGCCAACTTGCCCCTTTGAGAATAATTAATATAAATACCATGCCCACTGCCTGAACATCAGTGATTACTACTGTATGTTGCAACCCACAGAGTCAACTTCCATATACAGTATGTGCAGATACTGTATATTTGGCCAATAAAACAGACACTTTCTGGGTTAAGTCAGGGGATATTAAAGGGGTGGTGCCATGGTTTTGCACCTTTTCTGTTTTTCACGTGTCTATGAGGTTGATAGAATTTCATTAAGCCCCCTGGTGGTGTTTTTATGGTGTTTTATGTCTTATCTGACTATTTTGAGTTTCTTCCTGGAGGCTGAAACCTTGAGGGTCAAACGTGCCAATAGAAAAACAGCCATTTAATGACAGTAAAAATATACCCTCCCCCTCATTATCATAACACAACAGGTGTGGGCATGAGGAGGAGGAGGGACTAGAACAGGTGGGTGGTGCTAAGGTGGTGGAGGAGGTGCTAAGGTGAGAACCAGGTATACTTAATTAACTGGAGGCGTGCCCACATAAAAACATAATTTTAACACTTTCTGTACACTTTTTTGAAAAAAATCTTCCTCCTAGTATAACCATAATACCTGATGATTATGTTTTAGGGGGGGAAATTTCTTCACCAATGTGTTTGTAAAGGTGTCTAGTAACACTAAAAGTTGGGGTACCCTTAAAAAAAATATTTACAACTTTATTTGTGATGACCTGGAAAAGTGGCTATGGCCGTCCTTTGCCCAAGGAGTGTTTTTCGTGCAAAACAAGGTTAAGAGTACCCCAACTTTCAGCAGCTGTCACAGATTCCCCTGGGGAAATGTATTTGCAGTCTTTGTGAGATGTGTTACTAGACACCTTTACAAACACATTGGTGAAGACATTTCTTGAAGTTCATGAATAGCTATGGGGCTGTCAAAGTTAAACCCAATTTGTAAAGTAATTATAGTTTAATCCACTCCGTGAGAGTTGGTGGAACATGTGGAAATAATAAACTGGAGATGTTGGCAGATGGTTGGTTGTCTGTCCCTTGTGCTTTTACATCCTACTCTGTGAAAATCATTTTGAACAGAGACCACAATAAAATATTAGTAATGCTACTAAAAGCATCATGAAAGCATCAAAAGCATCAAGCATCATCATCAAGATTCATGTTTTATTTCTCCTTTCCTTTCCTTTCCTTTCGTTTTTTTTTGCAAGAGTAGTGGTCTTATGTTCCAAATACTCCTGTGGCTATAATTGTGCCTGAACAAAACACTTCAGACTCAGAGAGAATTCAGAGAAACTAGCCAGTCCACATTCTCACCCCAGCCCAGGAAGCCAAAGCCCCACAGACAGCGGCGGCTATGGTAGAAGGAGGAGAGGAGCAGGGAATTGAGGTAGAGTGCCTCCACCATGAGCCAGAAGAAATTTGTCATCACAAAGTACTGTAAAAAGACCACAGAGGCCTTACAGGCAAACTGGACAAAGAGGAGATAAGGGGGAAGAGAGACACAGAGTATCAAAGATGGTTGAACAGATAAAAAGGTAGTCAGCCAGACAAGAGAGAGAGAGCGAGGGAGAGATTAACGATCAATATTGCTGTCTGAGAGACAGCGACAGTGATGCAGCAAAATGAAAATGAAGGGTAATTGTGTGAGAGGACA
The DNA here is from genome assembly GCF_963280865.1 of Gymnoscopelus braueri. Classification (NCBI taxonomy): domain Eukaryota; kingdom Metazoa; phylum Chordata; class Actinopteri; order Myctophiformes; family Myctophidae; genus Gymnoscopelus; species Gymnoscopelus braueri. The sequence continues at coordinate 37,340,081 of NC_137607.1, read as the reverse complement.
GCGACAAGATTTCAGTGGAGTGCATAATGTCACTGTCGGGCAGAAACCTTGTATGTCCAAGACTGTTACTTTCCAGAAAATTGTGAAATAGAACCTGTGTTCCAATAGATCCAATGCAGTCATTATCTTGTCACAAGCTCTTGTCAATACTTTTCATTGGTTAAATAATTATAAATTATTGTAATGTGATTACAGGCGTCCACCTGTAATCACATGCCCAAAAATATTTTCAAAAACGTCGTCAATTTATAGAGAAAATAGAAAATCTACAAGCTCACCGACATGTCGGTGAGCTTGTAGGCTATATTTGTGCTACTTTTACGTGAGACTGTACACCAAAGTAGGGCATTCATTTATGAAAAAGATGAAAAATGGACAGTGGTGGTAAGTAAGAGTAAGTAAAACATTTAAGAAAGGGGAATTTCAAAAGCCAACAAAATGCCGCTTTTCCTCCAGCTTACAGTGGAGAAGGTGCAGTGATCCATGTCTTCGTTGGAGAACAGAGTAGCATCCTTAATGAATACCCCCACAGACTTCAAGACGAAAGTGATGAAGAGTTGAATGTGGATGTAATTCCTGGCACAGCGCAGCCTCCTGTTCAAACCAAACCAGAAACACAAAATAGATCAAAGTCAAAGTACAAGAGGTCTATCAGTGTTAAACATGCAATTAATAAAAAATGGACAACACCTTTGAATCAAAAAAGCATCTTTTGCAATATGTGAACTTTCTGACCACCCATACAGTAGTTGTATAATCAAGCAGAGAAGGTGAATGCAGGGGGCATTTTATCCTGATGGAGACGAATGGTAAATTGCCTAATGGATACAACTGGATGAGCTGAAAGGGGGGATCAGACTTGTCTTTTTTTGTAATCTTTAAGACAACAAACAACAGCATGGCCTACTCTGACTGTGACAGGTAGTCATACTCAGTACTGCCCCCTTTGGACCTATGAGGAAACTGTTCAATGCATTTCATTGATTGATTGATTGATTGATTTAATACTTTATTAGACAGAAATGTAAACAGCACGAGGTACAGTCAGACATTTGAGCTTAAAGGATAACACAAAAAAGTCGTGGGGACTTGTTTCCATTGTGGTCCTAAGTATTCAATTCATCAACATAGCATATAACCAAAATACAAAGTAGGAAAAAAAACAAAGAAACTGTCGGCAGTGAATGCCATCACCTTTCTATGGGAAAAGTGAGTTTATCTCCCCTTTTGGTCTCCTGAAAGATGGATTTTCAGGCCTGTTCAGTGTCAGGGTATTCCACACTTTGGTGGCAGAGCAGGAGAAATAAAGAGAATTTTCCCATGTTTGTTCTATAGGTGGGTGGTACCAGATCATTGTTGTCGCTCCTCATATTGTGGCTGTGGGTGTCACTCACTTTGGTGAGGTAGTTAGTCAGGTATGACGGTACTGAGGGCATTGAGGGCAGAGCCCCTTTGACTATCTTGAAAACCAATCCCATTTTAATTGCTTAACCCTGTCTTCTACCCTGTTGTGAGAGGACAGCGACAAGATTTTAAATTAAATTAAATGGGTCATGGGCTACATGCCGAGATGTAGGTCGAATCCGATTTTATTGGGAGGTCTGAAGCTGATATTCGTTTGACATTGGCATGTTGGAGAACCAAGAGGTGCAAGCATAGTCAAAGTGGAGGGCGGACCTAGCGGCCAACATCCTGTTATCCACATTCTATTGGGAGGTCCCCCCAGAGTCAAATAAACAGCAGAGGGCACAGTTTTTTTTTTACTATGGATTCCTAGATTGCTATATTGTATATTCAAAAGAAAAACCGTCTCCTATATTGACGTTAACTTGCTGATTTGAGTTTTAAATGGCTTTTTGACAGCATTTATTGTTCCATTCTCTGAGCCCATGAGTGAGTCTGGCATCTGTGGATCTGTCCTTTGGGAATGGCTTTGTTTTCCAATAGACTAGAATTATTGTACTGATGACTAAAGATGTCTACAAGAAAAGAGGGCATACAATAATGCTCATATGATATCAAGGTCTATAAGGCAGTATCTGATTAAAAATAACTAATAATATTTAATTGGCATCCTAATATATACATTTTATCCTATTATCCCTTGACATATAAATGACGTCATCACGTCTTTGGCTACTGATTAATGAATGGCAAAATAAAATACAGCCTGACTTGAAGTTATTATGAAAGTCAGATGTGCCATAGACATTGTATGTGCTGTTTCTCTGCATGAGTTAGAAACGTGTTTAATCTCTACATCAATAATTTTTCTTTCAACAATTCAGTTTTTTAAACCTGGGCCATATTTCTAGATAGGCTAAACACTAAATAACAAACTCTATTGCTCAGAACCCCCACTCCACTTCCAGCAACACAACACAACTCAACTCCTGTGGGACGTGAGAGCAAGAGATACCCCAGGGACCACTGGAATAATGTGTTCAGACAGATAAGAATAAGCCTATTTGGCACAAAAAGACATTAACAGCTTGTCCATCGGGAAACGGAATGTCCAGAGGCAAAGAAATGGACCAATTCCAATAATGTTTATACTCCCCTAATGTTTGTGGTCCAGATGATCTAAAAATACATGTAGGGTCCTGGTAAATATATATATATATATATATATATATATATATATATATATATATATATATATATATATATATATATATATATATATATATATATATATATATTGGGAATCCCCTTAAGCACGTTGTTTTAATGAGGCAATGTTCTCAACTACTTTTGGAAAGGCAGAATTACAGAGTAGTCTACACTACAGTTATGCCGTTAGCCTAAAGCACAAACAGCACAAACAGAAGGATATTCAATTTAAGTTTGCTTTGAACCGCTTTACCGTCATAAGGCAATCTTTGAGAAGGCTTTCTTATCATCACTTTGGAGAGCATCATTGAATTGGAGAGGGATTGGTTGGTAGGATGTATTCATATTAAAATGGTTACGGTGGCTCTTTCACAATGAGTAACTACTTACTTCATTCATCAAAAGAGCTACAGTACGTACTTTGGTCATTTAATTGAGTTGTTTTCAGCACAAACTCTGACTTCTGCTTGAGTAATATTTAAGTGAAACAACAGTACATCTATTAAATAGATGTACTCAAATAAAATAGATTCTATTTGAGTAGGATATCGTTGCTGCTGGGCAGAAACCTTGTACATCCATATTTAAACTTTTTAGTTTTTTCCGTTGATTAATGCCCTACTTCGTCAAACTACAGTGTCATAGAAAAGTAGCAAAAATAGCCGATCTGCAAGCTGCGATGCGTTGTGAGCTTCTAGATCTGATATTTTTGATATTTCAGAATTTTCTTGAAAGTGGTAAAGTCTGTCTGTTGGTTTTATAAATATTGAACATGGTATGGCAGGGGTCTTCAACGTTTTCAGGCTAAGGACCCCCTAGCTGAGAGAGAGATGAAGCAGGGACCCCCTCTATATTGTATAACATTTAATTTCTGATTAACTTTTTTACTTGGTCTGCTCTTTTTTCCCTCTACACCAAGCCATTACTCCTCAGAATAGGGATGCTAGGGTTCAAGTGGTTAATGTAAAACATAAAAATCATATCACACAAAGATTTGGTGCCCCCCCTGTAGTAACTCTAAGGACCCCCTAGGGGTCAAGGACCCCCTGTTGAAGACCCCGGTGGTATGGTATATGGTATACTCATACCTGAACAGAAGCAGGATCACCACAGCAATGGAGAGAAAAACCAGGGAGGTTCCATAGCCAACAGAGTAGATCAGTTTCACCGTGGCAAAGTATGACTGTTCCGTCTTAAAGCAAGAGAAGAGGGAAAACCTTAGCAAAGGGAGATTAACCCATTAAGACCGGGAACGGTCTTAATGGGTGTCATTAAGTCATTAAGATTTATTTGGCTATTCAAAATTAGCAGATCTACAAGCTCATAGGGCGGCACCAAGTGCCGCGCTATGAGCTTGTAGACAGGTGTCAAAATGTATCTAATGCAGTGGTTCTCTCTTTCATTTCAAGGACCCCATAACTCTGAGAAAGTACAAATTGAACACTTTCGGGTCCATTTATCCATCTGTAGGCTATACGCTCTCAGTTACAGACCCTGTAAAAGTCCATTTGGACCCCCTCAAGGAACCCTGAGGGTCCCTGGACTTTGAGAACCACTGATCTAATGTCTAAAAGGAGGCCAAATTGCATACCATACAGTATGTGGACTGCATGCATAGTAAGAGAGTCAAGATTTCTCTGTAGTCTCATTATCTTTGTGTTTGATTTGTGTTTAGCTTATATTAATTCACTTGCGTTGTTGCAATTGCTATATAAATAACGTTGCTCATCATCATTAGATGATAATATGTCCACATTCTGAGCAATACTGTGACAGGAGAGGAGAGTCAAATTAGACTCATATTTGCTATCTAAAATTGCCTTGCGGCAAATATTAGTGGTAATATGATTTTTATAGCATTACACTATGCTAACTTAAGTTTTTTTTAAGTCAATAGTATTTATACTGCTCCTTACACACAGATTAATATCTAGCCTGCATAAATGACACCACTAGCGGAGGGTGACAGAGGCCGTCTGGGAGGTGGCATGTTCCCGGTTAGATCCCCCGCTCCTCCTAGCTTCGTGTCAAAGTGTCCTTGAGCAAGAGACTGAACCGCTAACTGCTTCTGATGAGCAGGCATTCTAAGTGCATGGTTGCCTCTGTCTCAGTTTGTGAATGTGTGTGTGAATGGGTCACTGTAAACGCACATTATATAAATCGCTTTGGATAAAGGGCGCTATAGAAATGCAAACAATTTACTTGTCCAATCAATAGCTATCTCCTCCTCAAGGGTGGAAAGTAACTAAGTACATTTACTCAAGTACTGTACTTAAGTTACATTTTGAGATATATTTACTTAACCTGAGTATTTCCATTAAAATAAATTGAATACAGGCCTTTTAGTTCTAGCAGAGTATTTTTATATTGTGGTATTGCTACTTTTGAAAAATGTGAGTACGTACATCTTCCACCTCTGAATTTCCTCTAATAGTACTGCTTTATCCCAACGTCTGTCCTCTCAAACCAGAGGCTCCCTTTACCCCATAGTGTCGTCCTGAACTCTCTCCCACCCACTGCCTCTCACCCCAAACGGAACAGAACCACTCACCTCGGGAATGTCATCATCCACGCTGCAGGCGATGTGGTATGGCGGTAAAGGACCCGACCAACCACTGGGGGTGCAGTTCCGCCTCACTGACCCTGAGGTGAAAGGTCACAAGGATCATGAGATCAAGTCAACCGTGATGTGAAACGCAGGCTTTGAGGTTTGAAATGGTTAAATCGTCCACCATATTATTGTTGCATTATGTGATGGTGTTCTATATGAGATCATTATTATTGTATTTATTATAGTTATTATTTATTCCCAAGCTCTTGTTAATACTTTAATACTTTTCTATTTATAAAATCCACAGACATGTCATTATAAGCAAGAATTTCCAAAGATTTCCAAAAACTGCATAAGTAGCAGATCTACAGTATTACACGCACATCAATGCGTTGTGAGCTTCTAGATAGGCTTTTTTGGTTACTTGAGACTGTCATACAAAGAAGGCATGTAGGGGTAATGATAAGTAAGAGAGCAAGTAAAAATGTTTGAATGTAAGGAGGGAGGAATTTCATAAGGCAAGCAGAAGCCACTTTTCCTCCTGCTTACAGTGGAGCGGGTGCAGTGATCAGCGTATTCCCTGGAGAACAGAGTAGCATTCTTAATGAACACCCCCACAGACTTCAAGATGTCTTGAAGTCTTCATCCCTTCCATCTTTAAGATAGAAGGGATGAAGAGTAATTGTGAAATTCTACATGAAGTGAAACGCCAGCTTTGGATATGAGGTTTGAAATAGTTAAATCATCCATCACGTTATGTAGTCTGGAATGCAATTAATGTAATTTGCATTATATGTTGGTGTACTATGAGATATGCCCATAGCAACATCGAACAGCACAAATAAAGTTAGCTTCATCTCCTAGAATATTCACGAAGATATTTTAAATTCAGATGGCATCTTTAGTTTCACTGCAGTTCCCCCGTGAGATTTTGGCAAAACTCCATATGACAGACACTGCTTGCTTGCTCACAGATACTGTTAATAATTAGCTTGGTTTCACCTTGAGTCACTGTTGGTGGATGCTTCATTAACTTGACCTGAAAGGCCTCACAGCATCAGTCACTTAAGCCCAACTGTATACTTTCTCGTACGACGGATAGTGAAAACAGACACTCTAACTAACAGCTAACAAATGCATTGTGGCGCGATGTGTTGTGAGCTTGTAGCTATTTTCATTTTTATGTTTTGACCTTTTTGACAATTCTCACCTATATACACATGCCCAAAATAGTATTGCCAGGGTAAAACGCACCTGTACCATTCCCGATGAGAGAGAAGACAGCAGGACAGGATTTGAGGACTGTCTCCCCCAACGTGGCATTGGGCCAGCATACCACTGCATCCCAAAAGGTCGGACAACCTTTCAGGTAAGATGGGAAGGGGGAAAGGTATAGAGAACAAAAGGTGTATCGAGAGACCAGTAAATCAAGAAGAAGTAAAAGTAAGAGGCCTTAACGATACATGCACAGTATACAGGACACTATGCTATTCAAGCAGTAAAATGACACCATGACACACACATGCACTCGGGCGTGGAGGGTGACATTTGTCACTGCATGTATTCCTACGGGCTGGGGCGGCAACTGTCAGCAGGGAGTGTTGGGCGGGAGGAGTAGGACGAAGGCCTTACGTCCTCCCGGTTGGGGCCCCTCACTGGCAGGTGAGTCAGTACTCAGGATACAACAGCAGTGACAACACAGTGTGGTGTGGGGTGGAATTAATTGGCTACTCTAAATGTAATGACAAAAGATTCTACCAGTGTCCTTTTTCCTCACTGCAAGCACAATGACAGGTCCCTCCATGCACATCTATTCTCCACAAGGACACTCTGGCTTAATATATGTCTTCACAGATTATGATTCACTATGAAGCATCCATTTCCCTCCAGACTCTTGCATTTAATGTGAACATACGTGGCGCTCTATATATCATAACACAACTGGGTCTGCTGTTGAATCTATATGAGCTATAACCACAAGGGGAATGGAAGGCAGGCAGTATTTGAGAGCAGAAGAGATAATACCTTCACCTTCTGCACTGCTGTTGGCCTGCTCTGCAATGCTCTGAAGACAGTGGCGTTCCTCCTTTTCTAGTTGAAATATGTATTCACACTCTGGGTGCAAGATGGACAAAGCCTGGAGGGAGATGATTAGCTTTTGGGTCAAAAACATCAAATGACATGTCACAATCAAGGCAAGATTAAAATTACATTACCACTGGTATCAGATGGAAATGTCATACAGTATATTGACAATTGCAACGTGTTGGCAGAGGCATGCACTCTACTGAGTGCAATCTTTCACATTTACGTAAGGAAATGATTAATGAATAGATAGTTTCCATATCCAGTCACTCTTTGATAACAAGTACTCTCGTACACATATTGAAAACCTGCTGCTCACACTTTTGTGCATTGAAAAAGGTTTGACAGTCTTAACCACTAAGCTCTACTTTGTCATACAGGGCATCTCGCTGTGACGTGTTGTGAGCTTGTACTGTAGATCTGAACAATTTCTTTCGAAAACTTTCAGTTAAAATGACATGCCCAAAATTAGGGACGCCAGGCTGAAAGTGGTTAAAGTGTAGTGAGCCATTTTACCCCGTTGTGATACTTTAAGTGGCTAAAGTGGTTATCCTTTAAAATTGCCAGCTCGACAGAACACGACCATTTCCATTGAATGTGTTAAGTGGAATGATACGTCAAGACTGTACGTACTGTATGTAGCAAGGGTGCAGTGGGAGATTTGTTTAAAGTGAGTTTGCTCCAAAGCAAACATCCATTTTAAATCGGGGTATGGGTCATCGTCTTGAATCAAATAGAAATAGAAAATCCTGATTTGCATCTGACATCGCTGTCATTCACCCCTATCTGAGACAGACAGAAGGATCCCGTTTCGGATAACGGAGGAAGGACCGGGGTGGGTAGGGTAGGGGTGTATTACACAAAAGTTGATTGATTGGAGGCGACGAGCAATACAAGACCACAGGAGTGCTGGACACCTGCTGGGCGGTCGTCATTCTGCAACAGTCATCTTCTCCGCTGTACCTCAATAAGTGAAGGAGATTTGGGGGAAGGTTTGACAGACGGAAGCCATCAGGGCAGCAAAAGGATGAAAGAGCAATAAAAATAAGCAGTAGACAGAGGTCATGATGACTTAGGCAGAAAGTGCTTTTATGTCAACTTTTTGACTTAGGCTGATGATTTTGAATGTAACAAGCATTCTGATAGGCTGAGGACATAGGCAGCAAGGCAGGGTGAATCAGCATTGTTAGGGGAGTAGAGTTAAATATAACAGGTATAAATAAAGGCAGATAAACAAGACTTGGGCAAAATTCGTTTTTTACTTTCATCAAGGTGACTTGCAGAAAGTGTTTTTTTTTTTTCGTTTTGTCTCTCCTGAAAACCTTAAAAATATGAGTTAGGCAATTATGCTATGAGGCCAAGGATATTCTCGGGGGAACATTAGCCAAAAATATACAATCTACAAGCTGACAACGCGCAAGAGCTTGTAGATCAGCTATGTTTGGCAAAGAGATTTGGCGTAGACGGAAATAAGCGGTCCAAGTAAAGTACAGAGCCTCAGGTCCAGTTTACTAAAGTCTATGGGGTTTAAGTGGTAAAAACTGCAGACACGGACTTAACCATGCAATCATTTTCTTGATAGCCTTAATAGCCATACTACCGATGTGTTTGTCCTTAACTCAGTGGTGGAAAAAGTACTCAAATTCTTTACTTGAGTAAAAGTACCAATACTGCAATATGAAAATACTCTGTTACAAGTAAAAGTCCAGAATAAAAAATGTACTTGAGTAAAAGTACAAAAGTATTGGCATCAAAATGTACTTAAAGTATCAAAAGTAAAAGTACTAAATATTTGAAAATAGCCGATCTACAAGCTCACAACGCGTCGCAGCGACGCGTTGTGAGCTTGTAGATCTGCTATTTTCAAATAGCCTAGGTATAAAATAGGGCTCTGAAAAGTAACTAGTAACTAAAGTTTTCAAATAAATGTTGTGGAGTAAAAGTGCAATATTTGCCTCTGGGATATAGTGGAGTAGAAGTAAAAGTAATGGAAATTGCGATCATAATGAAGAAAAAAAATGAGAATTTTTATATAACTTATATATAAGTTATAAAAAACACTAAACCGCTGGCAGTGGGCAAACACAGCCAGAAATAAGTCTGGCAGGGAATGAACTGGAGGCATGTCCACATAAAAACATAATTTTAACACTTTCTGTACACTTTTTTGAAAAAAATCTTCCTCCTAGTATAACCATAATACCTGATGATCATGTTTTAGGGGGGGGGAAAATCACGGCAACCCGTGATTTGCAGTGATTTGCAGTGATTTGCAGATCTACAAGCTCATAGCGCTGCTATTTGTTGCCAGACCCAGGGGGTCGGGCCTACATGAGGCTTTGTCGGTCCCCCTTTCGTCCATACATGGGCATAAAAGAGGTCTGTCTTCTGTTCGGTCCCCCTCTCCAAACGTTTTCGGCCATACATGGGCATAAAAGAGGTCTGTCTTCTGTCCTCTTTTTGATTGGACAAGCTTAGCGTGACGTAGTGCTCTGATCTTTCAACCACTAGGGGTCTGGCAGTACCAGGTCACCTGGTTCCCTTTTTCTATTTTTGAATAGCCAAAGAAATTTCAAAAAAATCACACCCAGTGTGAAGTGAGCGGTGTTATTTAAGGTCATCACAGTGATGGAAGCTCACTTAAAAAAAAAAGTATTTTTTTTTAAGTGCGTGGTGCTATTTATAGGTTATGAATTTCATCATGCGTCTCGCTAGCCAATCACAATACTGAGCAAAGGGTCTGAATACTTATCAGCCAATCACAGTACAGCGAAAGACAAATTTTCACGACGGATGGATTTCATGGGTCCCAACCCCACTTATAGAAGCGGCTACACCGCTCAAAAATTACACATAGATGCGTTCCCGGTGTCTCAGAGAAAAATATTGTACTGGCAGAGATGTGCGCTCCACTGAGCATGTGAACCTTTCTAGTAGTTTTTAGATCCCACCTGATGTCGTGAGGGAGTTCTGACTGCTCCACACCGTACTGAATAACTACTAGCTTGCATAATGTCTTCAGTGTTGGACTTAAATCTAAGATGTACAGACCATCAGAGAGAGTGTAGTCTACTTGCATTTTCCTATCTCCAAAGAGTATGATACGAATACGATCTCCCACCATGCAACAGCACATATAAAACGTCTGAGAAGGGCCGTTTCCCTTGAGTTCAACCTTATTCCAGGTGAAGGTCACTGGGTTGAATTTCCACACATCATTTAAGTATTTCCCGTTGTAGCCACCATATATGTACAGCTCTCCATTGTAGGCAAAGGCTGAATGACCATAGCGTCCTTCTGGGAGAGGCTGTGCAGGAGGTGTGTTCAGCCAGTTGTTGGTCTCTGTGTCAAACACTCTGATGTTGTAGACGACTCCCTCGTCCCCATGGCCCCCAAATACAAACATCTTTGTCCCGATGATGGTGGCAGAGTGACAATATGAAACAGGTTGGTGAGTTCCTCTGGTGTTAATTAAAGCCCAGACCATTGTGGTGGTGTCCAACTTGTACATGTCATTCGTCGTCCGGTCCTTGATTCCTCCATAGATATACATGACCTTCTCCAAGACACAGGCTGTGTGGTAGGACCTCACCTCTGGAACGGTTCCAGAAATCTCGGGCTTGAACCATCTGTGGGAGTCGACATCAAATCCATAGAGCAGGTTGCAGCAAGGATACCCTCTCCAGATGTAGATGCACTCTGCAATAAGTACAGCTGTGTGGCCCCGGCGCCTGGAGGGAACATCAGGGGGACATTCTCCTCTTCCATTTGTCCATGGGGGCAACTTCCTCCAGCGCAGAGACACTGTGTTAAAGATATGGACTTCCATTTGAACACTGTTCTTGTAATAGTTTACTTCAAATGAGTACACCTTGTGTCCGACTACCACAGCAGCTGGGGAGTAATTATGATGTCCTTTCAGATGTATCGTCCAGTGAAACATTTCACACACCAGCACCACTGTGAATCAACAGCAACTAATTTACAGAAAAGTTGTTAGAAGCAGGGCAATTTATTTCCAGAAGAAGTTGCTGAATGTTGTGTTTGAAACTACAATAACGACATTTAAAAGGACAATTACATCTGATATAATAATGATGTTGTGATATCATTGCGTGATGACATCATTATATGGAATATCTAATGACGTTACTCAACCTGAATGTCTATTTCAGCTAAATCTATGCAGCGCGACGCGTTGTGAGCTTGTAGATCTGCTATTTTCAAATAGCCTAGGTATAAAATAGGGCTAAAGTGGTTAATGTATGTTTAATTATATCATAATTTACATCTGAAAAGTAACTAGTAACTAAAGTTTTCAAGTAAATGTAGTGGAGTAAAAGTACAATATTTGCCTCTGAGATGTAGTGGAGTAGAAGTAAAAGTAATGGAAATTGGAAATACTCAAGTAATGTACAAATACCTCAAAATTGTACTTAAGTACAGTACTTAAGTAAATGTACTTAGTTACTTTCCACCACTGTGTCCCATTTCAATCTCCCTTTGAAAAGAATCCAAGGCCAGGAACGGAGAACACAATTCATAATTCAGGAGGATGATCAACTAAATTCCCCATGGAGTATGGATTCACTCTATATTCCTATAACAACCAACAAACCCCCCCACCCAGGCACGTTCTCCTCCATCAGTTGTTTTTATTTTTTCTCCCCAAATTAGTCATCCTTCTCACATATATATATACACATATAATAGTACATTCCGATATATTGAGATAAAGATTATAAGCGACAACAACACTGTAAAACAAACCTCACATCCTTCAAAGAGTCACTTCTAACTACTGTGATACGAGTAAATTCTCAAATTCTCATTGAGGAGACAATTCTATCCTCATTTTAAAAAGTCTCGGTTACAATTCTTATCACTAACATTACTAACAAACCGAGTTACAAGATGGTGTGCTTTACAGTCAATATTGACATGACAGTGATGCGATCAGGTACAGGGGCGCTTGCGGCAAGGCCAGTAGGCATCACTGAAGTGCCGATAATAACATAAAAATGTATTCATATTGTGGGGCAATGCGCTGTCAAAATAAACAATGTTTTGCTAGTGTTATCTCCTTTTCCCTCGAAATACATAGGGTCTGGGTGAAACCATTTCTAGTCCCCGTTAGATCAACCAGCTAATGCTTTCCAAAGATCATGATTTCTCAAACTGAATAAATACCCTGTATATAAAAACCCCAAACTGCATTGCTAGTTCAGTCTTGTTAGAGATATTAGCTTATTTTTTTACTGCCAAAGGACAGATTTAGCTGCTATATCTGTGAACTTAACATGTAACGCCATGTCACTCACTCGCTGGCATAGCTTGGGTGATGCCAGAATGGGAGGAGCCTCTAGTAATAGTAGGCTATATTCTGAACAGTGGGCTATATTCTAATTCTAATACATATTGGTGGAATCATATTTATATTGATGAGGTATTTTTTCCTTTGAGCAATGCTAGATGTGCTTTTTCATGGTTTGTGCACAGCTGGAGAGCTTATTTCGACCAATCAAAATGCTTGACCGGAACTAGCCATTGTATAATTAAGTTTACAGTAGTTACAAAGTAGTTACAATCAAACTTTGACCGCGCTATTGATATTGAATTAATGACTAAAGTACATATTTACACTACTATATAATAACTGAGGTAAATTCGCAATTCTCCATAAAAAAATCCATCAACCCATTTTGGAAGAAAGTGCTTAATACTTTCAGTACTTGGTACATGATATACTGGGAATGAAGGTTTAATAGATTTCTTTTGCAACAAGAATGCATGCAGATTTCTTTGTGTTGATTCAGATGACACAACTTGACAGTTCATCCAAGAATATTAGTGGGAAATAAAGTAACCCTGATCATTCATGCCAGCTTCTTGACATGAAAGATGACCAGTATGGAAGCACAGACACCACAGCAGCCGTGGCTTATACACAATAACATATTTAGATAAAAAGTTTGTCCTGGAAATGCTGTTCTCTAAATTGAGCTATCAGCATGCAGACATTCACTCACCTCAACCTTCTTTCATGACGCCAATGTGTCTCTAACCGCACACACACACACACACACACACACACACACACACACACACACACACACACACACACACACACACACACACACACACACACACACACACACACACACACACACACACACACACACACACACACACACACACACACACACACACACAGCGTTAGTTCATGCAGGACACGGAAGTCGTGCACGCCAAAGCTGTAACCAGCGGTCAGTCAGCTGATGTGAACATCAGCTTTCTATTCCTCATTCCACAGCACTGCCGGTCATTACGTCACACACTCATTATCCAATCACAGCTCACGCATGAGCAAAGAGGTTCCTTTAAATACGGCTTCATATTCTCTAGGTCTTTCTTGGTTGCTGAACCAATGGATTTTGCTAGCTCCTCCTCCACCCCAGCCTCCACCTTTTGATTTAGTCTGGCATAGGCTCAAATACTTGTGATTATCATGTATATCTGCTTTGTTTAGAGTCTGGCATATGGCTCAAATACTTGTGATTATCATGTATATCTGCTAATTCTAAATAATATGTCAATATACTGCTTATTGTTGATATATCCCTATGGGGGATTTGCTTAAGCATTCTCGGAATATATGCTTAGCAGGCTGCTTCGACAAAATTCAGTGAATATTCTCCCAAGAGCAGAGCTTTAACGCCAAGCTTAACTGTATTCCATTTGTGGCAATAAATGATCTTTATCTACTAAGACGAGAGTGTTTCTGATTGAAATGTATCACACACAATCACACACAGAGAAATAATGGAATCTGTGGAAACCACCCTGGTGTTTGCAAAAAATAATGAAGTCTTTAAACTAACAATGTCACAGGATACCAGCAGTGGATGAATTCAAAAACAGGCCGGAGGTGGAAGTCAGTGAGAACTTCCCTGACAGTCAATAAATCATTGCATCAATTGGTTTTCTGTGTGTCTTCTCCAAGGTGCCACTGTGAGCTGGAGATACCACAGCACAATGATAGAAGTGACAAGTGACTGACAGCCCATGTCTGGAGCTCAGATTGAAAAACTAATCCCACCTTTTCCCACAACACATTTCCAACTCTCCGGAAGTAACCAGGCACATTTACAGCACCCTCTCTCTGTCTCTCTGACAGACAGACGCAACATAAGACCTACCTAATCTATGACGAGAGATATCATTGACCAATTTACACACAAGTGCAAGTATAGGAAATTAATGGCCAGAGGGAATGGGCAAAGAAACTATGCTTTGTAGTGGGAGGTGATTTTGCATTTGCAAACATGCTTTGCGATGTAAAGTACGTAGTAGCACATCATCTTCTGAGCTGTGAATGGACTAAAAGAGGATCACACACGTTGTATGTAGGCCTATGCCCCCACAGCACGCTCAAATGGGGATTCAACAAAGACAACTAGTGTCTAGTTCCCCTGCAGAAGAAGGGGGGGGGGCAATAGCAAAAAGAATAGAGACAGCGTGACGGTGAGAGTACCATGGGGATGAAGCATATGGTATGATAAAAGAGACAGGGATAAAGAGAGGGGAGTATGAGGTCCGTCAGGATGCTGTGAGCTCTGAAACCACATACGGTACGTAGTCACAGGCCAACTCTACACAACCAGGTAAGTGGTCTGATGTCAGAGAGAAAAGAGAAAAAGGGTTCTCAGAATAAGAGCTGAAATGCCATTAACTGCTAAGTGCTAACTACCCAAAAAGGGGCCATCGGATTGGGCACACTGCAGATGATGCCATCTATTTTCCAGGAACAAGGGGAAGTAATGAGGCAGAGAGATGTCCAACACATGTTTAATCTGCCAGAATACACCAACAGGTATGTCCAGTTTAGCCACACAACATATTGTTTGACACAGTGTCAAATGTGTGTACAGTATGACAAGATATTATCACAAATAAGCAAATCAACAAACTTGTTGATTTCTTTTAGCCCCGTTTCCCACCCCCTCAAGAGGCATTGCCTTTTGCCAGGCTGCAGCTCTTAATCTTAACTTGCCTGGTTAAACACAGAGATATAAAATAAAATAAAGTCCACATATGCGCATGGACACGGGTGCATGCACACAAGCACCCACGTTGTGTGCTTGCTTGCAGAGTTTGATTGTGTGCGCTTGTGCCCAAACAGTTCATCACGATTCTTCATGGTGGGTCTCCCCGTCTCTCCATCAACGCAAACAGAAAATATATTTTCAGACTGGTAGGCTATATCGATTTCATCAAATGAGACTGGGATGCATCAGGAGAGAGAACTCTGACAAGATACAGGATAAACAAGTGAAAAGTGATAAGACATAAAAATGATGGGTTATCTCCTGATTGGATGAAATTGGTAACCCATCTGAAAATGTATTTTCTGTTTATTGAAAAGCTGGAGAGACGGGGAGACCCCTGTTACTGATACTCTATAGCTATGATCAGAATATGGAGATTTAACTTTTTAACAAACAAAACATATCACTTACATCAGCACCTTTAAACTAGTAGCCTACTCTATGTACTAACCAGTGAATGGGAGTGGGATGAAGGCAAAAGAAAGGGTCTTCTCCATCTCCTGGCTCTAGAAGTAATTTGTTTGGTCACCACAATGGTTGTCACCCCTGCCAGCACAGTCCTCATATTTCTAATTAGTTGCGGAAATGAGAAGGCTGGTCATGTTAAAAAATAGGCTTTAAAGAGATAGTTCACCCCCAAAATGATGTTTTTTCCATCGATTAGTCACCTCATGGTGACTTGAATTCATGGATATTCTTTAGTTTTTGTCGCATTCTTAAGCCAATAATTTGATGACCGGTTCCAGTAGGAAACACAAAGAGTCTCCTTTGTGTCTCCTACCGGAACCGCTGCCTACCAGTCTGCTGGTCATCAAATTATTGGCTTAGGAATGCGACAAAAACTGGCTCTCGGGTGGCGCAGTGGTTAAGTCACTGCCCATCAACACCATGGAGGTTGTGGGTTCGAATCCACCGTGGTGCATCCGGCTTTGTCGAGCGTCTACACACGAACACAATTGGCCCGTGTTGGGGGGAGGGAAGCCGGGCGGGGAGGGTGATATCGGTCATTGCACGTACCCCTACGGGCTGGCGCAGCACCTGTCAGCGGGGAGTGTTGGGCGGGAGGAGTAGAACGGAGGCTTTACGTCCTCCTGGTGGGGGCTCCTCACTGGCAGGTGAGGATATGACAGCAGTGCCAACACAGAAATGTGTGTGGGAGGAATCAATTGGCATAACGACTAAATTGGGGAGAAAAAGGGGTAAAAAAAAAGAATGACTACTCTAAATTTAAGAAAAAAGGAATGCACCAAAAACAAAAAAATATCCATGAATTCAAGTCTCCATGGGGTGACTAATCGATAGAAAACAAGTAATTTTTTGGGTGAACTATCCCTTTAACCGATTAAAACCGGGAAAGTATCTGTGTCATTTTAGATTTTATACGTTGGCTATTCAAAAATAGCAGATATACAAGATCACAGCGCGTCACATTGTGCTGCACATCTGATTTTTTTTTTTTTATCTTGAAAGTGTGAGAACTACTGATTTAGAAGACATTTGTAGAATCGCCCCTGTGCATTGATGCCCAGTGTGTGTGTGTGTGTGTGTGTGTGTGTGTGTGTGTGTGTGTGTGAGAGAGAGTGAGAGAGTGAGAGAGTGAGAGAGTGAGAAGGGGTCATAGGGGGTAGTGTGTTAATTAAACTCACTTGTCAAGTATGACTTCATAAGTCAAAATATCTCACTGTGTTCTCTGTGTGTTTGTGTTTGGTTCTTAGCTTAGAGGTGACTATACTGAAATATATCACTTGCAACCCACAGAGAGAGTCTGAGTCACTCAATCATAAAATTAGTTATTGATTGATATATGTTTTAAAGTGGTGTGTTTGTCTTCAAAGCAATTGGCAAAAAATAAATACTACATGTACATGGTACATTCAGAGAAATGTGGATAAATGTGGAAAAATGCAATATCGCCTGTAGGCCAGTGGTGTAAAGTAACTAAGTACATTTACTCAAGTACTGTACTTAAGTAGGCTACAATTTTGAGGTATTTTTTACTTTACTGGGGTATTTCCAATTGTCATTACTCAGAGGCAAATATTATACCTTTACTCCACTCCTAGTAACTTTGTAGATTTTGATTATGACAAAACATACATAACCCTCTTCAGCCCCATATACATTTCGGCCATTTTAAAATAGCTGATCTACAAGCTCACAATGCGTCACGAAGACTCGCGATGCTATGCATTGTGATCTTGTAGATCTGCTATTTTCAAAGGATGTTGTTTATACATCTTATACATTTGAAAACTTGTGAAATGGGACATTCTGCATAATGAGTACTTTCTACTTTTGGTACTTTAAGTACATTTTGATACCAATACTTTTGTACTTTTACTCAAGTAAATTCCAGACTTTTACTTGTAACAGAGTATTTATTTCTATATTGCTGTATTTATACTTTTACATAAGTAAAAGTAAAACTTTTTCCACCACAGCTGTAGGCTAGAGTAGTAATGAGAATTTAAAGCGCAAAGTGTCTATGCAGTAATTACATAGGCAGCGCAGCCTATGTATTTACTTTAATCACTGTGCCTAGATGATAGACTACACACGCACCATGCAAGCTGTAAGGAATAGTTGACAATTTGGATTTAAAAGATGATTCATTTGCTGTGGTATTAGTGTCTTCACAGATTGGACTCATGGGAGAGTCAACAATATTATGGTTCATTCATACCCGTCGAGATATGAATCATGAATAAAAAATCACACCCAGTGTGAGTAAGCGGTGCCTACTCTGTTTGATGAGTGTGTGCTGTCATTCAGGCGGTACAAATCTATTTTATGTGTGGGCGCTGGCATTCAGACGGTACTACTCTATTTGATGTGTGGGTGCTGGTATTGAGGCGGTACTAAAAGAGTATTTGTACAGTTTTTATCAACTTTTTAAGTATTTGTACTCATTTTAACTATGTTTAAGTATTTGTACTCATTTTAACTACGTTTAAGTATTTTTACTAATTTTAACAACCTTTAACACATTGAATGCCAAAAACGGTCCGGACCGTTTTTGAGGGTCCAAACGAGAAGTGCCGAAAACGGTCCGGACCGTTTTTGACCCAATTCTATTTTTATACATGTGGGCCACGTGGGGCGCTAAAACGAAACTTTGACATCACCCAAGCAGTTTCTGAGAAGAAGAGGCTGGATGTGGCTCCATGTCAAAAATCCTTCCGGTCGGCGTTTTCAATGTTATCTCCTTGATTAAAAGCTTAATATCTCCATTTCTTTTTAATGTGGTGGAAACGAGCCGTTTTCGATCGGCGATCACGCTGCAATGGAGGGTCGCGTTGGAAATATTATTGTTCCAGGCGTTAGTCGGGACCCTCCGCCGTCTCGCACGCACGCTTTGTTTACATGCATTTCCGCGTCGGGGCTTCTCACAGCACGAAATGTATAACGCAAGTGGATGGAAGAAATGCTGGCACTCAACGTATAATATTTTAATAAACCTCTGGCACCCAATGTGTTAAGTATTTTTACTCATTTGGTGCACTACTGAGTATTTTTACTCAATTTAAGTACTCTTAAGTATTGTTACTCAATGTATTTACTTTAAAGTATTTTTAGTCACTTTATTTACTTAAAGTATTTTTTACTAATTTTTACAACTTTTAAGTATTTTTACTCTTATCAACTTTTAAGTATTTTTACTATTTTTTTCAACTTTTTAGTATTTTTACTCATTTTGAATACTTTTAAGTATTTTTACTTGATATAAGTACTCTTAAGTATTTGTACTCAAGGTATTTACTTTTAAATATTTGTACTCTATTTACTTTTGATAATTTTTACTCACATTGCAGATCGGTTGTTTTAGTGTGTGTGTGTGTGTGTGTGTGTGTGTGTGTGTGTGTGTGTGTGTGTGTGTGTGTGTGTGTGTGTGTGTGTGTGTGCATGTCTTTAAGTGGCGCATGTGTTGCACTGTGTCCTGTTTGTGCTGCAGCATGCCGTGCTCGGACGGACGGGACGGACGGATGGACACGCAAACACACATGGTCAAATGTAGAGCGGCTGGCACTAGAGCAGCACAGCGTGCATGCATGTGTGTGCTGTGCACGCAACCACACGGACGCGCAAAAGCGCATGCACGCGTGCATTCCAGTACCCACTACTAGATCTTCAAAATAAAGTAACATAATCCAAAAAAATATAATTAAAAAATCAGTATAGACCCCTTAACAGACGACGTCACACTGATAAGAACCAGTATGCGCGCAATGAAACTCATTCTGTCAGGTCTCGCTAGGACGCGCCTCACTAGCCAACACACAAGAGGGGGTTGAGGTGTGCTGAAACCAGCGCACCCGAAAACAACAGGTTGGGAATTGATTGCGTGAAACAATCACCTGTGCGTCCAGTCTCAATGTTAGTAAACAAATAATTGGTGGTCTATAAAGGTCAGAATAAAGACTATAATAACAAAATGACCATACGAAAATACATATTTTTTTTAGAAGACTAGGCCTACTTACTGAAATTTAGACAGAAGGTTATTGTTTGTTTGTTGACTTATGAGGCGAAATGCAGACAAACATTCTTGTCGATCTGTTGCTATTTTAGACGGAAAGGCTGCAGGATAGGTGGGCAGTCTGGCCATAGGGACATCTGGGCACCTCGATGTAAAATTGGCTGTTTTGTCCAAAATGTAAAATTGTAAAAATGGTCTTAAGTAATGTATAGGCTAAGTAGCTATACATGATGTGAACATGCACGGTACCTCATTATCAGACTTAATTTTATCCTCCAACTTTATGCCCCATAATGAATGACTGGATATACAGGTTTTGTAGCAATTTGTAGAAATATTAGACTTACATTAAACATTAGAATGTTTAAGCATGTTCTAATCATGTAGGCTATACTTTACTTTACTTAAGACCATTTTTCTAATATTTCAAATAATAATATTTTGAACAAAATAGCCAATTTTACATCGAGGTGCCCAGATGTCCCTAAGTGCCCACCCATCCTGTTATCATTTAGACTATTTGCTTTATCATCAAACAGCTCTTTCTTCTCACATGCAATAAAGGCACGCGGTTGCAAGCAGGCTCTCAATGTTCATACATTTCTAGTAAATTATGTTAAAGCGAGAAAGACAGTCACTCACGTATGGCGTCAACAACACGACCAAAAGAACCTCTTGAAGAGCGCACATCTTCTTGGCTGTTCCTCCAGTCAGTGACAGCTGACCATGTGGAGCTGTAATGCTGTGGGACTGTCTGTGGAGCGGTAGGGGCGCGCGTCCCGATGGTGCGTGTTCACGCTGCTGTGACTTCTCAGCAGTGGTGGAAAAAGTACTCAAATGTTTTACTTAAGTAACACCACTGGCGGACTGGGAACAAATAAGTGTCGAAATTGTATCTAACAAGCTAGACGCAACCAGACTAGACAGCTAAATTGATATATGGAATTACATTATTTGCACTAAGGGACCAGTCGAAATTTACATAAGGGGGGGCATGGAGGAAATGTATGTGCCCTGATCTAAAATGCCATGACCCTCCCTTTGACACAAAAAAAAATCAATGACCCTCCCCAAGTGATTACAAAAAAAAGAGTAACCCTCCCCGCCTAGAAGTGTCACGATATATTGTGTCATGATATAGCCTATCGTGGTATTAAAATGTGATGATAGGTATTGTCATGATGTCATACTGTATCGTAGTATTTTTTTAATTAAAAAAAAACACTTTCTTTTTTTTTGCCGGTGAAAGTTAGGAGTTTTTACTGTATGATATGAAATGTAAAGCTTATCATAATCATAGTAATTATTAATCATGTCCTCCATCATATTCAAGGTATTTTGGAGAGAAATGAAACAGACTCCAGTCAGTCACTTTCAGTTTAAAGCACTGCAGAGGGGAGGTGTTGTGTGTCAGCTGATGCTCGTTGACGCTCGTTAATGTGACATGCATCTGCACTCTCAAATAGGCCTACATCTAATCTAAGATTGTATTATACTGTATCTGGTATTATAGATTTTTTTTAGCTGTTGGAAATAACTAGGCTGCACTTGGTTGGTAAAGTCCTAGCCTGCTGCAACCCTCCTGATTTCGTGTATAAAGGGGCGTGTGTATAGAGCCGGCGAGAGACGGCGCCTGATCCCATTGGTTCACCGATCTGTCCGTCAACCCCCGCCCCGTTAACACAACATTACGAGCGACGCCCACTGCACTCTGGTTGGTTGGGAAATGAAACACTTCCTCATACCCAGTACAGGCTATAGTTGGGCCAGGCTTTTATTTTTTAGCAAAACTAAGCAATAAAAGCCTGGAGATCGAGGCTAGTAAAGTCCAGATGACAAAAATATGAGGTTTGTGGAATTTATAGTTATGCAGTCTTATATTATATTATATTTGTTATATTAGTGTCTATCTGTCCTCTGAAACAATGGGTTTATAGTTAGTGAGAACTTCACTTCTCCATTAAGCTTGCACAAATGTATTTATTTGTGTGTACAAAGCACTTTGTAATTGTTTCTAACTTGCTTTATAACGTTATTTATAAGATGATGGCCAATGTTGATGATACATGAGAAAAGAACATTAATAATATATCATATCGATATCATGCCCAACATCATGTATCGTATTGTGAAATTCTTGACACCCCTAACCCTCCCCATCAAATACAACATGACATTTAAAACTGATATGTCCAATGTTTTGCTTTCCACATTGATTAGAACATTGCTGTAGTGTAGTCAGTCTTGCTAAATGCACAGTGTATCTGTAGTAGTGGTAGCAGAATGGATAGTGTTCTCATCTTACATGTGGGAAACCCATTGAATCCTGGTCAGATTGAAGAAAGTTGAATATTTGGTAACCAGTAGTTTAAAACTTTTGTCACTCTGCCCTTTTAATTATCAACTACAGTGACTACAACTACACTGTTGCCTACATAAAACAAATTAGGCTATCAATTATGGCCTGATGCTTCTGGTTTTACTTGTGGAGCTAGGCATCTATACACAACTGTCCATATAGATCCACATTAATCACATGCACAGAATTACTTCAAATGATTATGAATATCCAGTTATAGTAGGCCTATTTATAATGCATCTCTCCAATAACGCCTGTTGAAGTTTTGCTTAATTGTTCAACCACCATCGTTAAGACGCTGAATAGATTTGACTGGGTCGTTCACACTCGCTGTGCGTTGATGGCTTGTTAACGACCGTCATTGATTCTAAATAGACAAGGTGTTACTTGATTTGAATTCTTTGTATCCTTTGAAATGGAGAGGGGATATTGACCACTGTTCTGCTGTACTAAAAAGGTATATAAAAAACGGACTATTTTATCAATTCAAAATTGCATGGCCCTCCCTTGGATTCAAAGTAAAATTAGCTGACCCTCCCTTGGACCAAAATTAGAAAGGCATGACCCTCCCCTATTTTCCTCCATGCCCCCCCTTATGTAAATTTCGACTGGTCCCTAATGCACATGGCTGCACTTTCTGACTTGGGGAGCACAACACATGGGCTGTGATCTGTGATGATGAGCACGCTGAAAAGCAGTGGTGTAAAGTAAGTAAGTACATTTACTCAAGTAAGTACAATTTTGAGGTATTTATTTCTTTACTGGAGTATTTCCAATATTCAGTACTTTTACTTCTACTCCACTACATCTCAGAGGCAATTGTAGTTTGTACTCCACTACAAACAATTATCTGAAAACTTCAGTTAGTTACTTTGTAGATTTAGATTATTATTACAAAACATATAGGCTATTACCCACTTCAGCCCTATACATTTCGGCCATTTGAAAATAGCCGATCTACAATCTCGCTAGGCATTGTGAGCTTGTAGATCTGCTATTTTCAAAAGATTTGTATACATTTTGAACTTGTGAAATGGGACATTCTGCATAACAAGTACTTTCTACTTTTGGTATACCAATACTTTTGTACTTTAGTTACTCAAGTACATTTTTAATTCCGGACTTTTGCTTGTAACAGAGTATTTCTACATTGCAATATTGATACTTTTGTGAACCAAGTAGTATACTTGGAGATGTAATTCACAAACTGGATTGACATTTTGATTCAGTATATTGACCAGTATATTCAGCATGTGGATGCTGAATGAAAGAAAAGCAATCTATTCTGTGCGGGCAGCACTGTGACATTTTTAGAGTGCATGCCATCACACAGATCTGCACAGTGGACATTTTGTAAAGTTCAAGCTCTCATATATAGCCAAGTGAACTACACACAAGTGGGTGTTCTCAGGTTTTATTCATATTCACTATGTTTGACAGGTCTAGCACTTTCCATAGAGTGTTGATAGGGAACATGAGTTAACCTTTCACTTCCCCAACACTGACAAGTCAAAAGACAATAAGTAGAAAAGCTGTACCTGTGTGATTTTTCTTTGACAAACACCATATAAAAGTAACAGATTTATTTTAAAATATTTTTGTAACATGATTCTTTAAAAATAAAAATAAAACCCTCACAAAGTGCAATTCTATAGAGAAAAAATATGAGGCTTAGTATATAAATTGCACAGAATTACACCAGTCAAAGAATAAAAAAGAGAAATGTTTGTGAAATGCAAACAGATCTCTGTGAGAGCAGCATTTAGCCCTTGCTTCATTAATAAGTGTATGAACAACTCCATGTAAAATGATCAAAGATCATTCATTATTGCTTTGAGAGTTAAGGTTTCAAATTAAACAGCACACATTCAAACACATTGGGATCTGTAGGACTTAATATGTCATGCTATAGTAAGTATAACGTTTGAAGGACATTAAAGGGTTAAAACGTAATATTGCTGCATAGTATAAAGGGGATCACACCTCTGGCAGGTACAGCTAACTGGCACTTGGAATAATTGTTAATTGACAGCCAGTTATGTAGTTTCTGCATGTTATCATAGTGTTTGACACTCAGCGTATTTATGAAAATTCAAAGTCTGTTTGTGCGGTGTCCACTTAGGATGGAAAAAAAATTAGGTGTCAGTAAAGATAGCAGTTTTTTCGTTTTAAGCAAAAACAACCGTTAAAAAATACAGATGTGGTCTTAAGTGCCAACTGAGTGCTGTGAGAAACAATGCAAAGCCTCTCCATCCTGAGAATACTGCATCAGGTGCAAAGAACGTGCATCAATCTTGCCGTTCGGTTCTACCCTGAAGCTTGAACTAGCTTTAATTATCTGTGCCTAGCTATTATTTTGTTGAATTGTCTCCCTGTTGAGGAAGTAAGAATAATTGGAATTTTGGCATTTGATTTCCTTTTCCTTGATCGACTTGAAAAGAACACAATTAGTCATTTATGTTTCTTCCCTGGGTCCTTGCACGCTGTTGAAGGTCCAGCATCCTGTGTGTCCGTTCTTCAAAAATACTTGACGGCTGATGAGAAAATAGGTTTTTTTCTCTTCCACTCCCTATAGAAAAGATGTACTTTTTGTTTGTTTGCAATTGTTTTTCTGACACAGATTTATACAGTAGCATTACAACATGTAATGCTGTTGCTTGCTGTGATCCCCTGCTGTATTCTCTAAAAGTTTCAAAGTCAAAGTGAGCAGGTAATACACGATCAGAAACTAAATGTCCCATGATTAAACAAATGCCAAGCAAAGGGTGATTAAATGATTAGGGTACATTACTTGGTGAGTAGCTGAACTTGAAGGTGCCCCTATAGTAGTTCTCATTTTAAAATGTCCATTGAAGTCCATTCATTTCCATTAACATTTCGCTGATGCAACAGTAAAAGAACATACCGTGAAACATAAAATCTTAGTATTAAATAATGTAGTAGGGAACCTTCACAATTGAGGTTTTGAAAGAATCAACTTAAGTAAAGATAAACTACGGCTAGAAATGGGGATTTAGAAACAAAAGAGCAAATGAAATAACTGAAAATGACAAAAGATAATATGGACATTGTCCTTTAACCCCATATGGAACTTCTATCCCCATAACCTCTGCCATGTGTGCTTCTCTTGCACTCCAGCATCAAGGAAAGTCACTTCCATCGTAGATGACAGGCTTCTCGATTGTCAAGTGGTATAGGACCTTCTTAGAGATGAACCTGTAATGATAAGGTTGCAGATGAGAGAGCTGCAGTTGTGTAAATGAGAAGGGATGCCGACACACACACACACACACACACACACACACACACACACACACACACACACACACACACACACACACACACACACACACACACACACACACACACACACACACACACACACACACAACATTAAGTGTGTTCGATATTAATCAATATCCAATTTCATGATGCATGAAATTGTTCTCTCTCTGTGAGTTGCAAGTGATATCTTTCAGTATAGTCAACTCGTGGGTAACTGATGAAGTCAAAATTGGAATGGACAAGTGTGTTTAATTGATTAACCCCTAGCAATCCAAGAGGTGCACGGACATACAAGCAGGCTATTTCCGCGGGTGCTGGATCAAATAGGTAACACTATAGAAAAGGAGAAGGTCCGCACACGGTAGAGAGTACACTTGACGAAGGCCGCAGAGGTCGAAACGTTGTGTTTTTACCGCTTAATAAATACAACATTTTGGGAGCATTAAGACAGTGTGCAGACCTTCTCCTTTTTTCTAATTGATTAACCCCCCCTTCCCCGCACATACACCCTACCACTGCAGCACTCCGCGCGCACACACACACACACACACGTTTATATAACTATTTTTGGAGGGATATCAATAGCAGTTTAACTCTGAAGACACTAATAATGGTGTGCCTTCCCCACAAGTATCAACGACCATGGATTTACGGTTTTACTATCCTTGCAGAGACTTTTGGTCTCTCACACATACACAGCTAACCACTGAAAACAGGTAGAATTGATGAGGGCCATAGAAGCTTTAGGCCATAGGCTCTTTGACTCTTTTGGAGTGAAAACGAGCCTCTCAGCAGAAGGGGAGACGTCAAGAGTCTCCTACCGTGAGAAGGAGTTGTCAAAGATAAGCGTGTAGAGCCCAGGTTTTCTGACTTTCAGCTGTCCCTGAATGGTCTCTTTATGGGAGTTACATCGGGTCAGGGAGATCAAAACCTGAGAAGAGAAGATGAACTTGGTCTGTTTAATCTATTAATTGATCAACTGAAATTTTTTAGAATACATTGTAATTGAATAATCCGTTTAATGATGTGCTGTATCATGTAACAAGACTAAAACCTCCAGATGGAGGGCGGTAGACTGATGCAATCAGGCCAGTCCAAATACCAAGACAAATACCCAGCGAAGTGTTTTGTCAAAGTGTTTTTTGGCCGTGAAGATTTTCATGGGGGCGGGTGCCAAACAAAACACCAAATAAAACAGAACACTCCAGCTGGTCAAGTGCATTACATACATATAATAATAATCATAGAAGAAGTGGCACATTTAGAAACCAGAAAAGCTAAATCAATTTATGAAAGAAATATGGAGATTTCTGCCCAACATGAACAACATATGGAATATGGAGAGAGAATGGAAGACATGTAATGAAGGTCAGGAGGTGGAATCAAACCTGAATCGTCCCAGGGACATTATATGTGCTTTAGCGCATTGTTTCCCAAACACTGGGTCGGTACCCATTTGTGGGTCGTGGACACATTTTTATGGGTCACGACTCACAAGTAAATATCCCTTTGTTTTTTGTTTCCAACATTTTGTGAAAAATTCCTGGGGAGACGTAAAACTTCTCTTTTGGGTCTCGAGCTAAAACGTTTGGGAACCACTGCTTTAGCGCACATGGCCACTTCATGGATTGTCACCGACTGCTAATTAGATCTGTGCTCCATAGGGGGCGCTCCTGTTCCATACACACATGAATACATGCACTGCACGTGGACTGCTTGCCTGTGGGGGGCCATATACTGTATGCATGAAAAATGCTTCCTTGTCACATTTATCATTGTTTAGTTTAGAGTCTAAACTTTAGACATGATTC
Organism: Gymnoscopelus braueri; assembly: GCF_963280865.1. Taxonomy (NCBI): domain Eukaryota; kingdom Metazoa; phylum Chordata; class Actinopteri; order Myctophiformes; family Myctophidae; genus Gymnoscopelus; species Gymnoscopelus braueri. The sequence goes on along the minus strand of NC_137607.1, from coordinate 37,312,792 downwards.
AAACGTCTTTAAATCTGGGACCAGTGTTAATTTTGACAACAAATTCTTATTTAGTTTTAGCCATAGTCTTTTGAATAAAATTCTATTTAGTTTTAGTCATATTTTAGTCATCTGAAATGTTTTACTTTTAGTCTAGTTTTAGTTGACTAAAATAATAAATAAATATCATAAGATTTTCATAAGAAATCTACAGTTGATTTTGTCGACAAAAATGTATTTTTTGGCAGCTCACATAGTTATGAGCTTGTAGATCGGCTATTTCCGCGCGCAGCCAAGCATAAAATGACTTGTCTTAGTCCTACTGGATCTCCACTAGTCCCTCCCAAACCTTTTAGTCTAGTTTCTATTTGTTGACAAAATTGTCAATATATTTAGTCATAGTTTGTCGTCGTCATTTTTTTTATTTAGTTTTCGTCAGTGAAAAAAGGTAATCGATGAATAGTTTTCGTCATAGTTTTAGTCAACGAAATTAACACAGTCTGGGACCCATCATGCTCCAGTGCAGTCTGGGCATATGCAAACTGAATTTACTCTAGAAGGAGCCACATTAACAATGTTGCCAAAGAATCAATCAATTCAATCCCGGAATCCATCTGCGTAATGTTCATGTATTCATTTATTTTGGTTCCTGTTTATCGCTAGGGCCACATCCTCTTCCCTGAAATCACCGGTTCCTCATCTGTTATTCTGGTAAACTACAGGTGTGGCTAAATCATGTGAAATATGTTCACCTGAATTATACTTGCAGATTTGAATATAGCAGGGGGTCCATGCTTCACATGGAAAACAGCGGGTGTCTATCCTTCTTCTTAACCGTAACCTCTCCGGTGAAATGGTCTATTTCTCCAAATTAAATGAACACTCAGGATGTAACTGTGCCTATTTCTGGTTGGTAGCGATATTTAATGGCAAAAGGCATGCACAATGAGTGCTAGTTATCTTGGATTAAACTGTGATTGTCTCTGATGTAAAAGATTAGCTCTGATTGAGAAAACCAACCACAGACATGACTCAGCTGTTACAGCACTTCTAATTGGTGGACCTAACTACTGTACTGGCTCTAGGGGACTTTTATTACCCAATACTACACAGATGTACAAAGCACTACATAGCCAGGACTCAAGTAGAGATGAAAATATATATAGTAGTAACTGTAGCACAGTACAGTACAATAACTATAGAACTATAATTACAATTACAAATAACTACAATTGTGGACATGAAATGTGCTATACAAATAAACTTGCCTAAAAGTGATCATTAGAGGCCTTGAGCCTAATTTATTTCTTCTCACATTTGCGTCAAAGTTACAGTAAACTATGGCCAGTAGCTATCACAAAACATACAGTATACACACCTGTATCCCTTCTTTTCACCTATTTTGATAGATGCTAAAGTAGTTGTATACTATGCAGATAGGTCCACATTTGTTTGTTTGTTATTTAGAACGTTTTTGCTTGACCACAAATGCTAAGAATGCCATTTAGATAAGCACGTTATTTAGACAGATGCTAGGTTTGATGTTTACCCTTTATCCTATTTTCTTTGAGGCACTAAATTGTTTTCTTTGCACTCTACTTAAGTGACCATTTACCCTGTCGTTTGTTGACTAGGGTTCATGCCATTACTCTGATCTCACTCTGGAATACCGTAGGTAAATTGACAATTTGACATACCTTGGACTGCTCCACTGGGGAGTCAGAGGTTTCCCGGTAAACTACACTAAAGGAGATGCTCTTGGGTTCTGAGGAGAACATCCAGCTAATGGTTGGCCCACTGTCACTCACAACAATGGCTATGACACTGTAGCAGCTGGACTTGACGAAGAGCTCCCTGGAGCCATCGCCAAACTGAGAAATGTCATCAATGCTGAGAGGCACAGCCAGCCTTTAAGGAGGAGATATCAGTTAAAGATGGCTTTGGTGCATCCAGCATAAATCACTTTAAATATGAACCACTTGTGCCCTATATAATTCGTTGTACGACAGATACAAAAAATTGCAAAGCACCGTGAGCGTGTAGATTTCTATTTTCGATGTTTTAAATAAATACTTTTTTTAAATGTATGCAATTTGCCCAATATAGGGATGCCAGTGTTAATGTAGTTAGACACTTAGGTGACACTCACTGAGAGGGAATTACAAAAAGTGCCATGGAGGAATGTGCTTCATTCAGTACAGCACACCAGCATGACAAGCGACCATTATTAGTAAGGAGCACGGAGTGCTTAAACAATATCCCTGAGACCCTAGAAGTTAACGCTAGGGCAAAATAAGGACAAAATGGCAGACAATATGGAGGTGACTCAAGATAGAATCAGTTACATACTACTAATGAATCCCTTTGTCCCTAGGACATACCGTACAGTTAACAGACTTACGTGACTTCTCCGGACTTGAGAAGGTTGATCTCCGAATCTTGCGAGGTCACCACATGCTCGTCCGGGTCATCTGGGGTCAAATCTCCTGTGCCTCTGATGATTGATGGGTCAAAAAAGACATGTTGCGATATATTAAGGAGGACTGTCGTTTACGTCTGTGGTCTTTCTATGTTCATCTCTATGCTATACCCCTAAACGGCAAAAAAAGCAGACGGTGTCCCTTCTCGCACATGTTGGTAGTATCCTCAGGGATCATGGCAACACAACTTACGGTAAATGGATTAATACTTTGTCGTAATCGTAAAAATTGCCGATACAGTAGTACAGTAGATCTGTTATTTTCATGTGGGTCCTCATTGTCACTCTTACTGTTTGCATATGCCCAAACTGCACTGGAGCATGATGGGTCCCAGATTTAAAGACGTTTGAATCAGTCCAGACTCTAAACTAAACAATGATAAATGTGACAAGGAAGCAATTTTCATGCATACAGTATATGTAAACAACGTTGATACTGCATGATGTCATCTCAGGGCCGGCGCGCCCTTTAGGCAGAGTAGGCAGTTGCCTAGGGCGCCACTGGGGGGGAGCGCCCAATTATTTTTTATTTATTTATTTTTTTTAAATTTTTGCAGGCTCTAGGTGGCGCTGTGGCAGAAAACGGTGGCGCGGCGGCAATAAAAATATTGCCTAAGGCGCCAAATTGCCTAACACCGGCCCATTCCTCAAAACAGTTTTGTTTATTTTTCCTTGCAGGAGCAGAAAATGCAGAGCGAAGTGCCACATTATCAGCTTGCCAGATGTTGCCTGGGTGATTGCGCTGAAAAGTGGACGAATTGTTCTGTTCATTCAGGTTCCCCAGTACCCAACATTGGTCAGGTTATTGTGTGGGGGAAATAGGCCTCTTTCCCACTCTGCCTCCTCCCTCGGTCCATATATTGGACGTCGGAGATCTCCATATGGAGACATCAGACACACCCTTGCTATGGTATTAGTCAGCAATTATGTCAGTATTGTGAGATCAGGCATGGCCATATTTGGGCATAATCCGGGCACTTAGTACTGTGACATATCGTCACAGTACTAAGTGCTAACTAAAATGTTGATTTGCACTGACATCGGGGACTTCCATATGGGCATAAAACTGTTGCCTAACAATGATGATTTGATGGCAGCGATCTCCTTATATGGGCATGTAATCTCTCAAGACATAAGAAACATTTCTTTTTTCTTTTTTTGCTGATGGGTTCCCAGATTGATGTGACGTGCCAACTTGTGGTGAATGTCCAGTCCATATATGGGCATATCTCCATGCTAGCCACAGACACCATCCGCCTGCCAACCTGATATAGTATCGGACTATAAATGACTGTTTATTTTTTTCTGATACCACTCAAAACATATCTTAAACACCTCAAAATCACACTTACCACACTTCATGAACATGCTTTTCTGATATTGGTGTTCTCACTTTGATTTTACTTTGATAACCCCCCCGAAGCAAATATTGGAGTTAAAAATGCTCGCTTAAAAGAAATATATATATTCAAATTGCAGAAATGGTCAAGTAGCCAAAGACATCTAAAAATGACACCGTTCTTAATGGATTAATTATGCATTTGGACTCATCACCACCAGCGCAACACAACAAGGACACGTGGTAACATCATAAAGTATGTCAAATTTGGCAAAATGCATACTGCCTAACAAGCTAAAATGATGACGCTGTTTTCCAATGAAGATCCTTATAAATGTCACCATTGATTTGCTGAGCGTCACGCTGTGCCTCTCACTCATTTAATCATGACTACATTTGCAGTCAAACATGCAGCAGCGTAGGGCAAACAAATTAAACATCAGAGAGTGAGAGACAGTGTGTGTGTGTGAGTGCGTGAGTGCGTAGTGCGTACATGAGTGCATGAAGTCATCACGAACTTCATAAGTTCGTAAGTTGGTGATTGAAGTGTGTGTGTGTGTGTGTGTGTGTGTGTGTGTGTGTGTGTGTGTGTGTGTGGGGGGGTAGTCACGATAATCAAAACGTGTTTTTGTTGATGTTGTGTGAAGAAATAACAGGAGGATGCTATACAAGAGTATTTCAATTGTACATCTTTCAAACTTCAGGTGGTTCCTCACAGGTACACAATTATGTATGGTTGCGACAGTGAGCATCTACAATGTCACACACTCACATATCTAACGCTCCTGGAGGCCTCCTGTCCATCTCTCCTTCCAGGGAACCCCCTGTGGTTTGGGACATGGTGTCGCTGTCATAGACGCCATTCACTTCCTCCTCTGTGATTATGTCAAAGACTCCATCATCAGATCTGCTGCTGGGGTCCGACACTATGTGGGGAGTACCGGTATGCATGTTAACTGACCAACGCAATAAGAACAAAACATTTGACTGTAATTAGTGTTCGAATACAAATGAAAGCTTTAACCTTAAGAGGAGCTCAGGTTGTTTGTCTTAAAAAAAGCCTCAAGCTCAACAGCTTCCTAAAGTTGCCATTATCAAAATACTGCCATTGGGGGGAAAAGCCCCCCCCCCCCCCCCCCCCCCCAGGATTCGCTTCTTCTAACTGAACGGTATCAGTAAAGCGACAGGTGGCATGCAGAAACAAAAAATGTCACCAGCTTCCACTTCTGTCTATTGAGTGAGCTTCTGCAGCAGCAACAGCAGCATTTCCTCTCCTTGTTCCGTAACATATTGAGGCTAGTCTTTTCAGTTCTGCTGATAAGTTACCAGTTAACACAAAAGACCTCTTTACTGTAACTGCCTTTGAAAGAACGTCAGAGCCTCCGTGAGAAAATGCCTGCTATTACTTTGTGCTTACCGGGTAATTTGCAGTGATTTTCTCCCCCCTTCAATTTATTGCTGCACATGTATGGGTGTTTGTGCATATCGCAATCGTACCAATGTGAGCGTGTGTGGCAGCCATGTTGGAAAGCACAAAAGCGATTGTAGAGCATGTTTATAAATGTGTTTTTCACTCCACCATGTGTCTTCTGACCTGTTACCCTTGGAGTAGGTTTATACGGCGCTGGTTCAGGAGGTGAGCGTGGCTCAGCTCCGGGTGGAGGTGGCTGGGTGTCTCCAGGACTCAGTTCGGCCGCTGTGAACCTCTCCACCACGGCACTGTGCTGGGTGTAACACTCCCTACAGCAGCGCTCCTTCTTCCCACTGTGCTTGGTCATCGCAAAGTTGTTACTGCAGTAGTAACAGAAAATACGTCCACATAGCCTGGAACAGGAAAACACATTGAACATTCACGTGTATTAGAATCAGGGGTGTAGTGCTGCGGGTAGTGCAACAGAATGATGCTCCTACCCTTTTTGAGTGAGGAAATAGAATATTTGCAGCAAAATCCGTTTTAAATTCTTGTTTAAACTTTTTTACGCTCTTGAAGATCCAATCATCACTAATGCATATGCCATGAAAAAGACAACAAAAACAAATGAAATGGTCAAAGTTGTCATACGTTATTGACATTTAATGTGTAGTCTGATTCACGGTGCCTGGAACAGTGAATTTTCCTCCAGTATAGCTACTGTAACATTAACCAGTAAAGATGAAAAGGCAGCAAACTACTCTTTCATTATTTTTGGAACAGCTAGAAACGTTTATGATGATGTAATGTAACCATGAAATGTTTTCATATTTGTTAAGCTGTACGATCACAATAATGCTTTCACATGCATGAAGGTGCGCTGTCAGAATAATGTTTTCCTATTCATATCATTTTGAGAGACTCATGAAACTATACATAAAGTCATTCTAACATCGTGTGGTCAGTCATACTGTAGTTGACTAATGTATGTAGGGACAGTGGTTCCATAACATTCAAAAGTAGTCACAACTGAGCGCTTGCATGTTGTTTCTCTGCTTACTATTTCACTATTTCACTATTTGTTTGCTCAAATCAGGCTTTATTTTATACAATCATGGTATTAATCATGGTATTTACTTCTCAGTGGACAAATCAGGTCCTTTGCAGATTCTAGTGGAAACTGGAAAGGCAATGGCATGAGCTCCCGTCTAGTATAAATTCAAACATTTTTCAAAAGAATTTCAAAAATAAAAAAATTGAACTTTTAAGAAATAGAGAAAATAGCCGATCTTCAAGCTCACAACGCGTTGCGATTGTAGATCTGCTATTTTCACTAGTTTGGGTCCCGGGGAGACATTTCAAATTCCTCTTTTGGGTCTTGAGCTAAAAGGTTTGGGAACCACTGCTCCACTGCAATGGTTCTAAGGACCCCCAGGGGTCCTTGAGGGGGTTCCAGGGGGTCCCCAGTAAAATGTGTTAATATAGCATCAAAAGCATTTTTACCACTTTAACCCAACAGCATACTGTGCATCGGCTATTAGAAAATAGCCGCTATTTAAAAGAAAACCTTGAAAAGGATTTGGAAAATTTGGGGGAAATATTTGAACCATTTTAACAACTGAAATCTTGTATAGGCCTCCCTGTCACAAAATATTTTCAGATGGGGGTCCGTGGCCAAACATTAATTTGGGGGTCCTTGACATGAAAATGTTTGAAAACCAATGCTGTAGTGACCATGGGGCCACCGTGGACCCACCTGCAGTGGTGTCTGCGGAGCCACCAGGTGAACTGGCCCTGGCAGCCCAGGCAGTGGGTGGCCTCCTTGTCCACCAACCACCAGCGCTCCTCATTACGCAGCTTCTGCTCAAACTCCAGCGCATCTGACTTCTGCCACAGAGCGTCCTTGTCCCTGCCATCGAGGACACAAGCAGAAAGCACACACACACACACGCACACACACGCACACGCACACGCAGTCACGCACACGCACGCACGCACACACACACACACACACACACACACACACACACACACACACACACACACACACACACACACACACACACACACACACACACACACACACACACACACACACACACACACACACACACACACACACACACACACACACACACTTATAAGAATTCTAACATTGTCTTGGGAGGATGGTTATGTCTGGAAAATGTAAGTTCTTCATGTCAACACATCATTTAAAAAAACATATTTTTTAAATAGCTGAAGTTAGATTTTTTTTATTAGATAGATTTTTGTTAAATACCCAAGTGGAAGAGCAGAACTTTTGCACAACTACAAATTGACAGGTGCGTCAGAGAGGACTGTGCGCCGACTATTGTAGAAAAAGGACTCCTGTACACAATTTTCTTCACTTGCAAAAAAAAAAGAATATTGAGTACACAGACCTTCATCAGTTTATCTTGATGAAGATCCTAGTAATGAAACGCTGTCCCTTGCCCCAGTAAATATATTTTTTATTTGCAGTTGAAGAAGATAGTGTGCGCGATTCCTTTCTTCCGTGAATATTTTTTTTAAAGCAAATTATCCACACCGAGATAATTCTGCAGCATCTGATGTTTAAAACTCAAAGCAATGTGAAGGCAGATGGAGGCAGTTTTCAAATTAAATTTAGCATCATTTGAGAATTATATTAAATGGTATGTCTCACACTTGCAGATTCTTCAGGAACAAACAAATGTTAATGCATTTCTTCATAAAGATCCCCCACCACAACCCATTGTTCTTCTCATTGTTTTGCTTTCATTAAGACAGAAAAGAGAAGCAAGGCATGAAGCTGAACAGATCGTGGCGGTTTATGTGTTCACACCTTATTCAGTTGAGCTAACCTGGACACAACACAAACACAACCGCATAGTCTATCTATATTCTAATTCTACACTCTACTTGTTCTGAAGTGCCTTCAGGTTGTCAACGGGAAGCGACTGCACAAAAGATAATGAAGGAGGAGAAAATAATGAGAGTAAACAAGCGAGGGAGAAATTAGATTGCTACACCCCATGGGGAGCTGACACAGTCAACATGCTGGTGTTTTATCCCCTGCTGAGGACAAGGGGACTGACACAGGGGTGATGTTGGTTTTCTGATAAAAAACTAGTTAAGACTGTGTAAAGCATGTCTTTCTCTGCCTTTAGGATTTCTCAACCACACCCATGCGCCTCATGCATTCTCCTTACTTTTCACATGCTTTCTCCTCCATCAAAGTATTTATTTGATCGTGTCCTATATTACTTATATTACCCCCCTACACTGAGAATATCTTTCTTCACCCACCTCCATTTTTTTTAATACTCCTCAGCAGTGTGGTACTACTGTAGTACTACATATCGTTGCTGTTGGGCAGCAACCTTGTATCTCCATTAATTTTTTTGTAAATGAATGCCCTGGTTTGTTGTCACACAAAAGTAGCGAAAATAGGTGAGATCTACAATTTTGGAAACAGTTTAAAAAGGAAAGTGGTTAAGTATTGAATGTCAATGGGTTTTATAAATATGAAACCAATGAATAGTATTAACAAGAGCTTGTATCTAAATAATAACTACATTGGATCCATTGGATATGTTTATTTTTTCCATTTCTTGAAAAGTAACTGTTATGGAAGGTTTCCACCCGACTGCAACGACATCCAGACTAGAGTAATGTTTCTGGGAAGACTCATTCATAAAACACACACCCCACCGCCTGTCAAACACATGGCAAATAACATAGCACAGAAACCTACACACAAATTAATTAATAGCAATATGTTTCTCATCCATCCATCGAATCTGTGATTTACTTTCCCTGTGTTCAGGTGAGAGGGGACACATTTCATACTTTATGAGCTCAATGAGTCGCTCTTCCAGGTTGCTCTTGGTTCTGCAGAGGTCATCGATCTCAGCGGACGTTTTGAGATGGTCGTTCTGTTTGTCTGCCTCTGCTTTCTCAGCCTTCTGTTTCAGTTCCTCTCTGACCTTTTGCACGGCCGCAAGCGCGTCTTCAGCACTGACGGAAGGAGGTGAAGGGAACATGTAAGTAAGTAAAGCTATGCAAGTTCAAAAGAATGGGATTGAACAAAAGAGTGATCATTTAAGAAGAAAAATATAATGACAAAATATAATCAAGACATTACTAATACCCTTATCCAAGAATAGAGTACAACCCCACTGTAATTTTAATTAGAATACTTATCGGCCATCTTGCACTTTGAACTGCCATTTTATTTATTTTGTCTTTACTTCTCCTTAATTCACCTTTTCATGACTTATGTATAGCACCTCAGCATGTTCTTATCTACAGTATGTGCGTCATATTTCAGTCTGAGGAAAGGAAACACACAGGAGGTGAATGGCGGAGCGCACCTGCTGACGGAGCCTTTCAGTTGCTGGATCTCTAGCTCATTCTCACGAGCTGAAGCCTCTGTCTTGGTGATGTGAGCATCTTTCTCAACAATCAACTGTGAGTACCGCTCATTGGAAACCTTAATCAGAAATGATCAGAACACACAGAAGATTCAATACACTGAGCTTTATCACAGAATAAACAAAAATCAAGCAAAACATTCATTATTATTTATTAACCATGAAATATTGAACTCATTGAACTTTCAACACCTCCCTCAGTCCTTGTACTGTTTATAGAAGACAATTATGAGTTATACGAGTATTTAAAGTGAATTAAGACTAGAGCAGAAGGCCACAAAAGTACCGTAATTTTGTTCCCACATATGTTTTATACTTTCTGAAATATATAACTTTAATTATAATGGAAGTCAAAGGGGCTGTGTTCACGCTAGAACCTTGCAATACATCTTAGATACGTCATAGATGACTGACAACATAGATGACTGATGTCATAAGCTAGTCACATTAAGTCTGAGATCCACATTGGAGCCAAGATTCACAAAATGGCCTATTTTTTTGGGGCGGTGCAACCGCCCCTATATGTGAGGTTTGGACATCGACATTCGCTGCACTGTGATTGGCCACCATTGTACCCCCCTACACCCCTAACCCCTACTCATTCAATGCAAATCACTGGCCACCATTGTACCCCCCTAACCCTGCACCGTGATTGGCCACCATTGTACACCCCTAACCCCTACACATTCAATGCTAGCTGTAATATGATTGGCTGACTTTATTGGCTGACTCTATTCAGGACTGTGATTGGCTAGTGAAACACATGACACATGTGCATAGCCCTATAAATAGGACCATGCACTTAAAAAAAACAGATTTATGTTTTTTTTTAAGTGAATCACCCATTGTGGACCAACCATTGTTTATTTATTGTTTATTGTTAATAAATAGCACCACCCACTTCAGAAATATTACTTTTCTTTAAGTGAACTTCCATCACTGTGATGACCACTGTGACCACACCGCCCACTTCACACTGGGTGTGATTTTTTGGGCGGTGAAACCGCCCCTATATGTGAGGTTTGGACATCGACACCCATTGCACCCCCCCAACCCTGCGCTGTGATTGGCCACCAGTGTACCCCCCTAACCCTGCACCGTGATTGGCCAATCACAGTCTATTCAGGACTGTGATTGGCTAGTGAAACATGACACATGTGCATAGCCCTATAAATAGGACTATGCACTTAAAAAAAAACACATTTATGGTTTTTTTTAAGTTAGGGGTGTACAATGGTTGGTCCACAATATTACTTTTCTTTAAGTGAACTTCCATCACTGTGACCACACCGCCCACTTCACACTGGGTGTGATTTTTTAATTATTATTTAATAAATAATGTAATATCATCATCAGTACTGGGCTATTCATTATTTGTCCAGGTTAGTAGATATGTCACCCTACTAGCTCAATGGGTTATTGCCTAACATCCGTGCTGTGTGTCTTCGACACTTGCCCTGTGTGCACAAACACTCTGCTACAGTGTGTCCCGGGTTGAACTAGGCTTGCTTACGAATGTCATTAGAATTACTCTGGCATTTCTCTCATCTCCAACATCTGAGGAGTACTGAGCACTGAGCAGTAATTGGAATGCTAGAGTGATATCACTTTTGTTTGTGTCTGTTTCTACCATACCCTTATCTCATCATTACGTTGCCCTCTTTCATGCAGTGATAATACAACACTGATATGTATGTATACACATTGTACACATACATAAAAGGAACCCAACCTTTCCTTTTGATTATATACCATTTCCTTCAGACTTAAAAGGTGACAAAAACCTCACAGGAAGGTATGTTATTATTCTCAGAGCATAATGTATATTTTTAGAGCAGTGTATCTGCTCTTCTAAAGGCAAAGGTGTTCTTTCACAAGGAATCTAATTAGTTCATAGGATCTGTGGCCAGCACTGTGCAGCTATGAAAATACAGACCTCCAGCTCTGACACTTTGGCCTCCAGGCTAGATACACTCTCCTGATCGATCTGCAGCTTGGATTTCACCTGCTCCAGCTTATCATTCATGTTCTGTTTGGAGACAGAAATACAGAAATAATAAGACAGAAAGAACAACTGACATGCAGTAAGGAGCCAATGAATAATACTGTAGTAGGACAAAATATAATGGCAATTGAAAATCAAACTGTACACAGCACAGCAAAATCCTGAGATAATAAGAGATAATTTTTGCCACCCTAATTTTTTTAAATCGGCCTCATGGTGGAGCTATAAAAGGCTGATTCACGTTTTACCTAAAACTGGACTGATCAGCGTGAATCTTTGCACGGACACTCCCTGGAGGCCAATGAAAAACTTCTGTACTGCATTTTTCACAGCAGCCTTTTACAGCTCCACCAGGAGTCTGATTTTTTAGATTCCACCCTGATTGAATAAGATTGGCATCTACAATTATCTCTTCATGTGATCAAGACGGATCTGTCCGATTTTTCATATTCCATCCTGATTGACTAAAATTGGCGTCTAAACTTTGCAGGAGTGGTCCGTTTTGAACAAAATGCCCCAAATCATGAACGCAGCATCCGATTGCTGTGAAACTTCACATTGGCCTAATTTTAGCGATTTTTTTTGTTGCTATTACTACCAACCAGAGTTTGTCCAAACGTCACACAAATCGGTACAGAGTATCTCTATAGTCAGTCAGATTTTTCATATTTCATCCTGATTGGCTAAGAATAAGATTGACTTCTACTACCTGGCCTGGCGGAGACCTGTGCGCTGAGGAGCATGTTTTTCTAGTTTTGCTGTGTATTAATGGGGTCCAGTAAAACCCACCTTGATCTGGTTCTGATGACTCATGCTCTCGGAGCTCATCTGGAACTTGACAGCCTCTGTCTCCTCTCGGCTGGAGTCCTGGATGCTCTTCATTTGGCTCTCGACCTTCTCCAGCTTTTCTTGGACCTCCATTAGAGTACCTGGAAGGTTGTCCATCTGGGTCAGCTCCTCTCTCAGGCTGGCATTCTCCTGGCGCAGGGCTGCCAGGCAAGCCTCCAATCGCTCCACCTCCTTGGTGGCGCCCTCCTCCAGCTCCTCGATCCTGGTGGCCTCCACGGCCCAGCGTTCCCTGGCCTCCTCCTTGTCTGCGGTCAGCTTACATATGGTCATCCCCAGCTCTGCCATCTCCGTGTTAGCCCGGTGGAGGCTTTCGCGTGTCTCGCCATTCTCCAGGCCAAGCTTCTCATGTTCAGCCTTGAGGGTGGCCAGCTCCTTTAGGGCGGAAGCTTCAGAGGTAGCCAACCCAGCACAAGCAGCTGCCACTTTGTCACGCTCTTCAGCCAGTGCCTCTTCTTTCTTCTTACACTGAAGCAGCTCAGATATGTGCTTCTGGTTGAGTGCCTCAATCTGTACTTTAAGCTCTTCTGTCAGAGTCCTAAGCTCATCTCTCTGGGCTAATGTCACTTCCAGCTGGGCTTGGGTTTTTACGCTTTCCTCCCGAGACCTCTGCAGGTGCACCCTGAGGTCCAGGACCTCTGCTTGAAACCTGGATGCTTCTTTCACGTTCACCTCCAGCTGGCTCTCCAACACAGCCAGTTTTGATGTCACTTCCTGGCTCTCCTTTGCTTGCGTGGTGCTCCGCACCAGCTGAGAGTTTTCCACTGCCTGCTTTTCAGAGGTCAATTTCTCAATCAGTTCTGTTTGTTTAGCACAGGCTGCCTCCGCCTGAGTCTTGCCCATCTGCAGCTCCTTCTCCCTGGTCTCCAGAGCTTTCACCCTAGCCTGGAGCTCAGCCAAGCTTTTCTCTCTGCTCCCCAGCAGGGCCTCCTTGGCCCGGAGCTGGTCTTGAAGGCTGGCTTCACTCTTGCGCGAGGCTCCCAAGCTCTTCTCCAACTCCCCAATCTGCCCGTGGATGGACTTGAGCTCTGCTTGCATGGTGGTAAGAGCTGCTTTCACAGTGGACTGCTCTTCCCTCAGACCCTGGTTCTCCTGCTCCAGCCGCTTCGATTCTGCCCCTGAGGCTTCGGCGGCCATGGCTGCCCTCTGCAGACTCTCGTCAAGGGTGCAGTTCTCCTCACGCAGCCTCTTCTCTTTCTCGCCCACGGACACCTTGGCGTCGTCCAGCTGGCTTCTCAGCTGTTTCTCAGATGCCCTCAGGGCTGCCAATTCAGCCTCAAGTGCCGCTCGGCTTTCTGCCAGCTCTTTCTTCAACTCCTCATTTTTCTTGATGGTAGTCAGCAGCTTACCATTGAGCTCCATTAGATTAGTGCACTGTGTCTTGTAGTCATCTGTCTTCTTGGCCTGTTCCTTGATGCTAGCCTCCAGCTCAGAGACTCGAGTGGACAGGCTGTCCCTCTCTGCACTGGAGCTCTGCCTCTCTGCTTCAAGCTGCTGGACTTTCTGGCTGCTGGACGCAATCTTTGTCTCTCTACTTTTCAGTTGCTCTTTCAGGGCAGTGACCTCCTCTTCCAAAGACTCCTGTAAGCCACCCATATTCTTTAGAATCTCCTCTTTATCATCATGCGCTCTTCGTTTCACCTCCTCTACCTGTTTCTCCTTCTCTTCTAGGGTTTGTTGCATGTCCTGCAGTTGCCTTTGAAGGTTGCTCGCCTCTTTCTCTGTTACAGTCAGGGCGCCCTGTAGCTTATCAATGGCACTACATTGTTCGTCCACTCTTGCCTCCAACCTGACCTTTTCTGTTGATACAGAGGTTACTAACGCTGCATGTCTGGCCTCCTTGACTCTCAGATCCTCAGCTAGCCTTTCTACCTGCCTTTTCCTCTCCTCCCCCTCGGCAATGGCCTCCATCTTCCCCCTCTCTGCCTCTTTCAACCTGTCCAGCAGTTCGTGTATTTTCTGTGCCGAATCATAGTAGCTGGCCGCCTGTTGGCCCTTCTCATTTAGCACGCCATCCAATTTTGCCAGTAGCTCTACGTTCTTCCCCTCGGCCACTGCCAGTTTATCCTGGAGCAGACGTTGCTCAGCCTCTCTGGCTCTCTCTGCAGCCCTAAGTGAGTCTAGTTCTCTGGAGAGAGCCTCCTCCCTCCCTTCCAGAGCTCTTAGTGCAGTCTGCAAGCCCTGTTGCTCCTCATGGGCGGCCAGAGACACATCCAGCTGTCTCTGGAGCGCTACCACCACTCCTCTGAGTTCAGCCGCCTCCTCGCCCAGCTGCTGCACCTTATCCAGGAGCTCTCTCTGCTTCAGCTCAGACTGGTCCAGCTCCAAGCGGAGGTCCTCCAGGGTGCTGACGTCTTCGCCGCAGGCTGGTAGGGAGTCGTTGAGCTCGCTCAGAAGGCCATGGCCATAGTCAGGGCTAGAGAGGAACTCAGGTGCCTGCTGGAGGGTTGCAAAGGAAGGGAGAGAAGAATGAGATTGACCAGTAACATAGACTTAACATTAGGTATATAATCATCTCATAATGCAAGGCTCAAGGTTCAAGTTTCTTTATTGTTTCATTTTGTGTATGGATACGTAAGATTATCATTAATTTGTTCTGGGTCTATCAGACGTTGTAGCAGCAATAATAGTAATAATAACAGTAAAAATATAGAATAACAGGAAGAGTCCTAATTACTTGTAACCTCATCACTATCCCATAAGCTTGCTTTCGCAGAACATGAGTTCATGAGAAGCATGTGATCTAAGCGCAGAAGCCTCTCAGGTACAAATATGAGCTCTTAAATGAATGTGAAACAGGTGTTGATGACAAGTGAAACGTATCAGTTACCTGGGAGTAGTTGCTGGCCAGGCTGTTAATGCTGGAACTACGACTGGGTGGTCTCCACATGTGAGCAGGTGAGTTTGGCATGCCCAATGCCCTCCTGTTGATCAGGCAAAACAACAAAACAATTATTACTATTTTTGACAAATGTTCATCCATTTCTGCCAAATGTTTGACTATTTTGAAATTCCCAGAATAGGGATGATGTAGCATTAGTATTTATGTAAATATATGTGGGTTTGTTGGGTTTGTTGGGTATTTTTTCCTCAACTTACCTTGCAAAGGTGGGCCAGGATGCGTCAAGGTCATGACCCCTCGAAGCCACATCAAACTGGACCTCGTTGAGCTCATACAGGTGACTGATGATGTCAACACTGAGGTGGGGTTTCAAGAAAGGGCTACGTGCATAATACCAGTCACTGTGTTGGGAAGACAAAGAGGTGTGACAGTACTCAAAAGGAAGACATAATGTAGCAGAACAGCTAGACGCAATGATATTCAGAGAAAATGTACAATTATCTTTCATATTTTACATGATCATAGGAGTATGATAAACAAACAGAAGAATGTTCTGTGAGTGAGACATTCACTTTGTGGCAAACTAAGACTGGCAGAAACAGGATGAACTCATGCTCAAGTAGAAAACAGGAAGACAACCTTAAAGTACAGCAGGTATGGGCATTTTCAGATCCACTTTTTAATCAGGCTCTTAATCCCTTTGTTAGCTAGATTCAGATAACAGGATTTGTAGGAAACCACGATAGTGGAAGAGAAAGTTGTTTAAAATAAGAGAAACATCACACCTGACCTGACCGTTACTTGTAAAAGAACAGTGTGGTGGTTTGTGCTTGCCTTGACTGTAATAATAAAAGGCCTAACACAAATCCCCCTGTGAAGCCACCTTACAAGCAATCTTGTATTATTATTTTATTTGATATTTGATATTATATTTGATAGTGCTACTTTTTTTAACCTGTTGTATCCCTGTTGATATCTCCTTTTTGCGTGTTGTTTTTAGCATTTCTTTGTGATACACTGTGATATTTTCTATTGTTGTTAATGTATATTAATGTCTTGGACCCCAGGAACACTAGCTGACGTTAAGGCGTCAGCTAATGGGGATCCGTATAAATAAACAAATAAACAAAAAATAATCTGATCAAACTCTTTTTATTGCGCACTGTCCCTGTAATAATACATACATTTAAAAAATAAATAGATAACATAGGCACTAAATATAACCCAAGTGGCGTTGTCTGGTGGCTGACACCAGAACTCAGCCGGGGCAGTGAAAATATTTGTTTTCTTTGGAGATCACTTCACTACCATTTACTACTACTACTACTAATAATAATAATAATAATAGAGCACTGAAGTCCTGACGTCACTGCCGCTAGAGGGCGCTGTTCTGCTGGTTCGTGGCTTTATGTTTGTGTTGAAATCCCCATTGGGGGAATCTTATAATAGATATAGATAACCTCATATAAGAACTGTGTTCGAAAAATAAACACACCACCCCCGCGATTTTACTCATATGGATATGAAGCATCGACTGAAGGTGGAAATGTACACATTTACCCAAAGAGTAACACAATAAACGCTAGAAACGAGTCAAATGACCCAAGGACTACATTTCCCATGAACGCCGGCTACTGTAGGGATGGTGATTTCAAACCCGGAAGTGTAGTTCTTAAGACTTTTAAGGCAGAATTAATTCAATTTTCGCCAGAAACGAAATGTTTCTGTATCAAATATGAATGAATATCTTAAACGATGCAGAGTCACCCCCCTGACAGAAACGCCGGGGTGGTGTGTTTATTTTTGGAACATTCTTATATGACGTGATCTAAGATTCTCCAATAGGGATTTCAACACAAAAAATAAAGCCACAAACCAGTGGAACAGCAGTGACGTCATAATAATGATAATAATAACAGTAATATTACCTGGTGACTCTCTGGTTCATTAGACACTGCTGCAGTGTATCGGCCAGTCGCTGATGCACCAGGGAGTAGCGGATGAAAGCTCGTCCCTTCCCCAGAGATGTCTTCAGCTAGGGAATAGTTCCACAATGCTTTCAGTCCAGGTAACATATAATCATGACCAAGGCATATAATTACTTCTAAAACAGTAGGTGTCTTGAAATAGCATTTTATGATACAGATGGTTCTGAAACACAGTAATTTCAGCGTTATCCTACTTGAACTTCATTGAAGAATAAGCCAGTCCAACCCAAATTATTGAGGAGCATGAGTTAATTAACTAAGATAAAACTTGTTACATATAATTTAGCAGACAATACATTTCCAGGTTGACAAAGCAGCCACTACGTCATTCTTATGAGATATCACGAGGGACAGGTGAGTCAGAAAAAGAACACACCGAATTCATCTATGCCAATGAGGCTTGTCGTGAGAGCTTCAGTGTCTGTGGTATTAGTGATCAATTAATTTAAATAATGAAAAAGAGCAGGGGGGTCACTGATGAGCGATATGAGCCAGAATATTAGACACAGTGCTGGCTGGGGTGTTGTATAACTTCTCACTGTCAAAACAAAACTATTTTTGGTCATCATGAGGTGAAAGTGAGTCCATTGTTCTTCTCACTACTCCCTAATAGTCTAATTTTCTAACAGTTTGCCAATTGTTCAACATTATTGAAGGTTTGTGTTTAGGGTTAGGGTTATTGTTATTGTTGCACAATTACACAGCAGTGCTTGTATCGAAACGGGGAGAGCAATATTATACTGAATGTCATACTTGTATCAAAACAGACCTTTATATGATCGCTGTGCTTACCTCTGAGATGGACTTGACAAAGCGGATACCGTCATTGGCTCCTTTGATCTTGGCAAGACAATCACAGAAGTAATCCCAGTAGTCTTTCCTGGTACCCAGAAATGTGGCCTTTTCCTTCTGATCAAACTGAAAAGCAGAAATACTGTAGTGAGAAAATGCTGAACACGGCATAATATTAAAATCTTCATCAATAAAACAAAGACCTTTCTAAAATGCTGCTGGATGTCCACTTTGGAAAAATAAATCGTAAGAGGAGTTCATCATTAAATATTTGTCAAAAGTCGAGTCCAACATGTGCTCTCAGTTTGGCAAACAAGTAATTAAGTTACCTACAGTAATTTCAAAAAGTATTTTGACAACACAAATACTTGAAGCGGTTTATTTGATTTTAGAATGACACTTAATTTAAATCACATCATATATTGTTTCATAACCAGGGGTCATCAACATGCCGGCTTGTGATGGACATTTTCCTCAAACAATTATTTTGCCATGGACATACAAAATGAGTGGTCAATAATATTACCATAAATACTAATATACTAGTCCAGAAGACACGATGGAAAACACAGGCTGTGTTTTTAAAGACGGAGAGTGGTTAGTCATCATCACGTTGTACTTTATTTTATTTTATTAAGATAGTAAGTAGGAAAGCTGAGAGGGAAGGCGTAGATGGAGCAATTACATTTGTACCATGTTTAAAGAATAGCTTTTAAAGTCATGTGTATTATTGTTGATTTTTCCATGGTCACCTCTGTACTTTTGCCTACTTTCTACTTCACTTGCTTCACTTAAAATAGTGATTCACTGATTGCTTTAAACTTTTCAAAGCATCAATCAGACAATCAGAGACAGCGAAAATAATCGTCATATTGACATCATCCACCGGTCATAATAAAATCTAAGCTTTTAAAAACAGACAGGGCTCAGACAGATTTTTCAAGGCCCAGTCATTAAGCATGCATGTTCTGTATCCGCCACTCTTTGGTACCACCTGGTTTAATAAGGTTTGAATACCTGTCTGGTAGAGTCTTTATTAGAGTGTTAATGTCAATTGGTATTTGGGAAACCCAGCTCTTATCCTGTTAAGTCAAAATCAGGTCATTCATTGGCATGCAAGAATTTTTTTTTAATGGTTCTCGGCAGTGGCGTTTCTGGGTGTTTTGGCACCCTACGCCAGTGGTTCTCAAAGTAGGGTCTGGGGACCCCCAGGGGTTTCCCCGCAGCAAAATTGCTTAATAGCATCAAGAGTTTAACCACTGTAAACATATTTTATACATCAGCATACAACAATGGAAAGCAGACTGTCTTGATGAGAGTGCCTGTTGTGAATATGAACAGTGTGGATAATCCAATATCACGATGATGAGTGATTTAAAGAATCGTAAAAGTGGAAATTGTAATGAGTAGGCTATAAACTCAAGTAAAGTATCCTGCCCTACAACGCCAAAGTGCAGAAACTGTGTTTTTGTAGGGCAGTATAGAAAGAAGTATTACACCACTGGTATTTCTGCAAGAATCAAATCAGTGTCCTACCTATTCTGAAGAAAACCTGGAGACTGGCAAGTCAGCCACTGTATAATGGCTCAAGTGTTTTTAGTTTTTTAAATGAAAGATTTGCCACGGACATGGACATGTCTTGCCACGGACACGTTTGTCAGTGTACGGACACATTGATGATACCATAATACCATATGATATCATATCACACCTATCATATCATATCGTATATGGCTCAGGAGGTAGAGCAGCTGTTTGGGAACCAGAAAGTCCCTGGTTCGATCCCCGGCTCCTCCTGGCAAAGATGTAGAATTGTCCTTGAGCAAGACACTGAACCACTAAATGCCACGAATGAGTAGGTTGGTGCCTTGCATGGTTGCCTCTGCGATTGGTGTGTGAATGGGTGAATGTAACGCACATTGTAAAGTGCTTTGGATAAAGGCACTATAGAAATGCAGTTAACAGAATCTCACCTGTAGCAGATATTCAAGCTTGTAGGAGAATTTGTGCAGGTTCGTGCTGTCATCTGAAATTGGCTCCCCATGTTCCCTGTACTCCTTCGCGAGCTCTGCAACTGCCTCTGGGATTCAGAAGGAAAAATGTACGGAGATAAGTAACACAACAAGTCAAATACGAGATGTTTGATAACAGGACAAACTCTCTAAACAATAATTTGACCTGAGCAATGTACTAAAAAGAGCTATCTACAAATTATAGTATTATGCCCAATTCAGTACGTGACCAATCAATAAGGGAATGGCAAAGAGAAATGGTCTCCCCCCAAAAATACATGGGAGTTCTACAGTATGTCTAAAAAATGAAACAGTGGGACAAACACAGGAAATAATACATCTGATTATTCTCAATTTCAGGCACATTTTCAGCCAATGAGTGACAAAGAACTTGTGGAAGTAGCTGGCAGCCATTGTGAAAAATGTGCCTCTTACCAACACACATACATACACACAGATACCCCAGGACTGACCATGTTGTCACTTATATCCTCCATCTCCTGCCCTTGCCTATTGACTGCTCTGTACATGAGCCACTTGCCTCGAATCCATCGTAAAAACTGGAAGGACACCCGCGAAGGGTGTACCCTCAGCATGAACTCCCTGTCTCGCTGCATGCTGTCAAGCACTCCCTCTCTTCCCACCACACCCTTACTGTGCCCAGGACTCCAGAACTCCAGGGACAGAGATTTATAGATCCACAAGTTCGTTCCACAGCGGGTTTTAAGAAGAGTTCAGGTCGTTTGGAGGACAGGATATTACTCTCAGGATAGACTCTTGGACTAAGCTTCTTGCACACATTTCTGATGTTTCTCTCCCCAGTCTTCTGTCACAGCATGTCAGCCAACAATTGTCCACTGGCAGCCCATTCACGCACGCACATTGTTGTACGTCCACTGGCAGCCCATTCACGCACGCACATTGTTGCGCGTACGCAGGCGCAACACATAAAGTTAGCGTACCGTGCAGATCTCTGATAATCCTCTGGAGCTGGTTCTCCCCGACCGCAGCCCCGGTAGCCATGGCCCCACCACCCTCTCTCCGTGGCAACGGGGGAGGTCACGGGGTCACACCCAATCTGCTGAATCAGAGAATCAGAAACAGTCGGGAACAAAAGACTAGCGTGAATGTTCATTCACACTCGATCACAGACACACACACACACACACACACACACACACACACACACACACACACACACACACACACACACACACACACACACACACACACACACACACACACACACACACATACACACACACACACACACACACACAGAAACAAAAATATAAACTTTGTATCAAAGTTATTCCAAGTCTAATGATGATAATTTCATGATAATGAAATGTTAATTTGTGTGTGTGTGTGTGTGTGTGTGTGTGTGTGTGTGTGTGTGTGTGTGTGTGTGTGTGTATGTATATATATATATATATATATATATATATATATATATATATATATATATATATATACATGATATACGTTTAAATGATTGTGTTTTGCAGTTTTCATCATGTATATATATATATATATATATATATATATATATATATATATATATATATATATATACATGATATACGTTTAAATGATTGTGTTTTGCAGTTTTCATCATGTATATATATATATATATATATATATATATATATATATATATATATATATATATATATACATGATATACGTTTCAATGATTGTGTTTTGCAGTTTGGCTCAGCAACATGGAAGAGGGGATGTGTGTCAAATGTATTACAAAGGTTCGTTAACCACTTGAACCCTGTCTGAATCCCTATTCTGGGCATGTCATAATAGGCAAATATTTGGCAAAAATAGGCAACCATTCAATGAAAATAGACAATATATAAATGGTGCATCTATATAGCGCCTTTATCCAACATAGCGCTTTACAATGTGCATTACATTCACCCATTCACACACACATTCAACGACGGCGGAGGAAACCATGCAAGGCACCAACCTGCTCATCAGGAGCAACTAGGGGGTTCAGTGTCTTGCTCAAGGACACTTCGACACCAACTCTGGGGGAGCCCGGGATCTAAGCTGCCGCTCTGCCTCCTGAGCCACTGCCACTATGTCTGAATGCGCAGACAGAAGTAGCCGTTTCCTAGAAGAAAGAAACTAGAAGGCATTTGCAGAATCGGCCTCAGGTCTTAATGGGTTAAAACAAGACCTAAACTAGGAAAAACATCGCCAGCTATCACCTAAGCTGATTACATTATTCTAGTATAGGACTAAGGACACTGGGATGTATGTTCAGCTTAAAGCAAGGATATATTCAGATATAAATAAGCACGCAGTGGTCTCTGGAAACAATAGATAACACAAATAAGTCCGCTGGACTTATTTGTGTTATCCTTTTAGCCTTAATGTCTGAATGTACCTCATGCTGTTTACATTTCTGTCTAATAAAGTATTCAATCTTACCGTCACGGTGTCACCCACATTATGCCCAGATCCTTCTAGATAAAGTAGCTACAGACACTGTCTGACTCTGTGAAGGAAAGAAGAATGAGCCGTCCCGTGTTTCTTATGGGTCAGAGTTTGCCAGCCACACAACAACAGTGATCACAATGTGAGGGGGAAATTGCAAAGTTAGGAACAGTGGTGGAAAGTAACTAAGTACATTTTTTGGGTATCTTTTTTACTTTACTTGAGTATTTCTTACTACATCTCAGAGACAAATATTGTACTTTTACTCCACTACAATTATTTGAAAAATGTAGTTACTTACCTTGTAGATTTTGATTACAAAACATACATTACAAAACATACATTAACCACTTCAGCCCTATATACTGTACATTTCGGCCATTTGAAATACATTTTATACATTTGTAAACGTGTTAAATGGGACATTCTGCAAAATGAGTACTTTCTTCTTTTGTACTTTAAGTACATGTTGATACCAATACTTTTGTACCTTTACTCAAGTAAATTTTGAATTACAGACTTTTACTTGTAACAGAGTATTTCAACATTGCAGTATTGATACTTTTACTTGAGTAAAACATGTGAGTACTTTTCCCCCAACTGGTTAGGATCGTGGACTGGACAGCTGATTGCAGCTTGCTTGGTTGGTTTACATTCCATTTCGCAATGGCCCATTCCCATTACAAACAACAAAACAATACGAGTAAATATAACATTGGACATGTGTTATGTGCGATCACAACAATGTTGATTGTTGCTAAATATGAAGGAGTTAATATCGATGCTGGCTATAACTGCAAATATCATTAAAGTACTATTTGTTACAATGTTACACGCTATTATAATTTGACAGACACATTAGTTCATGTCATTGAGGTGTTATGGAAAATTAGCTACGGCGCAGCAACATAATACATTTTCTTTGTACACATAATTATGTTCATTATTTAGAAAAGAAAAGAAAACAACTTTGACATACTTTTTATAGACAACAGGCTGGCCCATCGATGTAGATAGTTTACATTGTGCATACAATCTTGCTGGCTGCGGAACCAGCCAATCACGTAGCGACATGTAAGGCTACGGCCAATGGCGAGAGGCGAATTGTTGGGGAGGCGGGGCAAAGAATCAACATAGTTTGGTAGTTGTTGCAGTGTTGTAAACAGTTGCGTCATGTGACCAATGGCAAAAGTATACTTCAAAGCATTGTTTGTCTCGTTTGATTATTGATAATTCATTTCTATAGACGTATAGGAATATCAATCTAAAGGGTTATGCAGTTCTTGCTACACCATGTAATTTATGATCAAACACCCCACCCCAAGCAGTGTGTGTGTGTGTGTGTGTGTGTGTGTGTGTGTGTGTGTGTGTCAGAGAGAGAGTGAGTGAGTGGGAGGTGTCACCCTTTATTTTCAACAATGTTTGTCTTTATTTATTGAAATAATAAAATAGAAAACGTGGACATTTGAGCTACAAAGTCAGAATTAGCCCACTATACTTAGACTAAGCCTATTTTTTAAATTATTATTATCTCTCTGTTGTTGCTATGACACCTAGTGACAAGTAGTAATTAACTATTAACAATGCAATAACTCTCACAGTTACTGATCCGAACAATCACAATGGAATTTTATATGTTGTGATGTTTTTTACTTGACTTTTATTTGAAAATATCTTTTGTTACACGTTTCTGTTGTGTGTGGCCTACAGGAATAGTGCTACCTTGGTAGAAGCAATTGGGGATCCAAATCAGTGGTGGAAAGTACATGTACTCAACCACTGTACTTAATGTGAAGACTGAACCAGACCAACACTCAGAGACAGTATGTTGAAAGCCTTAACTGGGCATTTATTTAGAATAATGGCACAGAGGTAATGGAGGAGGGTCAAAGGTCAAATAAACATAGGTTCTTCCCAATCAGGGTTTGTAGCCATGCACATTTCCATGTGTTTCAGACAGTCCATGCACATTGTCATGCGTTTCAGTCCATGTACTTTTCCCTCAGACTACAGAAGGGTCCTATGTTGCCTATAAAAGAAAAGGCTACATTAGCACTGTACGTCATTTTAAACAGCAAGAA
Source organism: Gymnoscopelus braueri (assembly GCF_963280865.1). Taxonomy (NCBI): domain Eukaryota; kingdom Metazoa; phylum Chordata; class Actinopteri; order Myctophiformes; family Myctophidae; genus Gymnoscopelus; species Gymnoscopelus braueri. The sequence continues at coordinate 37,288,128 of NC_137607.1, read as the reverse complement.
TATGGATGGAGAATAAGTGGAGGTTATCACTTACCGACTGGGGTGTGGTCCTCTTAGCTGTGCTCTGGCTCTGTCCCACTGTCTCTCCCCGTTGAGGTGCTTACTTGACAGGCGGTTGCGTGGCGACACTACATTACATACAAATTTGAGGAATTGTTTACTAGAGTATTTTCAATTTTCAGTACTTTTACTTCTACTCCACTCAGAGGCAAATATTGTACTTTTTACTCCACTACAATTATTTGAAAACATTAGTTACTAGTTACTTTGTAGATTTGAATTATTATATATAATAAATATATATTATATATAATATATTATAAAACATATATTAACCGCTTCAGCCCTATATTTAAACTTTAGCTATTTGAAAATAGCCGATGTACAAGCTCACAATGCAATGTGACTTGTTGTGAGCTTGTAGATCTGCTATTTTCAAAAGATTTTAATACATTTACACATATGATACCTTGTGAAATGGGATATTCTGGCATAATGAGTACTTTTACTTTTGGTACTTTAAGTATATTTTGATGCTTTTGTACCTTTACTCTAGTAAATTTTGATTATCAGACTTTTACTTGTAGCAGAGTGTTTCTACATTGCAGTATTGATACTTTTACTTAAAGGGATAGTTCACCCAAAAAAATACCTTTTTTTTATCGATTAGTCACCCCATGGAGGCTTGATTTCATGGATATTTTTTAGTTTTTGTCGCATTCGGCATTCCTAAGCCAATAATTTGATGACCGGCAGCGGTTCCGGTAGGAGACACAAAGAATGTCCTTTGTGTGTCTTACCGGAACCGCTGCCTACCAGTCCGCTGGTCATCAAATTATTGGCTTAGGAATGCAACAAAAACTTTTTTTTCCCCATGAATTCAAGTCTCAAGTCTAATCGATAGGAAAAAAAAGTCATTTTGGGGGTGAACTATCCCTTTAAAGCAGGGGTCTTCAACGTTTTCCCGCCAAGGACCCTCTAGCTGAGAAATAGATGAAGCAGGGACCCCCTACTCTATATTGTATAAAATGTAACATTTTTTTTTTACTTAGTCTGCTCTTTTTTCCCCTCTACACCTATAGCCTCTTTGCCAAAAATAGCCGATCTACAAGCTCTCAGCGCGAGGCGTTGAGAGCTTGTAGATCTGCTATTTTCGGCTAATGTTCTCCTCAGAAAAGGAATTCTAGGGTTCAAGTGGTTAATGTAAAAACTAAATCCTATCACACAAAGATTTGGCGGACCCCCTATAGTAGCTCTGGGGACCCCCTAGGGGTCCCGGACCCCCTGTTGAAGACCCCTGCTTTAAAGAAATGTTTCTTTTCCCACCACTGATCCAAATAAAGAGGAACAGATACCATTGTAACAGGTGAGCCAGCACAAGTCAAGGGAAGCGATCACATCCAACAGAAGGCCCCATCAGTCAACAGGGTAAGCTTCTTTTCAACATGACTGAGTTTAAATAAAATCCAGTAAAAATGTGTTCCTTACATGGAATGACTAAGAATCAAAACTGAAATGAAGTTTACTGCTTTATATTTTATATTATATATATATATATATTTTATGTTTTTATTGTTGCTGATTTTATTTAACATGTTCTTCAGTTTTATGTAAAGCACTTTGTAAATGTTGTTTGATAAATGCCTTATAACGTTTGTTATAATTATAATTATAATTATTATTATTATTATTATTATTATTATTATTATTATTATTATTATTATTATCTTCACACAAAAGCCTGTATTGATTAATTGATGAAAGCTAGAGGATATTCAGCCACCAGACTCCACATTCCATGGTTTATTGGTCGGTTTATAGCTGATGAAGTGTGAATCGGTTTGGTATGGTTTCATTAATCAATCTTAGTTATGGTTTAAGTCAGTGTCTATCAACCTTTTTTGTGCCAAGGCACACCTGGCATAGCCAAAAAATCCCAGGGCACACCTAGATATACGGTATATATAATTATATATATATATACGGTATATCTATATACACACACTAGGGGTGTGCCGATTTTCACATTTCACGAAACGATACGATACGATATTGGGCACACAACTTCGATACGATTTCGATACGATACGCACTTTTTTATCATGAAAATATATGGGGGAGAAAAAAAGCAAATGCAAACAAATATTTCTGTTTTTGCATTATTCAGACATGCAAACTTGTAGCTTTTCAGCTTCCACTAGCCGTTTTGAATCCAAATAGGGCAATAGTGTGACACCTGACCCGAAAAAAACCAGCATGTTGTCACCCTTTTCACCTCGGGGCTGTTTGCATGCCTGATTATTATTATTGTTAAAAAGAATAAAAAAAATTTTTTTTTTTTTTTTTTTTTTTCAAATTTTTTTTTTTTCAAACCTCCTTCAAACGGCGCGGCACACCTCAGCAGTAGCCCCGGCCCAAAATTGGGACGTTTGCCAGGGTTGATATACACTGGTTTAAGTTATGGTTTGGTGTGGCTTAATTACTTCATTTTAATTAAAGTTGGTGTAAGTAAAATAAAATACATATTTTGTTAAAAAGTCAAACCTGTATAATCATTGCTTTAGAAGGTTTGTTCAGTAACAGGGGTCTGCTCGTCTCTTCAGCTCTTTATTAAACAGAAAATTCAAGTTGGGTAAAAAAAGGTATCCAATCAGGAGAACTCTACAAAGGTCATTTATCAGCTTCATATTGACGGTGTTCCAGTTCCATTTCCCAGTCAACTAAGTATATACTGTAGGGTTTAAGTGGGACAATTATTTGAAGCCGCCCTTTTTTGAATTTGGTAAAGAAATGCAGATTTCATATTTTAGATGGGAATTCCCATTTTCAATGGGAAAATAGCTACTGCAATTGAGCAATTGAGATAATAAATATGTATTTATCACTGAATTAACAACAACACATTTGGTTGTCCAGGTTTCATTTCCAGATTCCAGGTAGCCATGAATGCGTCTTTGAATGAAAGTGAGGAACAAATATACGACGATGACTATGCAGACGAGGTCTGTGATAAAGGTGGAGTGGTCAAATTTGGTTCCATTGTCATCCCAGTCTTCTTCTCCGTTGTGATTGCCCTGAGCCTCCTGGGCAACTCTCTAGTCCTTGTAATCCTGGCATTGTATGAAAACCTCAAGTCCCTCACCAACATCTTTATCCTCAACCTGGCGATCTCTGACCTTGTGTTTACCGCCGGCCTCCCCTTCTGGGCCATTTACCACATCTGGGGCTGGGTCCTTGCAGAGAAACTCTGTAATATCGTGACCTTCATCTTCTTCACCGGGTTTTACAGCAGTGTATTGTTCCTGACCGTCATGACCATCCAACGCTATCTGGCCGTGGTCCATCCCCTGTCTGACCGTGGCGCGCAGAGGGTCAGCTATGGCGCCACTGTGTCTGTAGTGCTGTGGGTGGTCAGCATTGGAGCAGCTATGCCTTCCCTGCTCTTTACTTCTGTCATCACAGTCCACCACAATAAGGAAGTCTCCTTGGGATGTGAATTTGGGGACTCCCTGTGGAAAAGGGTAGGCACTTACCAGCAGAATATTTTTTTCCTTGCCGCGTTCGTAGTGATGGCATTCTGCTATACTCAAATACTGGGAAGACTTTCAAGGACAAAGTCCCACATGAAGAACAAAACTGTGAAGCTGATCTTTTGCATTGTGGCTGTGTTTTTCTTTGGCTGGATACCGTACAATGTGGTCATATTTCTTAAGATGCTGGCTGACGACTACCCACTGACACCTTTCATGGATTGTGAAGTAAGCATTCGGCTTGATTATGCCTTCTATGTGTGCAGACTCATTGCATTCTCCCACTGCTGTCTCAACCCTGTTTTTTACGCTTTTGTGGGTGTCAAATTCAGAAGTCATTTAAAGTCAATACTGCTTCGAATGAATCAAAGGTTCCATCGTCAAAGCCCAGCAGAGCAGCCACAAGTCAGGATGGCTAACATGTATTCACATGGATCAATGTATTAGTTCCTCTTCAAGAAATCACCAGTTACTGAAGAATCTCCACAAACCATTGTTGAATTAATTCATTTTCACTAGACAATTACAAAATTGGAGAACCCATTCAACATACCATAGGAGATTAAACAAGATAATTTGCATATGGTTGATTGACCATTCTTTTTTTTATTTTATTTTTATTTTTAAACTGTACAGAGATGTCGATAAGTGAACAACAGTGCTTGGCAGCTTTGTAGCAGCTGTGTGTATATGTAGCATACATTTTACATGAACTTAAAATGCTATTTACTTTAATCAAAGCAGTAATATTCATAAATATAATCGTCATTTTATTGTTTTGTAGCAGTAGATGTATAGCTTACTGTAGCTACTCAAATTGTTTACAGGTAGACATGAATTTGCCAAGTGACAATTTGAGGGCAAATTTGTCACGAAAAAAAGAAATACCGAGCAAATATCTTACAGCCACGCATTTATAAATGTATAGGCCTAGTCAAAATTTGGACTATGTCTTTAATGTTGTTGTTTTTTTTCTTCCTTTTCAGTATTTAAATAATTGAAGTATGCAATTTAGACAGATTCTTGAAGTTTAAATAATTGTTTTTCACAGGTTGCATTGAACATTCAAATTGTGTTTCTTTTAGATTTTGAAAATGCATAGTGATGTAGATAAGCGACAGTGCCTGTCAGCTTTATAGTAGTCCAACTACTGTACATGTAGCATAAACTTGGCATGAACTTTACCTGCTTTTTTACCATTAATTATTTGTGTTACAGTAGATGTATAGCTTACTTTTATCAACTCTAATCTTTTACAGGTAAACATAAACTTTCCATGTGACAATTTGAGACTATTTTTGCTTTTGTCAGAAAATAAATCTCACAGAATATAATTCATTGAAGTTTACAGTTTAGACAGATTCTTGAAGTGTATATCACTTAACTAACCCAACTAACCCATTTAAACCAACCCTAACAAACTGTATCCTTAATAGTCAAATTTAAAATGAAAGAAAGAATGTGTTGTGAAACAAACATGAACAAAGCCAGGCATTAAAGCTCCTTTGAAGCCATCCACATCCCGAATTAATCAATGAATTGTTATGTCCTTGCACGTGCTTTATGAGTTGTATACATGCAGTGGACAATAGAAGCCCTGCTACTGTATAACAGCCCGAGCAGACTGGCAAGCGCTTGAAGGGTTTCACTGCCCAGGTAGGGCTCAAGGCCTAGGAAGAGCTTTTTCCCAGTGGCTGTCAGAGCCCTAATCATGGATTTGTAATTAAAAAAAAAGAAGGAAAAAAAAGAAACTGCATTTATCTTTAAATAACCATGCTTGTTTTGCTCACACAGTTAATATGCACTATAATGTATACTATTTGAGCCTATACTCCACCCAATTCTGTACATTCCCCATTGCTGCTATAAGAGTTTTTTTCAAGAGGGTTAGTGTGGGTCTTACCTGCTCATTTCAAATATATTTTTATCATATCTTTTATTACAGTCCAGTCCAGTATTATCTTTAGGCCTATTATTATCGTGTTGCATAATGTATTACTGCTAATAGCACAGTCTTGCAGAACATGCAACACCAACATTACGCTGCTTGAACTGTACTTGTATTAGTGACAAAAATAAATCCCTCTTGAAACTTGATTCTTGAGATGTCTGCAGCTGTCAAGTGCAAAGTTGACATTTTGGCCTGAGGGCGGGTGGCACTATAGAGAAAAGGTCATGGGTCAACGAAATGGTTAGGGTTCATCGTCCGGGGGACCATGGCCAAATCCCATTACTCATTTTTATGCCACCCTGCATTCGATCAAGTCGATTGAGTTCCGCCATCTTGAAGGACTTTCCATTCATTCATTCAGGGTCTGCATAACAGTGGTACTCCATTCCAGAAAGACAAACAGCCTTGTGAGTGAGTGAGTGTGCAAAATCTTAAGTTTGGGTGAAAGGTTGGTAAAGTGTGGGCTCGTGCTCACACGGACTCCTGCATCATAAGACTGTCTCCTGTCCAAGGTAGATGTTTGGTTTCCCACACGGAATCTTGGTGCCGTGACGCAGATCAGGTTTCACAGTGAGTGGAGTAGCCACCTGAGGCCAAAGGGTTTGATTGATTGATTGATTGAATACTTTGATGTTTTTTACTGACTAGTTACGAACACGCCGAATGGATGACACAACTAGAAAAAGTGCCCCTCAGAGCACAGGTCTCCGCCAGGTCAGGTAGGTTAGTGTGGGCCAGCAATGGATCGGACGGATCAGTCTTGATCACTTGACTAAAGAGATAATATGTACCGATTTGCGTGATGTTTGGACAACATTTGTAGGAGTAATATTTAAAAAAAAGTTCTGCAAAAATTGGCCTCCTGGCGGCGATATAATAAGGGCAATGTTGAAAGGATGGCATTTGTTTCTGAATTGGCATCCAGGGAGTGTGTGTGCACAGTTTTTCTGCGATCAAGCCAACGGTGCCGGAGATTAGCTGTTCACAGACGGAGGGGGCGACGGACGGACACACACACGGACGGATGGACGGACGGACGGACGGACGGACAAGGTGCAAAACATAGTCTTGGCCATGCCTTTCGGCCTGGCGGAGACAAAAAGCCAGAGGCTTGTTTCCATTGTGGTCCATTCAACATTCAACACAAAACAATTGGACAAAAACAACAGTGCAACAAAAAAACAACTACACAACTATAGAAAAGCAATAGGCCTATATACAGATTAATTCATGATAAGGGGAAGTAGTACCAGCTCATAAGTCTAATATCTCCCCTGGCCAAGGGCGAGTGTGTGTTACACTCAAAGCACCACAGAAACAGGATCTTTGACTATACTGGATCTATTGTGGTAGTAGTGACACACACACACAAAAAGAAAAAAAAGCACAGAAACTTTGACATCTTGTTATAGAAAAAAAGAGGTGCAGAAATGTTAATGATGTTGAATCGTAAATAAAGGAAAAAGAAAGAAAGATATAATAATACATACATACTGTAGGTAGGATACAGTATTACTTGGACCACTGACATTCTGTTATTATTAGTTTTTTAAATAAATATAATATAATAGTGGGCTCTAGGAGAGTGCCCACTCATGTTATTTCCACTATTGAGTATATATTTATTCTTTGGGAATGACAGGGATTTTTTGAATCTCTTTAAAATGTTTTATACTTTTTCAATATTGAATTTTAAGTTTAAAATTGTATACAGGAGGTCAATGGAGAGGTAAATAATATCTGGACGTATATGACGTTACAGCATGCCCACAGGAACAGTACCAGACTAGTCATGGTGTTGTGTTGTTGTTAAGGTTACAACCATTGTCCTGAATGTCGGTAGCACAACCAAGGAGATGATCGTGGACTTCTGTACACAAAGGCAGGGGGTATTACACGTCTCTCTCTGATCAAAAGGGCACCAGTGGAGAAAGTGAGCATGCATATCACAGAAGACCCAACTTGGAGAATGCGCGCAGAGACCGAGGCAAAGAAGGTGAGACAGCATCTCCACCACTTCAGGCTGCTGAGGAAATTCTTCAATCCTTCAACTCTGCTACAACCCAGCTCATCCTGACGGGGGCCACCACCGTATGGTATGGAAATAGCCACTCCCAGGATCTGTGAGTGGTGTGGTTGGCCAGCTCCCTCCCATCCCTGCTGCACACTTACAACGGTGGGTGCTTGGGTAGGGCTAAAAGGATTATGACGGAACACCCCAGTAACGGACCATTTGTGACAATGCGGATTGGCAAGGGCTTGATGTGTCTCACAGCCTGGGACATAAAAAAAACTGCACTCGTCTATAAATAACCATGTACGCTTTGCTCACACTGTTACTTGCATTAATGTACATATAAGCGTACTCGATGCATATATGCATATATCTTACCTCGTGGCGCATCCTAAAATTGCCTAGATATATTATAATCCCCCTAATTCTGCAAATTCCACAATGCACATCCTCATTGCAGCTAAGAGGGTTTTTAAAGAGGGTTAGCCTGTATTACGTTATTTTTAACCTTTTTTGTTTTACATTTTTAAATTTTAATTTCTTATTTTTATTTTATTTTTCATTTTATTTCAATACAGTCCAGTATTATCTTATTATTATTATGTTGTTTTATATTGTATTGCTGTTGTTAGCACCGTTTGCAGAACATGCCACACAAACATTTCACTAGCCTACTTGCACCTGTATGAGTAGTTAGTGACTAAACCCCTCTTGATCCTTGACTTTTTCAGATCCAATATGACAATATGTTACATTTGGTTGGAATATAATGTGCATTATGCAATTTTGTTCCTGTGCACAATTAGTACTGTATTATTTTAGGTTAGATCCGGCTGCTCTAGTTGAGTGAGTTTTCGTGGCTGTGTTCTCCATCCCAAACAGTTTTTATTGGTCGAGATCTGCATGCTGCTTTGTGCACGTTCCTGGAATACAGATATTATGATACAACATGGATGATGGGAAATTTATACAACATCTTTATTAAGAGTGGGGACAACACAGTAGCCTTTTTACCTGTGACCTCGCTTAGCTTCTGATGCACTTCATATTTCAGGATTGTTTAAATAATCAAACTGTATAGTGACACCCTAATCTAGTGGCTGTTCTTACAGAAGGAAGGGACTGGGTCTCACATATTTAAGGGAGACCTATGAGGCAATATCTAAAGGAGACAGCTGTGTATGTATGTGTGTGTGTGTGTGTGTGTGTGTGTGTGTGTGTGTGTGTGTGTGTGTGTGTGTGTGTGTGTGTGTGTGTGTGTGCGCGCGCTCACGCACGGTCGCGCTGTTGCTTGATGAAGCAGAGATATTCCTCTAATCTCATTATTACATTTATTAATTAGTTGTTTACACTCGCTAGTTAATTTGATTGGTTGGACTAGTGTCATATATGCTAGGGGACAGTTGTATGTCAGGACAGTTTCGGGGACAATTTTGTTGCCAGTTTGCTTACTCGCTAGCTGTCAGGAACCAGTGTAACATCTAGGGTCTATCAATAGGAAGTAATTTTTTATTTTCCAGCTAAATGGCTTAATCCTCTTCTCCTTCATCCTCTCCCTCACCCTCAATGGAGTCCATTCCAACTTCCTCATAATCCTTCTCTAAGGCTGCCATGTCCTCTCTGGCCTCAGAGAACTCTCCCTCCTCCATACCCTCACCTACGTACCAATGAACAAAGGCACGCTTGGCGTACATCAGATCAAACTTGTGGTCAAGCCGAGCCCAGGCCTCAGCAATAGCAGTGGTGTTGCTCAACATGCACACAGCCCTCTGGACCTTGGCCAGATCTCCACCAGGTACTACGGTGGGGGGCTGGTAGTTGATGCCAACTTTGAAACCAGTTGGGCACCAGTCCACAAATTGGATTTTACGGTTTGCCTTGATGGTGCTGATGGCAGCATTGACATCTTTGGGCACAACATCACCACGGTATAGAAGGCAGCAGGCCATGTACTTTCCGTGGCGAGGGTCACATTTCACCATCTGATTGATAGGCTCAAAGCAGGCATTCGTGATTTCTGCAACTGTGAGCTGCTCGTGATAAGCCTTCTCAGCAGAGATGACAGGGGCATAGGAAACCATAGGGAAATGGATACGGGGATATGGCACCAAGTTGGTCTGGAACTCTGTCAGATCAACATTAAGAGCTCCATCAAAACGAAGGGAGGCTGTAATGGAGGACACAACCTGACTAACAAGCCTGTTGAGGTTGGTGTAGGTAGGACGCTCAATATCAAGGTTCCTACGGCAGATATCATAGATGGCCTCATTATCCACCATGAAGGAACAGTCAGAGTGCTCTAGGGTGGTGTGGGTGGTCAGAATAGAGTTGTAAGGCTCCACCACTGCAGTGGACACCTGAGGAGCTGGGTAGATGGAGAACTCCAGCTTGGACTTCTTGCCGTAGTCAACAGATAGGCGTTCCATCAGCAAGGAGGTAAAACCAGCACCAGTTCCACCTCCAAAGCTGCGGAAGATCAGGAAACCCTGAAGACCAGTGCACTGATCAGACAGTTTGCTGATCCTGTCCGACACCAGTTCAATGATCTCCTTGCCAGTGGTGTAGTGTCCACGGGCATAGTTGTTGGCAGCATCCTCTTTGCCACTGATCAACTGCTCAGGATGGAACAATTGTTTGTAGGTCCCACAGCGCACCTCATCAATGACAGTAGGCTCCAGATCTACAAAAACTAATCTGGGGACATACTTTCCAGCCCCAGTTTCAACGAAGAAAGTGTTGAAAGAATCGTCTCCTCCTCCGATGGTCTTATCACTGGGCATTTGTCCATTGGGCTGGATCCCATGCTCCAGACAATAGAGCTCCCAGCAGGCATTGCCAACTTGGACACCAGCCTGGCCGATGTGGATGGAGATGCACTCACGCATCTTTGTATGATTTAGTCACGCTTGACGGACACAGATTCTCTTTCAACTGGGTTCCCTCTGTCCGTCTGTTTGTTTCTTCTCTCTCACCTTATAACCCTCTGTGTCCTCGTCCCCTGACTTTATATCTAATTATTCCTCTACACTTAGTCCTCAATTTTGATTTGTAAATGACATGTTGATGTTTAAATGCTTTGTAACACATTATGTAGAGCTGTTGTCCGACGTCATACACAACACAAACCATTGCCTAACAATACTGATTTGCAGGGGAGTGTCCTGAATTTGTCATTGTACGCCCATGGAGTACTGGCCAGCACCGTGACTTACCGTGACACTTAGTCACCTGTGTGAACCCATAGTCATATTGTACAGGCTATTTGTATTGCTACGATATTTGGCAGTACATAAGTCCCCTAAAACTTAACGCCCAATAATAGGATAAGAAAGAATTATACGAAAAATAAGAAATTAGGCCATGTCATCAAACTCCTTCAGTTTTGCTACATTGCTCTCTCGTTGTTCACATATGGGAAACAGCGCCCTCTGGCGATGATACAGAAGCTTCACATTAACTCCCTCGGACTAATCCCATTGGTCCGGTGGGCCATCTGACGCATTTCCGGAGTCCCTCCCCCAGAGGTAACAAAAGGACCCGGAAAGCGGATGTTCGTTCTCTTGGCTTCCTTCTGCCTACGGTGAAGGAGCTACACGCAATCTACAAATCAAGAAAGAGATCTGCGGGTCATCAAACTCTAAAGCGACGGGTAAGATTCTCGGTCCACTGAGTTCCCCAGACCTCCTTCTCTCCCTCCTATCCCTGCTGTGTTTTTTCTGGACGAGGAAAGCACAGCCCTTCTCAAAAACGCTAACCTAGCCAACTAGCCTTGTTAGCACCGCTAGCAGGTAGCGGCCTAGTTCGTTTTCTTCAACTCGTGGCGGCTATTAGCCTAGCTCGCCACCTCCTCTCCATGGCTCGACGCCGTCCCGCCGTCTCTGACCGCCAGGATTTCCCCCTGCGGCGGTGCGGCTCCCGTTCCTGCCCCCAGCTCCTGGACGAGTGGGACACACACAGCCACTGCGTCTCCTGCCTGGGTCTCGCCCACGCTGAGGACGCCGACTACGAGCTACATCCAAGATGCCTCGAGTGTGCCTTTTTCAGCTCCTCCGAGTGCAGGAACCGTTTCCACGAGGCCCGAAGCCTTTTCCAGCCTCCACGGGGCCTGTACGAGGACCGCGAGGAGCAGCGCGGCGGGGACCGCCACTACTACTCCTCCCGGCGATCTGCGGACCGCGCACCCAGCCTAGCTGCCGGCCGGGAGGACACCTCTCGTCGGCATCGCACTTCAGCAGCAGCCGGCTGCGCAAGGGCTCTGGAACCACCAGAGCGGCACCGTTCCTACACAGAGAGCGGGTCGAGGCCTACCCAAGCTCCCCGCTCTCGTTCTCCTACAAGGGGTGACAACGTGAGTACCGAGCCCCGCGTGGTTCCCGCGTGGAACCCCCCCCACCCCACCCGGTGGCCACACCGAGCAGCGTGCGGCCTCCCACTACTCTTCCACGCCGGGGAGCGTCGTCTCGGCCGGCGACTACGAGGCTGATGACGACGTCCTCACCTCCTACCAGACCCAACAGCACGACGACGAACGGGACTACCTGGTCGTCAACGAAGTCGAAGGGGACGGGGAGGTCGTCCTACATGACGCCCACGCCGCGGACCGCGGCCCCCCGACCCAACCCCAGCGGGGACCACCCACACTGCCCTTGTTCACGCCGAGGCGCTTACAGCCTACAACAGTGCCCCCCCACCGGCCGAAAGAGGTGAGCTCTCCCTTCTGGAGCTTTATAAAACAGCCACCGTCAGGTGTGGCCTCAAGTGGCCGGGCGACGAGATTAACGAGACCCCCGCTAACACCTCAGAGTTTCAGGGACTCGACTCAGTGGAGGAAAAAGTCGCCAAGAAAAGAAAACTTCCCCAGGCGAAGGGTTTCGGTGCGGCCCTCTCCTCGTCATGGGACGCTCCTACGGCCCCCGACGCTGATCCCAGACGGCTACGGTTCGACATCGACTGTGCAGGTGTGGGCGAACTGGGCCTCGGCCCCCCCCCCACCCATGGATCGCACCTTGGCCCTCTCCCTTCTCCACAGCCAGCCCCGTGGCCAGAAGACACCCTTCTCCACGGTGAAAGACCCGCCTGTCTTCACCAACGAGAAGGACATTGCTGGCTCCACGGCCACTAAAGCCGTCTACAAGGCATCGACGTCGGGCGCCAGGGCACTCAACGCCGCCACTCTTCTGCAGGGCTCCTTGAAGGTGCTTCTGGGCGAGGCGGGATACTCCGCCACATCCGAGCAGCTGGCCGAGATGCGGCGCCTGACTCAAGAAATGATCAACCTGAATAAACACTCGACAGAGTGGACTGGCAGAGTGCTGGGACTCAGCAAAGCTGAAAGCGCGGAAAGCTCAGGATGAGGCTGCCTTGTCCTGCATCCAAGCTCCTTCCAGGGCGCCTCCCCCCAGACCCCAGTCCCGTCCAGTCTTCCTCCGCTCCACCTGCTGCCAGAGAACAGCGGGACCGGAGGGAGGACGACCGCCCACGCCCCCCGCAGAACCGGCCCAGCCAGAGAGGCTCCAACAAGGGTCGCGGTGCCAGGCGGGGTAAATTACATTGTCACTCCCTGCATGGAAAGCAGGGAAGTTTTCTCCCCCGGTTCCCTCTCCCCCCAGACGGGGGATCCGCACCTGAATCTAGTGGCCACGGGCCTCATTTACGGGTCACAGAGGAAGAGGAGGAGATCTTCACCGGAGCTGGCGGAGGCGACGGAGGATCGCTCGCCGAGCACAGAAAAGAAGATGCGACACGCACACACACATGTCAGAGTAGAATACCTGAATGTGCATGCTATTGTGTCTCCTGCTGTTATTGTTGCCAATGTTGTGCATTTACCAAATGTTTGTGTATTAAAGAACAACAAAAAATTGCAACAAAAAACTGCCGAAATGAAAATGAGCCGGAGATCACGACGGACCCCCTTCGGGGGGGCAATGGTGGTCTCCGGACGGAACAAAGGCTTTGTGGCGGGCCAAAACCGTCACATGCTACATGGGTCACGCCAAAATGTTCCTTGGTCCACCAGAAGGCGCCACAAGGTAAAACAAAGCCAAACTATTGTCGCAATGACAGCGGGGGCAGCCAAAACAGCCCGCCTCCGCTGTACAACACGTGTCGCTAACCAAGATGGCGGCCCCCCCTTACAGACACGTGTCCTTGATACGCCTGGGCAGGCTGCACATGCACCCTTTTCAGAGATAGGTGGGCTCCATCGGGATCCCGGTCACTCAGGGTTTTCGCCGGGTAACGGTGTCCGCAGCGTGCATACAGTCCCTTCAACAATGGAAAGTAATCTCTTTCCTGTCAGAGGGCGTTCCAATGGGGAGGATCATCTCCAGGAAGATGATAACCACCGACGCCAGTCTGACAGGATGGGGCACCACCTTCGAAGGCAGAATGGCCAGGGGTGTGTGGGACCGCAGTATGAGGGCGGCCCACATCAACTACTTGGAGTTGATGGCAGTATTTTTGGCGTTAAAGCACTTCAGACCCCACATCAGTGGATGCCACGTTCTGGTCAAGACGGACAATACCACGACCATGGCCTACATCAACAAGCAAGGAGGCCTGCGGTCTCCTACCTTGGACGACCTGGCACGGAGGTTGATACTATGGTGCAACACGCACCTGGAGTCAATCAACGCCTCTCATGTACCTGGACTTCTGAACAGGGGAGCCGATCTTCTGTCCAGAGGCAAGACTCATTTTTCAGAATGGTCTCTGCACCCCGCGGTCGCGAACCAGATCTGGGTCAGGTTCGGGCGGCCCCGGGTGGACCTGTTTGCATCAGAGGAGAACGTGAAATGCTCGCTGTTTTTCTCAATGAAAGGCCAGGCTCCGCTGGGTTTGGACGCCCTGGCGCACGAGTGGCCGGGGGGGCTACTTTATGCGTTCCCTCCACTGGAGCTGATCCACCCCACTCTGGAACGGATCAGGCTCCGGGGCCTGACGGTGCTGCTGGTGGCTCCAACATGGGGCACTTGGAGGTCGGAGATAGCTCCCCTCCTATACGAGCGACCTTGGCCCCTCCCACTGAGAGAGGACCTGCTGCAGCAGGCGGGGGGCGAACTTCATCATCCCAGACCCGCAGACCTAGATCTGTGGGTCTGGCCCGTGAGAGGGAAAACTTGACTGCGACTGGACTTCCACCTAGAGTGGTAGCTACTATTCAGGCCGCTAGAGCACACTCCACTAGGTCTGTCTATGGAGCTAAGTGGGGTGTGTTCGAGGAGTGGTGTTTGGAACGGTCCCCGGTTGTGGTCCCGTTCCAGGCTTCGGTCGCAGACATCCTGACAGGATAGGTTGGATCTGGGAAACGCTTTCTCCACAATCAAAGTGTACTTGGCGGCCATCTCGGCCAACCATGTTGGTTTCGATGGGAAAACCGCAGGGAAACAACCACTGGTGTGCCAGTTCATGAAGGGCGCGTTGCGTGAACATCCTGTCTCCAGGTCTTTGTTTCCCACGTGGGACTTGGTCCTGGTGCTCGACTCACTCTCTCGTCCTCCTTTTGAACCATTGGAGACGGTGGAACCAAAGTTCCTCACGCTCAAGACAGTACTCTTGATTGCGCTGACAACAGCTAAACGGGTGAGCGATATACATGCCCTATCGGTAGTTCCGGAGTGCATGAGGTTTGCTGGTGATAACAGTAGGGTTGTTCTTAAATCCAACCCGGCGTTCATCCCCAAGAACCACCTGGCGGTGGTAACGCCGACCGAGCTGGTGGCTTTTCATCCGCCTCAGTTTGCCTCAGAGGAGGATCGGAGGCTGCACTGTCTCTGTCCAGTGACCGACCCAGCCAGCTGTTCGTTTCACTGGGCCCCGGGCCTGGGGGAAAGGCGGTGATTAAGTCTACGCTTTCCCGCTAGATTGTGGAGGCTATTCGCCTGGCGTACACTAGTAGGGGAGCCCCAGTGCCTGACGGCCTGAGAGCGCACTCTACTAGGGGTGTATCGACGTCCTGGGCCCTCTTCAGAGGGGTGTCCATTCAGGACGTCTGCACGGCAGCGAGTTGGGCGTCGCCTTCGACTTTCGCTGCTTTCTACAGCCTGGACGTGGCGGCGTCTTCCATGGCGCACGCAGTCCTGGGTGTGGCTTCCACCTGAAGGTGGGTAGGTGCATAGAACGGCCGTAGGATCTGTTCATGCCCCTGTACTTTAGTGTATGATAGGCCGACGTCTGGGCCTTAGATTAATAAGGCGGACTTCGGTCTCTCAGGGCCCTCCCCCCACTAGAATAGACAGGCTATGCCTGCTTTTTAGTTTATAAGGCAGACTTCGGTCTGTCAGGGCCCCACTTATTTTCCTGTTCCTTACCCCAGACCCGGTGGGTCTGGGGGCGCTTGGATGCCAGGGGGCCACGTCCCGGGGGGGGGGGGGGGGGGGGCGTGGCCCTGGCGCCTAGGCGCTGGGGCAGGTATTGTGGTATCTCGATTTGTAGATACATTCCGGGGGTTTATATCTCCCATATGTGAACAACGAGAGAGCAATGTAGCAAAACTAAGGGTTACTTCCGTAACCCCGGTTTTGTAAATTTCGAACGAGTTGTTCACAGAAACACCCTTCTTTTTGCTAGGCAGAAGGAAGCTGGTGTGAACGAGAACGAACATCCGCTTTCCGGGTCCTTTTGTTACCTCTGGGGGAGGGACTCCGGAAATGCGTCAGATGGCCCACCGGACCAATGGGATTAGTCCGAGGGAGTTAATATGAAGCTTCTGTATCATCGCCAGAGGGCGCTGTTTCCCATATGTGAACAACTCGTTCGCAATTTACAAAACCGGGGTTACGGAAGTAACCCTTAGTTTTGGAGGGGTTTCCTGTTGATCTTTGGGGTTTTGCGGGTTTGATTCAAAGAGTTGAAGCATTTGGGGATAGAAACAAGCAGATGTATATAAGATTTTGGTAACATAGACCCGACCAATAGGAGATTCCCAGTAAATAAATTAAGACTATCAGCCAAGGCAACAATGTTCACTTTAAAAAAGGGTAGAAAATGCAACTCCAAGACATGTGAATTCATAATGGACAACCCTGAGCTGGAACAAATGGCTTGGTTGACCCGAAATGTCCAAGTCCAGTGAGACCACCACCTCGGATTCCTCAGAAGGCGGTGAGTATAAAATGTTAAGCAGACGCCTAATATTGAAGTAAAAGTGCCACTCCTCATAAAGTCTGTTTGTTTGATCCAAATGATCAGAGCCAAGATTTGACTTTTTAATCAGAATTTAGGAGGGATATCCATGGGTTTTATTACAGATGAGGATCGCTGCTGGAAAGCTGTTACAACAGGATAAAAGAACGAGACAGGCCACGTGCTTCTTTCTCCATTCAGCCACACTCATATTTTCTTTGTTTCTGTATCTTGTCAAAAGACATTTACAAAGTTACAATCTCATGCTTTCCAGTAAAATACCTTTTCAGTTGCTTTCATCTCCAAAACAAAACAATAACAAAAAAAAAACTGCATGGAATGCACATTTGCTAGGTTCTTCAAAATTCCCATAATGTCACTCATAGTGCACATAAAGAAACTAACCAATGCTAATATTACTTGTTAAATAATAATACATAAGTTGACAGCTTGGAAAATCTCTTAAAGTGCTTGACATGACCAACAAAATAAACATTTACTCACAATACAAGGTTCTCTAAGAACACAGATCTATGAATCAAACAAACACAAAATATAATGTTCTGGAGCCAAAACAAAATCTTTATCACAGACAAAAACACACTGCAGTACAAAGGGAATTAATACTGTTTGGTCACAAAAGCACCTAAATATACAACTACCCATACACAAATTGATCTCACTTCAAGTTAAAGGCATACTAGTAACTTTGCCCTGTGTTTACAAAACAAAATACTATATAAAACATTTTACCCATCATTTCCCTCTATACCAGCATCTACTTTCACTGTTGTTTTGGTAGGGATGTATTTGGGCGATACCTTTTGAGAGCTTCCAGCCAATAACAGCGCAAGGGTGTGTCCAAAGGATTCCATTTCAAGCATCCGGGTTTGTTAATGGAAATGCAAGCGAGGGAGCGAGCGCCCGCCCCGCCCCCTCTCTCTCTCGGACAGAGAGGGGGGGGGAGGGGGGGTGCAAGTTTGAATCCTTGTTTACATACATACTACATTTAACAAAAAAAACTGGATAACTCAGCGGAATGAGTAAGTGAAATCAGTCCGTACAGAATCCTTGGGAGAGAAGTAAATCGCTACACTGCCAACTCTGGCAACAATGAGAATACCCCTGTGTGTAGTTTTATAAAGAAACCTTGTAGAGACTACCTGACCAGTATGGCTCCAATCTGGGAACCCATCGCCAAATAAAAAGGAAAAACAGCGCCCTCTGCTGTTTTTTACTCTTTCACTTGGCTCTGGGGGTGCTATACGGTGTCTGCCTTCAGCGCTCCACTTCCGGTGGTGCGACTATGTTTTCATTCACACTAACAATATTTCTCCACGGAACACTAACACCAATTCTCCCAAAGAACATGGATAGTTTTGGTTATAAGCCCACTTGTTTCTATGAGATCCCCTATACCATCAATTTTAAATTATGAATAATGAATATGGCAACAATATTAACATTTGTTGATCCCACAAAAAGTTAGGTAGAATAAACAGATAATGGACAAAGAATGCTATCAAATAAAACAGGCCACTGATGAAACCCCAGACTAAATCACTGTAATGACAGGCAGCAAAATAACAAAATAGTGATACAAATGACAAAGCCTGGCCATTGAGATAAAAGTGCCTACTCAGGGCCCATTAAACTAAAGATGTGACAATCTAGTCCATAAAGAATATAAATGACATGGCAGGATAAAGTGAGGTTTAGAAATAATAAATATTGGCCTATATACCACCTCCCACTACAAGGGGAAGCATGACATCCATAAGGCGTGCCTGTACTCCAGAAACAATCAATTTAAAAGCAAATATAATAATAATAATAATAATAATAATAATAATAATAATATTAATAATAATAATAATAATGATGATAATGATAATAAAGGGCCAGCTCTGTAGGTAAGCCAAATATATCATTAAAAGGGGTTATCAACAAAGACTAAAAAGAACGAACAAAAAACTAAAACTGAGTTATATGCTGGTATATATAGTTGTTTGTTGTAGACTAAATTTACCTTTTGAGGCCCTCTTTAGAGAGGCCCTCAGGCCTCTCTAAAAGAGGGTACATAAACATTATCTTGCGTTGTGTATATTGTTATTAAAAACAAAATAAAATAAAAAGCAAATTTTGTTGTGGATATTGTTATCAAATATAATATATAATATAAAGGTTAGTTACTGTAGGTTAGATATTACTTTGACCACTAACATTCTGTTTTCATTATTTTTTTGTAATATTTTAGTGGGCTGACTCTAGGAGAGCGACCACTCATATGTTGTTTCCACTATTTATTATAATATAATTATTATTTAAGTTTATTAATTTATTCTCCCCAAAACGTTAGATCAGTACAGCTCCTTCATACTTTCACCTAGCGGTTGCTATCTAACTTTGAGAAGGTTACACATTTTGAAATATTAACTTTTTCTAACTTTAATATTGTACTGGAAAGTCAATGGAGAGGCAAATAACACCATAAATGGAGTTATATATGCACACACACAGCGCACTTACAGTATGCAAGGGATCCTGGGCAGGGCAATGAGAGAGAAATAAACAGGTCTTTGCCTGCTTAACTGGTGGTCAGTCACCTCTCATAATGTAATGATGATCTACGGTCAATCAATAGGAAGTCATTTAAACATTTTTCGACTAAATGACTTAAACCTCGTCTCCTTCTCCTTCTTCATCCTCTCCAGCATCAAGGGACTCAAGTCCAACTTCCTCAAAATCCTTCTCTAGGGCTGCCATGTCCTCTCTGGCCTCAGAAAACTCTCCCTCCTCCATGCCCTCACCTACGTACCAATGAACAAAAGCACGCTTGGCGTACATCAGATCAAACTTGTGGTCAAGCCGAGCCCAGGCCTCAGCAATAGCAGTGGTGTTGCTCAACATGCACACAGATCTCTGGACCTTGGCCAGATCTCCACCAGGTACTACGGTGGGGGGCTGGTAGTTGATGCCAACTTTGAAACCAGTAGGGCACCAGTCAACAAACAGAATTTTACGGTTGCCCTTGATGTTGGCAATGGCAGCATTGACATCTTTGGGGACCACATCACCACGGTATAGCATGCAGCAGGCCATGTACTTGCCGTGGCGAGGGTCACATTTCACCATCTGATTGATCGGCTCAAAGCATGCATTGGTGATTTCAGCGACTGTGAGCTGCTCGTGATAAGCCTTCTCAGCATTGATGACAGGGGCATAGGAAACCATAGGGAAATGGATACGGGGATATGGCACCAAGTTGGTCTGGAACTCTGTCAGATCAACATTAAGAGATCCATCAAAACGAAGGGCAGCTGTGATGGAAGACACAACCTGACCAATGAGCCTGTTGAGGTTGGTGTACGTAGGGTTCTCAATATCAAGGTTCCTACGGCAGATATCATAGATCGCCTCATTATCCAGCATGACAGAACAGTCAGAGTGCTCTAGGGTGGTGTGGGTGGTGAGAATGGAGTTGTAGGGCTCCACCACTGCAGTGCACAACTGAGGAGCTGGGTAGATGGAGAACTCCAGCTTGGACTTCTTGCCGTAGTCAACAGACATACGCTCCATCAGCAAGGAGGTGAAACCAGAGCCAGTTCCACCTCCAAAGCTGCGGAAGATCAGGAAACCCTGAAGACCAGTGCACCCATCAGCAATTAGGCGGATCCTGTCCGACACCTGTTCAATGACCTCCTTGCCAACGGTGTAGTGTCCACGGGCATAGTTGTTGGCAGCATCCTCTTTGCCAGTTATCAGCTGCTCAGGATGGAACAACTCTCTGTAGGTTCCATAGCGGATCTCATCAATGACAGTGGGCTCCAGATCTAAGAAAACAGCCCTGGGGACGTACTTCCCAGCCCCAGTCTCATAAAAGAAGGTGTTGAAAGAATCGTCTCCTCCTCCAATGGTATTGTCACTGGGCATTTGGCCATTGGGCTGGATCCCATGCTCCAGACAATGGAGCTCCCAACAGGCATTGCCAACTTGGACACCAGCCTGGCCGATGTGGATGGAGATGCACTCACGCATCTTTGTATGAAAGAGTCAGGGTTGACCGATACAGGTTCTTGCTTGTCTGTCTCCTTCTCTATTTTTATCCTCACCCTAGCTCTCTATCAGTATACTGTAGCTCACTAAATGTATTTTCATGCTACAACACACCTTATGTAGGCTGATGGAGCTGTGGTTTCTGACGACACACAACACAAACCGTTGGTTAATGACACCAACCTGCATAGGTGTGTCCTGACTTTGCCATTATGACCAGGGATTGCTGGCAAGGCAAAAATGAATAGAATGAATTTCATGTAATCTTCCCCCCAGTCTGTGATTTAACTTCGACATTCTTATGTAATTTCTCCCTTATATGGCACTTGTCACCAATAGCACCCAGCTTCTTGTCACAGCTCCTGTAGTTTGGCCTACTAGGGCCTGTGTGTGTATTCTCCTGTCTGTCTTTGTCCTGCTGAGTAATTTGGGGTGCCAATCAGGTGCATTGGGAGCACCTGGCCGGTGTTCCCAGTGAGCACTATAAAATGCTGGGTGAGAACAGCAGCATTTGGTCTTTAGTTTAGTCTTTGGTTTGCATTATCCAACACTACATTTTCCACACATCCATACATTGCTGACACTACTGATTCCATTGAACACCATCCATGCCATTCTTTGTTATGTTTGAGTTAAGTTATGTTGTAAATAAATGTATAATCTTATACACTTTTAAACTTAAGCTGTGTGTCTTCCTCCTCTTTGTTATGGCCTACGAGCCAGGTCGTAACAATCCAGTGAATTTTAATGCCTCTTTCCAGCCGAAACAGTTCTATTATTGGCAAGCTAACACCTATGATTCCTCAATGGGTTGGCCAATCGATCTGAAACTGCACAGGGGCAAAACAGTTTTGAGATTTTCCACCTTTCCCAAATTTAAGCTGCACGTTGGTTAGCATTTCTGGCAACGTAGATGGGCACAGGGATCTTATATTATAGTCCCATTGTCATGGTTTTATTGTTTTTTGGTTGGTTGACAGGGTGACACCATGACCATTCGACGGACAAGCTCTGGCCAAATCTGCTGCACATAGACTTTGTCACTAGGTAATAGGTATTGTCAGGTCAATGTGTCATACATACTGATTTAATTGACTAAAACCAAAATTCTATTCTTAGAAATGCGCACGTAGCTGCCCACCACCGTGGAGTCTGGGGATTCAAATCCAGAGCCAGTGTAGCAGATGTGAGCCATCCTGCCTTTAAAAGTAAAGTGGGAAAGGGTTCATTTACTTACATAGGAGCCACACAGTGGAACGATCTCCAAACCAGTGTCAAACTGACAACCAATCTGAGGTCTTTTAAGCAGCAGACAAAAGCATGCCTATTAGAAAAGGTTCCCCTATAGAGGGTCATTAGTCTAGGGAAAGATAGGGGAGCACTTGTTTGTGTGTATGTACTGTATAGCCTATGTTATTGTCATGTGCTTTGTATTGTAATGTATTTTTAACTTATTGACTGTTAAATGTGAGAGAACCTCATTGGAAATAAGTCTCAGGACTTTCTTGTGTAATCCTCGAACTGTAACCACATGGTTTTGCTTTTCAAAATAAATCAAATACTCCTACGGGCTGGGCCGGCACCTGTCAGCAGGGAGTGTTGGGGCAGGAGGAGAAGGACGGAGGCTCTGTCCTCCCGGTGGGGGCTCTGGTAGATGAGCCAGTAGGATACAATAGCAGCGACAACACAGTGTGCAGGAATAAGGAATCAATTAATTGGCATAACGACTAAATTGGGGAGAAAAAGGGGTAAAAAAAAAATCTGCGTTTGTATAATATTATTAATATTAATAATATTAATATATATTAATATTTAATTAATTGAAGTAAATAGGAGGAAAATCTTAACAAGAGCAATACTATATTTAAAATGATCACAAGTACCACAGTATGCATCCCAGTGATTATAGTGGAAGGAAGGTGTTTTGGAGTTTATACATGATGTTTTGTATAGTTTTGCCTTGCCCTCCTATTTACTTAAATTAATTAAATGTTAGAATTGGATCAGGAATGTGACAAAAAAAAAATCTTCATGAATTCAAGGCTTCATTGGATGAGTAAGTGATAGGAACATAATTTTT
This sequence comes from Gymnoscopelus braueri, assembly GCF_963280865.1. Classification (NCBI taxonomy): domain Eukaryota; kingdom Metazoa; phylum Chordata; class Actinopteri; order Myctophiformes; family Myctophidae; genus Gymnoscopelus; species Gymnoscopelus braueri. The sequence goes on along the minus strand of NC_137607.1, from coordinate 37,265,371 downwards.
TTTTAGACCCCAGACATTGTCACTGAATTTTTAAGATAGCTCGGCCTGGTTTTGGAGAATTAAAAACTCCAGAATATTCGTAAGTAACTCAAACACGCATGTCAACACTATTCCGCATGAAAGCCACCAAACCTAAGAATGGCGAAGTAGAGCAGTGTGTTCTTCTCCCACAGCAGCACAGAGAATAGAAGAGATGTGTTTGTAAAGCACTCTTCTTATCTTGGCAAAATTAGCAGCTGAGTTTTTATGAATGAGTCCTTAACTTCTGACAATTCAGCAAAAACCTTTTTGGGGCAATGAGTGAGTCTGTCATTTTATTTATTCTTTTTTTTTTACAATTCATATTTGGTAATAATATTGGATTCATGTTTATATATGTTTGGGGGAAAACACACACACACACACACACACACACACACACACACACACACACACACACACACACACACACACACACACACACATATATATATATATATACGTATAGAATCAGAATTGATTGTCACATATACATATTTATATATGTTCCCAATAATTGGCAGCCACCATGCAGTGACTCTGAGGACCTCTTGGGGGCATGGACCCCCTATTGAATACCCATGGGTTAGATGAGTTATTACTTAGAACACTGACATTCTGTTATCATTTGGTTTTTGTAAATATTTAGTGGGCTGGCTCCTGTAGAGCAACTCCAGTAGTTTTTCCACTGTTTATTTATTTTGATGTTTGTTTGTTTATTTATTTGTATATTCATTCATTATCCCTAAAACATTGGATCAGTCCAGATGTTTTCATGCTTAAACCTTTGTTGCATTCAAACTTTAAGGTTCATGGGGAATGAAACTTTATATGTTTTGAAATATTTTTTTTTACTTTATACTGGATATGCACATTATAAAGCGCTTTTGATACATGCGCTATAGTAATGCACAATTTTCCATTCATAATAATGGGGTCTATCAATAGGAAGTCCTTTTAAATGGCTAATCATCTTCTCCGTCATCCTCTCCCTCACCCTCAACGGAGTCCATTCCAACTTCCTCATAATCCTTCTCCAGGGCTGCCATGTCCTCTCTGGCCTCAGAGAACTCTCCCTCCTCCATACCCTCACCCACATACCAGTGAACAAAAGCACGCTTGGCGTACATCAGATCGAACTTGTGGTCAAGCCGAGCCCAGGCCTCAGCAATAGCAGTGGTGTTGCTCAACATGCACACAGCCCTCTGGACCTTGGCCAGATCTCCACCAGGTACTACAGTGGGGGGCTGGTAGTTGATGCCAACTTTGAAACCAGTTGGGCACCAGTCAACAAACAGAATTTTACGGTTGGACTTTATGGTGCTGATGGCAGCATTGACATCTTTGGGCACCACATCACCACGGTATAGAAGGCAGCAGGCCATGTACTTTCCGTGGCGAGGGTCACATTTCACCATCTGATTGACCGGTTCAAAGCAGGCATTGGTGATTTCTGCAACTGTGAGCTGCTCATGATAAGCCTTCTCAGCAGAGATGACAGGGGCATAGGAAACCATAGGGAAATGGATACGGGGATATGGCACCAAGTTGGTCTGGAACTCTGTCAGATCAACATTAAGAGCTCCATCAAAACGAAGGGAGGCTGTAATGGAGGACACAACCTGACCAATGAGCCTGTTGAGGTTGGTGTAGGTAGGACGCTCAATATCGAGGTTCCTACGGCAGATATCATAGATGGCCTCATTATCCACCATGAAGGAACAGTCAGAGTGCTCTAGGGTGGTGTGGGTGGTGAGAATGGAGTTGTAAGGCTCCACCACTGCAGTGGACACCTGAGGAGCTGGGTAGATGGAGAACTCCAGCTTGGACTTGTTGCCGTAGTCAACAGACAGGCGTTCCATCAGCAAGGAGGTGAAACCAGAGCCAGTTCCACCTCCAAAGCTGCGGAAGATCAGGAAACCCTGAAGACCAGTACACTGATCAGACAGTTTGCGGACCCTGTCCATCACCAGGTCAATGACCTCCTTGCCAATGGTGTAGTGTCCACGGGCATAGTTGTTGGCAGCATCCTCTTTGCCACTGATCAACTGCTCAGGATGGAACAATTGTTTGTAGGTCCCACTGCGCACCTCATCAATGACAGTAGGCTCCAGATCTACAAAAACTAATCTGGGGACATACTTTCCAGCCCCAGTTTCAACGAAGAAAGTGTTGAAAGAATCGTCTCCTCCTCCGATGGTCTTGTCACTGGGCATTTGTCCATTGGGCTGGATCCCATGCTCCAGACAATAGAGCTCCCAGCAGGCATTGCCAACTTGGACACCAGCCTGGCCGATGTGGATGGAGATGCACTCACGCATTTTTGTATTATTTAAATCTTAGACACACTTGACAACTACAGATTCTCTTTCAATGGGTCTCGGTAACTCACACTCTTATCTCTATCTCTCCAAGTTCTCTCGTTACTTCACACTACACCTATCTGTCCCAAAGGTCTGGTCAAAATCAATGTCTGAAAGCATTTCCTCTACACACCACTTTATATAGGCTAACATATTTCTGCTCTGACGTCACACACAACACAAACCATTGCCTAACAAGGCCAGATCGCACACATGTCCTGAATTTGAGAAAATCAAATTAACCATGACTTGAGAAAAATGGATGGCATGTTTTAGAATGCCTTTTAGTGAAGCACTGTGGATCTCACACGCAATAAATACATGTCTGTGATTTGGATTCTACATTTTATGTCTTCCAAATCAATCATACCAGAGATGTATTCTCAAAATGAATCTTTGTGAAAACTGTAGAATTATCTTAAAATAGATTTGAAATAATGAAAACAGAAAAATGTGTTGTACGTAAGAGTTTATTAAACACAAAATAAGACAATAAAGCATTCACATTTCATTCAAGTAACTGTAATGCTACAGTAACCAGTAAAAAAAACTATTATTCACATTTGAAAAAAAATCTAGCTGCTAAAATAATCTAGCTGCTAAAATAACATCACTACTGCATCTTAACAAAACCAAATGTATGGCACTGATTTGGTTTTTGCCCTGCTAGCGGCACTAAAAACAGTCAGCCATGTTGGTCCATCCATCCGTCCGCCCGCCTGCCTGCCTGCCATTTTGTTCCAAACAACATATTGCAGAAACCTTGTATCTCCATATTTCCACTTTTTATGTTTTTTTCACAAATTCATTCCATACTGTTGTAGTACCACACAAACGTATCATGAAAAAGTAGCAAAAATAGCAGATCTACAAGCTCACAACACGTGAGTTTGTACTGTAGATCTGTTATTTTTTTGCGAACGCAGCGTAAGTACGCAAGTGGAGCTTACTATGAAACCGTGCTCGGGTTGTGTCTCTGTGTCTCTGTGTGCACTGCCTGTGTGCACTGCCTGTGTGCAGCTCCTCTGAGATAAGTAAATGTCCAATTTAGACGTACCATACATCAAATGAAAGGTCTTTGAAAACTGAACACACCTGTCAAGGTTGCGTTTAAGCCCGCCCCTTCCCCCGGAAGCCACGCCCCGGAGAAGGCTCCTAAAAACTCCCCATTGAAACCCCATGTTAAATTAAAAGTGCCCGAATCGCTCCCAAACTTTTTTCTACCCCCCCTAAGTGGGGGTCTACGAACAAATACTTCGGGCTCGGATTTTGGCTCCGCCCCCCGGAAGTGGGTGAAACAGGCACTTCAAACACTTTGTTGAATTGTTCAAAAACATTCAAAGTTTTTTTTTGGTGAATTTGTATTTTTCTAAGATGCTCCTTTTAACGCAGACTTTTTTTGTATTTAAAAAAAAATTAATTATTGCTTACTTTCTTTTAAAATATTATATATTTTTTTTTTTTTTTGCGTTCGCTTCCCGCGTTCGCGCGTCTTACTTGTATTAAAAGTATTAACATGATCTTGTGATTAAACAATAACTACATTGGATCCACTGGAAGACTGTAGCCGTTTTGGACATACAAGGTTTCTGGTGAGGCACATTTCAATGTATAAGGCTTAACATACAAGACTTAACGTACAAGACTATAAAATAAGTCCTGAGTGCAGGGTCCAGTACGAAGATGATGGGCTACAGCACAAAACCTTGCAGCCCTTGATGGTTTAAGATGGACCATTGCATGTGTTCAGTGTTTGCAATGATGCTTTGTGAAGTCTCGTCGCATGAATTCAGTGTCAGTACCCAGCTGCTTGGCCATACTTCCTGGAATCTGATATGGCTTTGATGCAGCCACCTTTCCTTGCCACTGCATTGACCACATTGAAGAAGTATGGTGAATCCTCCACCACTTTGTGTCCAAGAGCTCTAAGGCCCTTTATCACTGCCTAAGGGGCACAGGTGAAAGAACACACACACACACACACACACACACACACACACACACACACACACACACACACACACACACACACACACACACACACACACACACACACACACACACACACACACACACACTTAATTGGAGAACAAGAAACTACTGCAGACGTTGTAGGAGTGTGCAATAGTCTATCAGACTGATTCTAAAAACAAGCATATTGGTCAATGTGTTAATCATTACCAACAAGCTCCTGGGATTACATTATGAACAATAAATTGGACTCCATTGACAACTCGAAGGCTCTCTACAGGAAGGGACAGAGCAGGCTGTTCTTCCTGAGGAGGCTCAGGTCATTCAATGTGTACGAAAGGCTGCTGCAGATACCAGAATAACCAGTCTGTAGCAGCCAGTGGCCTCTTCTTTGCAGTGGTTTGTTGGGGGTTAACATCAATGGGGTGTCAGCTAACTGAACAAGATGACGAGGAAGGCTAGCTCCATAGTTGGAGTTGAACTGGATGATCTGTTCTGGGTTTATTAAACAACCAGTTATAGTACAATGTCTTTGTCAGTCATTTACCATTGCTAGACCGTTATAATAAAAACTGATGGATTACCTTATCAAAGCCACCCTCAAACTTCACGTTGTTTTTGGCATCAACATATACAATTTTGTCAGCAATGGCATCTTTAAGATCCATCCCCAACCACAGGTGATTCATTATAGACTGAAAAAAAGATTCAGTAAGTTTCCATTAATACATCTCACAGATATTGTGATAAAGACTGGATATGAGACGATCAAATAATCTATATCTCAAATAATTCTGTATCTATTTATTTTTTACACTGTGGCTCTGCAGGAGACAGCTGTCTATAAGAGGGTCGACCAGTCTGTGTGTACGCCTTTGTTTCCGGAGCTAATCTTGCAAAGAGCTTGACTGAATAAGCACTACCTCCACTAATATTTATTTTATAATGGAAAATATTAGGAACAACTACATTTGGGAGACTTACCAATGCCATTGCTGTAGTTATCATGCTTCCCCCGGACCCTCCAATTACAAGAGTTTCTCCAGTCCTCGAGTCAAATATCACTGGAGCCATTGAGGAAGGTGGCTGTTCGCCTGATGCCAAAAAAAGAAGGAAAAAAAAAACATTCGCCTACATAAAAAAACATCAAATAATTCCAATATAGAATCAGTAGAATATAGTTAATATGGAGAAAACAATAAAAAGACCATTTTAAATCAAAGGCTTTGGCATTACCTGCCCTTATGATATCTGCTCTTCCACAGAAGTCAACCAGTTCATTGTTGAGAATGATGCCAGTTCTGGGAGAATAAATGGCGGCGCCAAAACTATAAAATAACATGTAACAATGTAATATTAGAAAGCATCAGAATTGATAATTGTGTAACTGAATACATTAAAGATTATATTGTCATGTGAATAATTTGTTGCAAAATCTATAAATACTTAATCTATAAATATAACATTTTTATGACATCTTTGACATTTTTATAGAATAATACCTCCACAGAGCTTTTAAAAAGGTGCAGAATAAAAGTATTGCTTTTGCCCCCAAAACTGTGAATTAATGTTTTGTTTAGCTGTATAAGCTGACGGCCACGCTATCTATATGTGCATGTGGGTAAGGTACTTTTTAGCCTAAATATATTGTCGTTAGGCAGCCATCGAATTACAATGTTGCAAAATGCAAGATTGCTACAGAGGTGCTGTAAAAGAGCAACATCTAGTGGTTGAATGTTAGATATTGCTCCTTTAAATAGATTCACTGCAGGTACTATTGGCCATGTGTTGTGTCCTATTGTTTTCAGATGTTCAGCCATGAACTTGAACTGCATTCCATGATAATGTCAGTTTCCGTATGCTAAACTTGCCCATCTGACCTCAGTGCTTTGCTTAGTATCTTTTTTTTTTTAATGCATTCCATTTCATGCATACAACAATATCAAACAATATCTGTGGGTTAATAATACGTGTTTAATCGGTCGTTTCAATTGAAAGAGTCCTCAGTGCAAAAAAAGGTTGTGGACCGTTGCTTTAGCTGATGCTTTCAGCTCACATTTGATTAATAGTACTTGTGACAGACACAGCAGAACCATCTTCAGCCAGGACAGACACGTGTGTGGTTCCCGTACGGTCAGAGGAAGGCTGGATATTGTAGTACGAGTCACTGTGTGTACGGTCTGTGGTTATCATTGCCCTGATGTGGTCAGCGAAGTCTGGATCAATCAAATGAGTTGCATTCTGTGAATACATAATGCCCAGGATGAGAGCTGTCATCTTACTAGTTCTAATAGAGATGTAGTCCCGCATAGTCAGACGAGCGGAGACCTCTGTCTACTGATACATCTTGGGACATTCATACATAAAGACAATGAATGGGATTAAACTGGGGGGAAAATAAAAATAATAACTAAACCTGAATGAAAACTGCATTGCAAAATCAATGCAAAGACTTTAGGGCGGTTCTTCATATTGGGACACTATTGGTATTTAAAGTAGTGCATGGGCCTGGGCTTGTAAGTACTGTTTTTCCCTCTATTTCTAGCCCATATACTGTATTGAATTTAGATTTCCCCAGATGTATGAATAGGTGGAGATCTCTGATCGTCTGTGAGACTAATAGAGATGTAATGTGAAATAAGTTAAGTGTAAATAAATCATTTCTGTTCCGCACCTTTCCAGAATTGAAGATAGGATCACAAATACTCTCCCTTTGCCCATTAGCAAATTTAGCTGCCTCAATGTAACGCTGGTATGTTTGGATCTTCTCATCACCAATTAAAGACTTTGGTGATAGGTGGAACCCTAAGGGAAATGATTTCAGACAACTGTCAATACTGTACTGAAATGATGGAATCTAATGACTGATTACAAATAAAACATTGAATAATAACATTGTATGCTTTGGAAAACGGACGGCAGAAAAGTCGAATATACCAGAAGTGGCAGTTGGTGGGTTAAACATGCCAGACCACCAGTAAGGTCCTTTAAGCTTGCATGGTACCAAATAGCAAAACTAGTGAGTTGTGTGTTGACTTTACTGTACAGTATGTATGTATTAATGTGTTAATATTCTATGCTCTGTTGATTAATTGAATACATAAGACCACAATGGAAACATGTCCCCAGGACTTTTTTTGTGTAATGCTTTTAGTCTATTGAAGAGCCATTGTACAAAAGAGACCTTCCATGAGCTTGAGAATGAAGGCAAGCAAGGCTCCCCCAGCAGGAGGTGGAGGGATGTGCATCAGGCCATTTTCCAAAGGAATTGTCCATGCCTCCTCTATTCGTACTCGGAAAGACCTAAGATCCTCCATTGTCATACTCCCACCTAGCAGAAATCATGAGGAATATAGGTAAGATGCAAACTGTTGATCTGTTCTCTCATATAGGAGAATACTATGATCAGTGATCTCCTCTACCGATACATCTAAATTCCATGTAGTATAAAAGAGTACAAATTCAGAGATTTAAAGTAACCGCATTGCAGAACCAATGCAAAGACTTTAGACTTTTAGTCATTCATATTGGGATGGAATCTGGATTGGTTTCCTAAGCAGTAGGTGTAGATTTGTTCGTGAATTGAATTTAGACTTCACCAGATGTATCCAATGTGAGGAGATGACAAGTTCGACATTCCTAGAAATAACTGTCCCCATTCTGTCCGTTTTACAATTTTTTTCAATCCGTCAACCGATGCATTGATCCCCCCCAAAACATCAGTAGTAGCACCCTGTTGACATCTCACCCACCTGCCTCTTTAATGTCTTGGATCAAGTCGAGTCCTATCTTCCCAGTGTAGAAGACATCTGCCCCTTGCTCTGCTATGCGTTCCATGGTTTCTGCCAGCTTAGGGAACTTTAAAGTGTCCCCTTCATTCATAACCGTCTTGTTCTTGTTACAGAACAACTCACTGGAAAAGAACATCCACAGAGAGCAAAACACTTATTATAGAAAAGAAACCATAAACAGAATCCACATGCAATAACAATACAATGCACATGACTAAGAAATGTTCATTGGGTATATTGTGACCTGTCTAGTTACAGTAAAGGTACTGTATGGGCAGCAGTGGCTCAGGAGTTAGAGCAGCCGTAGCCGTTTGGGACCAGAAGGTCCCTGGTTCGATCCCCACCTCCTCCTAACTTCCCCTGTGTCAAAGTGTCCTTAAGCAAGACACCGAACCCCCTAGCCACTCCTGATGAGGAGGTGCCGTGCATGGATGCCTCTGCTCTGCTGTCGGTGTGTGAATGTAAAGCACTGTGGCTAAAGCTGCTATAGAAATGCAGACCATTTACTGTAACTAAAATGTGCAAGACATTCAAATAACATTGTGTCTCTTTAGAAAGGCAGTGATATAGGTACCTGTTAATAATCTATTTTAAAATGCATTACATCCATGTTTTCTAGGCAGCTCATTTGAAACACATTTGATTTGAATCTAAAAAGATCCTCAGGTCTGTGGGAAATTAATGTAAATATCCCTCTCCATCCGGGGGGGGGGGGGGGTATGTGTGCTGTATAGACACCTGAATGACATTAGTCAGAGCTGCCTTTCTTTCTTTGTCAACCTCTTTGTGGGTTTTTAAAGGTTTTTTTTGCTATTTTGCTATTACATTATGAAAATGCAAGATCATCACACATGGAGAAATGCAGTACCACAGAGAGGAGTTCTTCACAACAGGTCCTATAAGCCGATGTTGCAGGAGGCGGGCCAAAAAGAGTGGCAGAGGGAACCCCTCCCTGGCCAGCTTAATGGTGGGTTCAAACAACTGGGACCAGCGCAGCTTCCCATAGCGTTTATGAACTTCCTCATAACCCCGGAGCTCTCCAGGAACACCAATCCACTGGCTGCCTATAGTGCGTGCCATAATAGAAAATAAATCATATAATAGAATTAGAACAAGATAAATGAAGTGTTTCCATTCATGTTCAAGGTGTCAGTCAGTCAGTCAGTCAGTCAGTCTCTCTCTCTAGTCCAGTGCTGATCAATGTTATTACAGATGTGTACTTTGAGTTTTAATTTAGTTTTTACGTTTCTTTTTAATTCAGTTTAGTTTCAGTATGATTTCCCAAGTGGGTTTACTAGTTTCAGTATGTTTTTTATTGTTTAAGAATGTTCCGCTTTATTTTAGTTTTTATTCGTTTCAGTAATAGTATTGTGTCCGTCAGATTGAAACTGATGACCAACTATCTTTGACCATCTTTGATGGTCAGCCTTGATGGTGTTGCAGAGTGTAACCACATTAACCCTGGCATTCCTAATATGGGCATCTCATGAAAGGCGAAGATTTAAGGAAAGAAATTAAACAAAAATGTAATAGGGAACATGCCAAATCTACAAGTCGCATCGCAACACGGTGTGAGCTTGTAGATCTGCAATTTGTACTATTCGTCGTACGACAATGACGACAAATCCCTGTATATAGGGATTAAAGGAGCACTTGTTTGAACCATACCTTCATATAATTGCTTCTCACTAATGTTCATTATAAGATAGCACCCTTTCTGTCTACTCACTCTACGTCTCATTGGTGGGCTACAGACATTTCAGAAATGTGCCTACCAATGAGGGATGGGGATTTCCAAGCTAATAAGACACTACAGCCTCTCCCTTCCTGGAAAGTTAGCAGGTTGAAATAGAAGCCATTTTTCTTGCATTAATAAAAAATGTAAAGTTTGAAATCTTGTTTGAAATGACCAAACCTGCCTACCGATGTTGTCACTGGTAGGCATGCAGGTTTCTGAAGTGTCCAAAGCCCTCCTCTGACACACAGAGTGAGTAGACGGAAATGGTGCCACCTTTATAATGAGCATTAGTGAGAACCAATCATATGAAGATGAAAATGGGTGAAGTGCTCCTTTAAGAGACTGGAGAGCAGTTTGTGGACTTAACCCCACAAAACTGCTCTACGGGCAGTCAAGGCACTGGATGATAAATGATGTTACTGTCCCATTTTGATGCATCCACAGACCAGCTGTGCCCTTTCACAAACTTCAGGGATTTGAGCAAATGATGCCTCTGAGATTGACCAGCGGAGGACTCTCAGAGGTCTTCATGAGGTCAGAGGTCAGGGCAACAGGCCTGTTGTCCTTACGGCCAGTGAACCATGGCTTTAGTTTCTGGAGACTGGAACTACGGTAATACTGTTGTGAAACTTCTGAAACTTTTGGCAGAGAACAGTGAGTGAACCCTTGTAGGAATTTTATGAGCTATAATAAATAACAGAGAAAGTTGCACAATGGGGGTTTCTCAAACCTCCCCCCCAAGTAAGACACATGGCCACCATGTGAATATTACGGTCAATGACTTGTATTAGACTCAGCCTGGTGTTAGAGCTTGTCTTTTACTTAAAGTAAACACACTGGGGAAACATTAAGTGATTTAAATCTATTTTAGAGGATAGAGAGAGATTAGTCAACTCCTGCAACTGGTGGTGTTCATAACCATTTTAGTTCTTGATCCTGTTTTTACATTTTAACTGGATATTGAGTTCACTTGTATGCAGTGTGGTGTATGCATGTATTGTTTTGTATGGTTTGTTTATTGTTGTAATAGTGTTTCATGCTGCTCTCTTGGCCAGGTCACTCTTAATAGGAAAAATTTTTTTTTAATATGAATGAGTACTTTTACCTTTACCTTATATATAATTTTCATTTATTTATAATATTTATTGTTTTGGTATTATGAGTAGAGCAAACAACCACTATTCCTACCTGTGGTAAGTTGCAATGCACTGGCGGGGCAATCTTTAAGCAGATTAGCCTTGAATGACTGTGGGACAGTCTCTCTGGAGTTGAAGACTTTTACTTCACCTAAAAATAGATATAGATATGATAATCTAGTTAATTATTACAAACAGCCATTGACCATATTCTTACAGCAGCTGTTTTGCTCTTACTTCACACTCATGGGGGGTTGGTGGTTCCCACCTCCCAAGTAAGCTATGATGTAAGAGCAAAAACATAGTTAACTGTGTTGGGTAAGAAAAAAAAAGAAAAGAAATATGAAGACACCCACCTGTTTTATCCTTTATTGTAAATATGGACCCGCCCCCAAGCCCCATGCTCTGGGGATTCAGCAAAGAGGTGCACAGAAGAGCTGCAATGGCGCCATCTACTGCTGAGCCTCCCTGCCGCAGCATATCTCTTAGAAAGCAAAATAGAAAAATATTTATTGGATCAACTGTGAGCTCACCACACACATGCAAAAGGTTATAGAGTTAACTAAAACTAAAGCTAAAAGATGAAACTAGGTGTGGGAAATATGTTTTGTTAACTTAAATACAAACTATACTTTAGAAGGACAAAATTAATAATGTAAAAGAATAAATATAAGAAAATACAGAAAGTGTCTTAAGGGGGGTGATTGTATGGATGTTTTGTTCCAATTAATCAGACTCTAGTTCACACACAGGTCCCATCAGGTTTGAGAGGCTGCAGTGTGTGAAGTTTGGCTAATGTTAGTTATTGTTCCAATAAAGTAGATTCAGGTCTAAACAGGTTGTATTGCACATCACTTTTTCAGAAGGTGAAAATAAAAAGGGGGTGGGGGATTGTAGTGAAGGATTAATAGTAATATAGTAAGATCATGAGTGACATTAATAGTGTTAGTCTTTAACCCTTGCATTGTGTTAGAAAACTGCATCCACTTGTGGTGTTAACGGGTCAAATTTGACCCGTGATTTAAATCAGCCCAAAATACTAAAAAAATAAGTATTTTCATTATTTTTTTCTCCCACCTCATAGCTGACTTGTAATGCATTCATATCCATGTAAACACTTTTTAAAATATTATGTTGGGTTAGGGCTAGGGTTTCATCTTTCAATATATCTCGTTTTCTATTATAAAAATGTTAAAATTCACTCATTAAATTTCCTATAATGAAGGCAATGGATAATGATGTTATCTAGCTATAATAGAATAATTAAGAATAATAATTAGAACACACAAATTTTTTAAAATAATAATAATACTTGTTTTCGTTTTTTAACTTTAAAAAATGTAAAAAATATTTAAAATAGTGACACTAGTGGTGTTAGGGTCCGAAATGACCCGTATACCATAGAAGGTAAAAAGTCATTTATTTTTCATAAACTCAAACTTTATTTTACTCCTGATAGCAAATGCTAATTGAGGACAAGTCTCTGTCACTCTCAAACATGTAAACATTGAATATTGACAATTTGGGGGGGAATTGAGCCACACTTCTTTGCCGGGTCATTTCAGACCCTAACACCACAAGTGTCACTTTTTTTTTTGAGACTATCAGAATTAATTAAATTGATGATAAATAATTTTGTTGCGTTAAAATGGCTATTTCTGAGGATATAATGAAGCCTCGTTCCAATAAAGAAATGTAAAGGGTACTTTTACCAATTCAAACTTGAAAACGGGTCAAAAAAGACCCTAACACAATGGAAGGGTTAAGGGACTAACAAGTAAAGAGTAACTAATTACATTTCCTGAGTAAAAGCAGCCTCAAACAGAAAAGACAATGTATAGAGCCCTGCGGGACTCCGGTTAACCTAGTCTGGGTGGTTAAGTATTGGTGCATAATTATGTTGAGACTGGCATCAGTCAATTCAGTGTATGTGTATTACAAAATGTGTATGTGTATTACAAAATATCCATTCTGAACTTGTTCAATCGTGGCCCAGACAAATACCCCCATATTATAAAAAACTGAAACTAATAATGAAATGAACTAAACTAAACAAAAACAGAACATTTTGAAAATGATTACTATCAGAATATTGTGCTTTAACCTTTCAGCAAAATACTTATTTACCCTAAAATATCACTTACCCTACCTTTAACTCTCAATTCCCAACTCCACCCACCCACAACCAGAGAAGGGTGTGTGTGTGTGTGTGTGTATAACAAAGGTTTATTTGGATAATTTAGGAAATAATGTTGCTTTAGGGTATATGCCAGAGGTTGTGCAATAGTACATCCACACAGGGATTAATTTCACGCACGCACGCGCACGCACGCACGCGCACGCGCACATACGCGCGCACACACACACACACACACACACACCGACACACACACAGTATAGAAATACTTTATTCAATAAATCAAAGTGTCAGAGTTACACTGCTATGAGGCAAGTTCAAACCAGAAACTAATTCTCCTGGCAGATCTCATACAACATACCAGAAGCTCATTCACCATGCTATACTTTTTTCTCATATCGAAGTGGTCTGAATGCTGAATGGACTTTTCATGGAAAGGTTAATGAGTTCATATCTCTAATTGAATGGACACCAGGGTGGAAAGAGAACAGTGAGGGTTTGAAACAAGAAATCAAGAACCTTTACCTTGCCAATATACAGACCACCTCAGAACAGTCTGGCTCTCACCCTACCCCCTTCTTTGATGACCAGCCTCCACTGGTCATAATAATAATAATAATTATTATTATTATTTCATAAAAATGTTATCTATGTAATCTTTAATAATGTATTCAGTTACAACATTACAAATGTTCCATGTCTGACTATTATGCTGCTATTTTATAGTTTTGGTTCCCCATTTATTCTCCCAGAACTGGCATCATTCTCAACAATGAACTGGTTGACTTCTGTGGAAGAGCAGATAGCATGAGGGAGGGCAAGTAATGTCACAGCCTTTGATTTAAAATAGTCTTTTTCAAGTGATGTTTCTTTTTCTTTTTTTGCACACAGCCACCTTCCTCAGTGATATTTGACTCGAGTACTGGAGAAAGTCTTGGAATTGGAGGGCCCGGGGGAAGCATGATAACTATGGCCTTGGTAAGTCAATTACATCCAGTATATCTCTGCTGTAATTCATGAAAATCTAGATCATTGGTTCTCAAAGTGGGGTCTGAGGACCCCCAGGGGTCCATGGGGGGTTCCAGGGGGTCCCCAGCAAAATTAGTTAATAGATCATCACAATCATTTCAACCACTTTATCCATTTACATATTGGCTGTTCAAAAATAGCAGCTGCACAAGCTCACAACGAGTCACTTCGTGCCACGCTGTGAGCTTGTACATCTGCTATTTTTTTTACATTTTTGAAAAATATCGAAGATTTCTGAAAGTTTTTGAATAATTTGAATTCTCTTCTGGGGGTCCTTGGCACAAAACCTTTTCAGATGGGAGTCCACGGCCAAATACATACAAGGTCCTTGACATGAAAATGTTTGGCAACCACTGCTCTACATTACATGAGACAGAGAGACACTGCCTTGTATTCCAAGTTCATTGCAAAGTGAGGCAGAACAGACGCTCAGTGCCTCGTCACACTGCTGCCTGTTTTCAGCATAGTATTGGAAACAATTAAAAACAGAAAAAGAATTATTCGGTGGACAAAGCCCTTAACTGATTCACTGCCAATCACGTAGATCTACGCGAACCGCTTTAAAGCCGCCACGTGCCAATCGCGTAGATCTACGTGAAGTGAAAGAATTCCAATTTCACCCAAAGACCAAGGAGATATGATTAGTTGAAGATCTAGACTCCTATCCACTTCCTTGTTAACTTAAAACTTTAAAATGCTGTATTTCGGCTCCTGAGTACTTTCTTTTTTCCAATGAAAAACTCTGGCACTGGCTAAAAAAATATGAAAATACCTCTGGCAGTTAATGTTAATGTAGCTATGTGAAATTGCAAATGGCATGGAGGATCTCTGGGCTTTATGAGAGAAAAAGAATGATCACAAATGCTGTGGCTGCAGACTGCACAAGAAAATCCTGTAAGTCATTTGTAATTATTATGCAATTGCTACTCCGAGAGTGTACAAATGTAACCAACTGGATCCATAAGCGTTAAATAAGGGTAACACAGGACTTCATTTGGAGGTGCATTCTATAGATGCACCTCAACACATCAACGTACTGATGATGTGTCCAAGTTTGTGCATCAGTAGGTGTTTTGTTAACTGAAATACTCTGGGAGTAACATGCAGTGACAATCTGCAATTGTTGGGGGGGGGGGGGAGCAGAGGCGATGATTGACAGTCAAAAAACGGTTTGACGCCCATTGTCACATAACTCACAAGATCATTAATTTGGTTGGAAATAAATCACGTTTCCTCAACAGTGACATTTATTGCATTTGTGGCGCCCCCCCCCCCGGGTCTAAGTGAAACTGTTTTAGTTCTGTATTGTTTAGAGACCCCTCACTATGTGATTCAAATTTGGGTCAAGAGTTATAAGCCAAAAATATAAAGTGGAGTGGTATACATGTAGATCTACCATGAGGCCAATTTGAAAAATGCCATTCAAGTGTCTTCCTTGGTCTATACTGCAAAAGGTTTGATGCTGATCACAGCGATTAAATCCGGAATCACACACACACACACGCACACATACATGCACACGCACGCACACGCACACGCACACACACACACACACACACACACACACACACACACACACAGTCACACAGAGGTAAAAACATAATCTCTGCCTTCGGCCCGGCAGAGATAAACCTGAATGAGACGAAATTGCTAGAGACTGCAATTTAGAGTACAACTTTACTGTATGTGGGTTTGACAATGTCATGTACAATATTTGGAATCATCCCTCTAAAATCTGTTGTCTCTTGCCATCAGACTAGTACTGTGCCTGAAGATGGACACCCATCATTTGTTCTTCCATGTACTGTTGTTCTCATGTCTTACTAAATAAAGTACATCAATCAATCAATCATCCATTTCCTTTCATTGTTCATCAGAAGCAAACAGGATGGTCTGGGGTCAGATTGATGACATGTGATTCACTGTGCATTGAGCCTAACTCTGCTTCAGTCCCGCATACAGAACAAAGTCTTTTTTTTACAACAGGAAACGAGACAATAGAATACTCCTGAAATCTAAGCAGAGGGCTGAGAAGGTGTGTTTTAACCTTTTTAAATAGAACTAACAACTGGACTAGCTTGAGCAGGTAGAGCAACAAATCAAATGTCACTACTAGGATCCAGTCACACGTAGCCTACCTGGAGAAACAATCAAACTATTGTTATGGTTTTCACAAACTCACGAATATTAGTAAAGCTGCTGAAAACTAGCCTATAAGGAACCCCAGTATTTATTTTATGATTTATGCATGCACAATTAAACTGATTACCCCACTGTTCAGCTAAATACTATAAGCTCAGAGACTCCAATAATGACAAACTTGTAGAACAATCACAAAGTAGGCTAATTATTCCTATGAGAATGATAACGTCTAATGGACCCTCACCATAAAGAAAAAAGCCATGCACGCAATATGAACTCTGAAATAAAGAAAATAAATTGTTACACAGTTAACCAAAATCGGTCTGGAAAAAAAAACATTGCCTATATCGTTTTATACTAACTTACTTAGTTATTTTCAGTGGTGTAAAGTAACGAAGTACATTTACTCAAGTAGTACAATGTTGAGGTATTTTTTACTTTACTGGAGTATTTCAGTACTTTTACTTCTACTCCACTACATCTCAGAGGCAAATATTATACTTTTACTCCACTACAATTATTGGAACATTTAGTGACTAGTTAGTTTGTAGATTTTGATTATTATTACAAAACATACATTAACCACTTCAGTGTAGGTTACATTTCGGCCATCTGAATATAGCCGATCTGCAAGCTCACAATGCGTCGCGATGCGAGGCATTGTGAGCTTGGAGATCTGCTATTTTGAATACTGGACTTTTCCTTTACCTACAGAGTATTTCTACATTGCAGTATTGATACTTTTACTTGAGTAAAACATTTGAGTAACTTTTCCACCACTGGTTATGTTAGCTACAGTCTGTTAATCCAAAGCAATAAATAAACTTACCTGCCAATCTCAGAACAAAGTTTTGAGTCTGCAGCTACAGCGGCGTGTTTGAAGGTGTCATGGGAACATGGTTTGTCGCCCAGCAAGGCAACGCACACACACATGATGAGAGCGACTGCACAAAGCAACACAACACAGAAAAGGCATCTCTGCCAGGGCTTATACTTCAGAGGCATTAATTGAGGTTGGTGCGGTGCGGCAGGTAGGAATACTGCAGCTAGTGTGTCGGTGAGTGCAGGGACGTCGTCGTGCACTGTGGCTGGTAGGCGCGTGTGCAGCCAAATATAAAGTGAGCTGCAACCCCTCCCCTACATTTGGAGCCCAGCAGCCCACTGCCACGCACTGGCCCCCCACCACTCATTCGACAAAGTGAAAGTGAATGTGCTATTGTGCTCTATTGGGAAAATCACACCCAGTGTGAATAAGAGGTGCTTACTCTGTTTGAGTGTGTGCTCTGTGCTGTCATTCATACTAATCTATTTGATGTATTGTGTGGGCGCTGGCATTCTGCATTTGTGCTAGTATTGAGGCGGTTTTGATTTTGATTGATTGAATACTTTATTAGAAGTTTGCTGAAAAAAGCACATCAGCTAATGGGAATGAGAAAAAAAAATCCATTGGCTTGTTTCCATTGGGGTCCTTTGTACTCAATTCATAGTGATACCATGAAATACTATGAAAGTGAATGTGCTATGACCTATTGGGAAAATCACATCCAGTGTGAGTAAGCGGTGCCTACTCTGTTAGATGAGTGTGTATTTTTACTCAATTTATTTACTTTTAAATATTTGTAGGCCTACTCACCTACTTACTTTTACTCACATTGTAGATCGTTTTAGTGTGTGTGTGTGTGTGTGTGTGTGTGTGTGTGTGTGTGTGTGTGTGTGTGTGTGTGTGTGTGTGTGTGTGTGTGTGTGTGTGTGTGTGTGTGTGTGTGTGTGTGTGTGCACTGTGCAGTCTGTGCACACGTGCGTGCGAGCCAGCCTGTGTGTGTGTGTGTGTGTGTGTGTGTGTGCGTGTGTGTGTGTGTGTGTGTGTGTGTGTGTGTGTGTGTGTGTGTGTGTGTGTGTGTGTGTTCATGTCTTTAAGTGGCGCATGATGTGTTGCACTGATCCTGTTTGTGTTTAATTAGTGTAATTGTTTGTTTGCATCTTTGTGTTGCAATCAGCTGCAGCTGTTTATGTCGTGCTCGGAAATGTAGAGCGGCTGGCACCACTAAAAACTGACCGCTAAATTTGACTTTATACTGGAAATTCCGACACACTGAAACCCCCCATGACAAGCTCCGCATCATGGGGGACCGAGTCTTCTGCATGCTCTCCCTGACCATCTGAGAGCATCACAGTCATTTAAAAAGGGGACTAAAAACCTTTCCTTACAAGGCATTTGACTAGAGATGCACTTAATAATGCCTTTGTGTGTTTTCAACTTGAAACTTTTTCTTAGCTGTTTATTAGTTGGGGAGGGGGTCTCTTACATTGATCTGAATTGTATTCATTTCATCTAGCCTATCAACGCCATAAGCCTTCCAGCCTCACAGGCAGCCAGTTCCCATACCTCAACTGCCCAACCTGGTGCATGATAGTGAGAGAGAATTCACTGACCAGAAGATGTCACTGGACCATCTACTCAGTCCCCACACTGAACTCTCTGAACATTACAAGTACCGTGTGCTCATGGAGCACCTGGTTCTGGATGAAGCCAGGCTAATAGCCCAGTCCTGCAGGCATTATGCACAGCCCTACACCGCCGCCAGTCCGCCACACAGGCCATATGGGCAGCCACATCAACTTGCACAAAGCAAGATTGCAGCCATCCTGAACTCTCCTGATCTCAAAGCAGGAGACTGCAAAGCCTTCCAGAGCTTCGCCCTTAACATCAAACTGCTAGTGGCAATGCTGACATCGCTGGAAGGGCCCAACAGGATGGAAGTGATGTCGACCGGCAGTCCAACGGCGCCACCGTCACCTGCGAGGCCTCCAGCTGTAGAACTTCAGTAACGTGCAGCCGCTACTGCTAATCGGTGCAGATTGTTCCCACCCGATCACAGCCAAGGAGCCTGTCAGGTTCACCCCAGAGGTGGACCTGTAGTTGTTCATACAGCGCTTGGCTAGGCAATCCAGGGTCTGGATGGTCTCCAACCTCATGCTACCTCCTGCTACTTCACATCACTAAAGCCAACACGACCTCCACCAACATGATGCAGGTCTCAGGCAGCTTCTGTGGGAACATGACCAGCTAGCAGTACAGTCCCGTCTAGACCAAGCACCCCAAAGCATGGGGCGGCCGGGCCACCTTCCTGCCACAAGTAACCTACGCTCCAATCCCACTCACCAGCACTTACCTGCGACCAGTAGCATGTCTGGTCCAGCTGCCAGCCGTTCTCGAGGACGATACCGATACAAGGACTGAGTGACACTCTTGGGGAATTTATTAGTTTTTTCCTCATAGCCATGCTATTCAGGTGTCATATTACGTTTGTTTTGTTCAGGCACTTTTGTTTGGGCAGCACATTTTTCCACCTCAGTGCAGGCACTTTGGTAGCTCTGAGTGTTTACAGTGGTGGTTTACAGTGAAATCACTCACACAGTGCCTTAACGCTGCAACATTTTAAGAGTGCGTTCGTGAAGAAACTACCACTCATACTGTCCTTTACCATTCATCCATTATTCAATTTGCCATTCATTCATCTGTCAGTCATTCACCTGTACTGTTGCAACTCTTTATATATAAAAGGCAACAAAAAGCTATTCTGGAGTCCACGTCTACTCTTCTACTGGAGCATCTGTCCTGGGTAGAGAGGTCCCAGCAAAACCTTCACAAACACACTTATCTCCAATACTGTCAGTCCTTCAAAGGAACAATCCACTCAAATGTTATTGGAATGTATACCTCCATGGTTTTTCCTTGTAAGGAGTATAGCCATGACAACAATTCTTTTTAGGGACAATTCTTTTATTCAGCTTGACAGCATGACCAACACGGCATGCCAGCATCAGCCAAACACTCCCGATTCTCAAGGGAATCTCTCGCTCACGCACGCACACGCACACACACACACACACACACACACACACACACACACACACACACACACACACACACACACACACACACACACACACACACACACACGATACTGAATACAATGAGACCTGTCATCAACCCCATGCTGAAGCCAAGTTGCTAACACAGAACGGTTTCAGGCAGCAGAGTCAGCCATATTGTAGCTGTGTACAGGATGCTGGAGGGTATAAAGCCAAGAATCTGAAAGCTGACATAACGTTTATTCACATCAATGAAGCATGTGATTATAGTGTTTCTTAGGTTGTGCAACTGCAGATAGCCCAAAATGTACTCAATATATCACTCTGTAGGCTATATAGGGGGCAGGGCAGGTGGTAATTATGATCAGAGAGCTCTGGGGTCGGGCAAGGGAATGAAAAAAAGAAGGAATCAAACAAGAGAGGATATCTACATATTTACATAGCATATCCATCCAAACATTATGTACATGAGGTTTAGAAATAATAAGGTGCATGAGCATAGCATGAGCATAGCAGTTGGTATTTACTGTTCATGACATAGACATTAGTGCAAGAAGAGTATCACTGTGTTGTACATGAGATTAAGGTGCAGATTAGCCTATCGAAAACCACATAGTCCACAAAAGGTTGCTTTCCTGGAATAATCCACAGGATTATATGTTCAGTAGTCTACTCAGGCTCAACACACTCGCATGCTGTCCTGTCTGCCAAGTCCCCCTATCCTTCACGCCAAGTCCCCCTATCCCTCACGCCTCCTCTCCTATATGTCCTTTTCTTGCACTTTAATACAGTATGCTTGAACTGTTCCTACCTAAGTTGTTTACATAAAGTAATGGCAGCAACTGAAAAAATGCTGTTGGTGTATATGTTACAGGGAAATTGGCATTCGTTGGGAAATTGGAAAGGTACACTCGTTTTTAGGTGCGGGGCTTCTGCGCGAGGCGGGGCTTTGATGTGAGACGGAGGAGTGCTGAATGCATAATATGAGAGAAATATTCTATGACAGGTTGGATAATGAAGCGGTTAGCCAAACTGAGCAGAGTAACGCTGTATTTTTAACTCGCGAGACGGTGATAATAGTTATTGTCCATGACGGAGGCGCGCCGACTCAGCAGGCCTTGAGGCCTAGGAGGCGCGCCCGAGCGCCCCCAGGCGCGAGTGCCCGCGCCGACCGGCCGATGGTCTGCTAGTCGACTCAGCGCCGTCCGAGTTGTAAACCGATAGGGGGAGAATAGATCTTTTCATGCATGGGTTACTATCCACGACACTCTCTAATTAGTGTGCATGCGTGCATGCGTGCGTGTAGACAGATTAACGTCACCAGTTGCAATCAAAGTGAATCGATAACAAAGGGGGAAGCGAGGGGGGATGAAAACGAGCGCTCCTTTTTCAATTTCCCTGGTTTTCCAATTTCCCTGCAACATACCAAGATCATAGACTGATGCTCTATTTTTAGAAATTGTTTTGCACTCTTTGTTTTTACAGTTTTATTATTATTATTATTACTTATGCTGCTGCATTGTCTGAAGGAAGCCGAACAAAAATATGTTTCACTCTTATGTACCTGTACACAAGATGTAACAACAAAACACAACTTTGAACCTTGAACCTTCATAGCTGATTTGAAACGGCCGACCCCAGTACGTGGGTAGTTCAGCAGGGTCCATTGCTGATATGGTAGATCTTTTCCTTTGACGCCATATCCCAGGTCCTAAATGTAACGATGGACGTGCGTGTGCCCGGCTGTCACCCGCTTCTGCTTCCAATTTAAAAGATGATGCCAGCCGTGAACTTATGGACATGTCCTCAGAGATAGTATGGAGCATCTACTGTGCCGTCTTATAGGCATCTTCTCGCCTTCCAAGATTTTGTTGAACAGTCTAGTGAGGACTCCTACTGCCGTCTCTCCTAAAATGCCTTTTCATCATCCTTATAGCTGCCCTCTCTTCATCCTTCCCGATCCCCTTAACTTTCTGGTTTGCTGGGATTCTGCTACAGGCTGGGGAGCAATATTCGGTTGCAGAGAAGACCAGGTGCAACATGTTGACCTCCACATAGACAAGGCCCCATGCCCCCCTGTGATCTTTGGTCCCCCCCAAACAAAAAATCAGCTCTATCAATCTGTGAGAATGCCCGACTTGCAGCTGGAAACAGTACAGAGGCCTGGTGTAGGGTTTAACCCGAAGGTATATCTATTCACCATTGAACATACAAAAAGGACAAGAACATCACATAAAGCTCTTCTTCCTCCACACAGACTCTCATCAACTGACAAGTGGCCACTTTTTATGCTCAGATGAGGTAATGAGCCAGCCTGGACCATACCACTGTAAGGGTTGTATTCTAAATAAGAGCATACAATAAATAGATACAATAAATACATAAACCCACATATTATCTTAAAACTTAATGAACAACAAGTAAATATACATTCTTCACACTACTACAACATCCTTACAATTATAAATTATATCACAACCCCCCTCTGCCATTCTGACTTGGTCCAGCCCAATTACACTGGCCACAGAACCACTTGGTACATGTTAAGCTTTCAATCATGACTTAGCATTACCCTCTCTATTGCACTCATACATTGCACTTGCCCGCATGATAATCATAATAAAATCATTTGCAAAATGCAACTGTGCAAACTGCTATAAAGTGCCAAACATCAGTAACAGAGGTCCTCTCTGTTACACAATCTCACGTCACATCATCAGACTGCAGATGATGGTTTTTGATGGAGGTGTAATACCTCTGCAAGAAAGAATCAAACTGCCTCAAAAGTGACACTAGGAAATTATTTGTAAACTGTTTCATCATGACCTCGAAATGGTATTCCTTGATTGCTACCCCGCCCCAACACAATGCAGGTTCTCTCATTTTACACTAATTTCAGTGAAACTTGCTGTCTCTATCTGCTGTACAACATTGCCTTGAGATAAACTTGCTTCGTAGCTGTCCCAGCAAATGTCACTGTCCTTGTGTAACTGGGTGGTTTTTGAAATATGAGATCCCATCTTGTTGAAACAAGCTCTGCACCGTTTGCCAATTCTTGACTCAAACATTCACAAATAAACTCCTCACTTACATGACTATAGAAAGTTCAAGTTGTGTGTCTGTCTGTGGCAGGCAGGTGGCCAAATTATGCCCTGATATGCCTGACATCAGCACAAATTTAGGGATCCCATTCAACCCAGCAAGGTTATAAGAATTTGAATGAGACACATTCAACAATCAAAATATCTTTAAGATGGTGAAACCGTATACTGTAGATGAGTGAACAATAGCGTTGTTTGTAAATGTGCTCTTGTTTGTAAATGCTGGAGAATCTGTATACTGTAGATAAAATTGTTCTTAAAAGGTGAGAGATTGGTGTCTTCAGTACACCTGACGAAGGTCGCAGAGGCCGAAACGTAGTTCTTTTTACCGCTTTAATAAATTACATATTTTGGGAGCATTAAGATTGTGTGCTCTCTACAGTCTTCTGTTTAACACCAGCACTTTGTTTCACTATTAAAAGGGACGGGAGATAACTGTCTCCCTTTGAAATCAGAGCTTTATGCCTTGAGTTTATGATCATGTCAAGTGTAAACTTTAGGTCGCAGATTTTGGAGTTGGTCCATAATTGATAATTGGATCAGTAACTAACTTTGTGTTTGTGGGTTGTGCTATATGGCCTCGCCATGTAACAAAGGCTCACCAGAGATATATATTTAAGTACACCACAACAGGGAGTTTATCCAACAAATAGTGTATTTAAAGAGAAGCAAACATACCCAAAGTGTAAAAAAAGAGCACAAAACAAAAGGGGTAGTAGATTAATAATTCAGTATTTCTGTCACAGTATATATTGTTTTTCCCTTTTACTGAGGATGCATAGTCTTGGGTCTTCTACAAATGACTAAATATTTGTTAGAGCTCCTAAATTAATACTATGTAAGAGCTCATAAATTAATACATTTGAAGTGTTTTCTACGAAACGAGACGGAGACCAAGATACTCTTCAAAACGTAATGATTTATTCACAAACTGCAGTGCCTTGATTCAATGTACAGCCATCAAACCAAGTGAAGTGTTCAACCGGACAACAAGCTTTTATACTCTACTTAAAAGGGCAAAAAGATCATTATTACACATCATTGGAACCAAGGTTCGGCCTTGGCCCTTAAAGTGTCATCACATCGTGTGTCCCAAATACCTTTGGCACATAGAAACTGCAACACATTGAAGTTCACATCCACCATGTTTGGGTCTAAAGAATGAATGGTTATTAATATATGTGCCTAGCGGCACATTTTACCTAAACCAGCTGGATGGCCTTCCCCACTTAGGGTGTCTAATGAGGATGCTCAAATCCCATAGGCCCCATTCATATGACGTTCTCATGGCCCTTCCCTAGACCTAGCAGTTATGACACGCATGCACACATGATTATCACCCATTATAGATTTGTGTCGTGCAGACTCTGCAGCCACCAGACATTTGATCATGTTGAAAGAGTTGCTGGAGGTGACTGATTCATGACTCAGGACACAGCATATTCTAATTTCCATCTACAGGTGGAAAAACTTATTTTCAAGTTGGCGGACTGACAGAATTCCAATATAGTTGTTTTTTTGCTAGAACTATATGAGATAGGGCCGCTACTGAACACATTTTGGATTGTTTAGTTATTCATAGAAAAGTAAGAGAGATGCTGTGTAATAATTAGACAGTTTTTGTTTTTACTTAGTTTTTAGTACTAGCTTAACAGAACCAGTTGGAAACATAATATTAACCACTTGACCCCACTGTATGAATGCAGCTTAGAAAGCCCTCTCTTCCAATGAATCATGGCAGACCCTGATGGGACTGAGAAAATTCAGCCAGGTAAGGTCCAGTGGTGGACGGTAACTAAGTAGGCCTACATTGGATACATACACTTCACTGTTTAGTTGCCTTTTTTCTTTATTTTCTATTTTTTCTTTCAAAATGTACAAAATAAAGAATTTGGTCTGTAAAAATGTTTAAATAACAAAGAATTTGGTCTGAAGTAACATGAAGTAGGCCCTACATGATTTGCACAGTAGGCTACATCATTATGAGACCTACAATTCCCCATTTCTTGAGTACTGTAGTAGGCTACATAGGTATGCTACTCCCCCCCCCCCCCCATGAGTAGCGAACTTAAGACTTTCAGTCCACTACATTTCCATGACTGACTCCACTACATTTCTAGGGAGTGGAATTTTACATGAGGAATTAAAGGGATATTTCACTTTCAAAAAAACTTTTGCTCATTTTATCTTCTACTCAGGCTTTAGTGAGCCCCCCAGACAGTTTTTAAGTTGCTTGATTCATTATTTAGATATTTGATATTCATTTTATCAGACACGCCCCCTTCCTATACAAACCCATTGTAACTTCAAACTAAATTTTTAACCCGTTCGATTCATCAAAAACACCCGTCCTTGGCTCTGGTGACTCACACTGCCCTCCTAATACGCGAGGGGGCCGTGTTTTTTCTTTAACGTTTTTCATTTATTTTTAATATTCTTTTTGGAAAATGAAAAAAATTAAATACATTAAAAAAATAAAATAAAATAAATGAAAAAAGTAATCAAAAAAACACGGCCCCCTCACGCATTAGGAGGGCAGGGTGAGTCATCAGAACCAAGGACGGGTGTTTTTGATGAATCTAACGGGTTAAAATGGAGTTTGAAGTTATAATGGGTTTGTATAGGAAGGGGGCGTGTCTGATAAAATGAATATCAAATATCTAAATACTAAATCTAGCAACTTATAAACTGTCTGGGGGGCTCACAAAAGCCTGAATAGACGATAAAATGAGCAAAAGTTTTTTTGAAAGTGAAATATCCCTTTAACCCCTTAAGCCCTATTTCAAATGGGCCAATAGGGAAAATGGCAGATCTACAAGTTCACAACACGTTGTGATGCGAGCTTGTAGATTGGCTATCACTATATTTTGTTGAAAATATCAATACAGCAATGCATTTTTATTAAAAAGAAAACATGTACTTTTGAATTCTTATAATTGGTCCTCACTAATGCTCATGATAACATTGTACTATTTTGTTGGTCTGTGTCTCATAGAGAACACAGACCACAGAAACCCGCCTACCAGTGACATCATCAGGTTTTTTTTTAAACAAGATTTCATTTTATTATCGCGAGAACAAACTTCCTCTAACTTTCCAGGAATAGAAAGCCCGTAGTTTTTATTAGCTTGGATTCCCCATCGATGATGTCACTCACTGGTAGGCAGGTTTCTGAACTGTCCACATGCAGCCCTCTTCTGAGACACAGACAGAGTAGCCAAAAATGGTACCATAGGAGCATTAGTGAGGACCAATTATATGAAGATACTGCAGGTTGAAAATTGGTGACGTCGTCCTTTAAGTAATTCTAAAAGCATTTGTTTTTGAATAATTAAGTATTTTTAAAAGCAACTCTCTTACTAATACCTGCCTTTTTAATTAGCTGTACAATCTCCATCAGAAGAAGACCAGTAGTACAGAGTGTATGAGAGTGACACTGCATCAGTGAGTGAAGAACATGGAGTCAGTGGTGAATCAAGAGATACAAAGAACGGCTCTGAGGAAGACAGTAAGTAAGTAAGTAGGTCGGAAAGGCTTATTGTCGGTTTCAGCCGTGAATGCGGGAGTCCATCCCCGTTTCAATGCGCTAGACTCCTTGGAGATGGATTGCTGAGGTGGAGCGCAACACCTATCATCAGCTCCCAGTACAGAACAGAACTCATTTACACAGATTTTGTCAGTATACTAGGCAAACTGGTCACAAACCCACTTCTCTAAAAGAAAGACTGAATAGTATGGAAGTCCATGGTCCAAATAAATACTTAATATTTCATCGTGATTTTTATTTATTTCATTGTGTTTTTTAGTTGAACCAATGGACTTCCATAGAATAGCAGCATCTTTGTTAACAGTAAACTAGGTCTACTGTATCACAGAGTCCTGTAGAGGGCAGTCACATATCATGTTCTTGGATATATGGATTTAGTACACAATTTCTTAAGAATTAATCAGAGATAACATTCCTTGATGCAACCATTTAAAGACAGTCTACTTTGGCTTTTGCACAGAGGAATGCTGTATCAGTTTAAACATCCAGTTCACTGTCAAAGGTGTTGAACTCCCGGGTTGAGGTGAAGCAGACTTTGATTTACACCTGTAGCCTATGCATGAACACAGTGCAATAAGGAACAAGGAATCCCTTCTTCAGTCAACTGTCAAGTTGCAGGCTATAGACTACTGCTATAAGGTAAGAGGAAAGGTAACTGTTGCTATCATAGGCAAAGCTGCTGTCACATTACTGTACAATATTTCCCAAACCAGTATTAATGCAGGTGGCAAGGCAGAGGCTGTATTGGTTTACTATTATACAGATAGTTTAACCAATAGCATGTTGATAGTTGTATGGCATTGTTTTACTTACGTTGTCCTTGACAGGTTTTTTTTTCCTTTTCCTAAATTGTAGTAAGAAGATAACTTTAACAATAAAAAGCCAACCAAATATTTTGTTATAATCAGAACCTTTTAATATTTATAAGTGGTAAAACAATGTTGAAAATGTCTCTTAAATGAGGATCCAAATTAAATGTCAGTCAGTATAATTTGAGTAGCAAAATTAAATAAAAATCAATAGTGTTTCATATTAGAGGTAAGTTGAACCATTGACTGAATTGATTGAATTGGTTCACTTCACCCTACAGCCACCATTTTGGACAAATATGGCTAGTATAATATCTTCAGGCAAATCTTTAGCTAAATTATTCACATGGTTTTAGACATTGGCAAATCACCAACATGTACAGTATGATATATATTTTTAGACCTGGATACATTTGCTCTGACATAACACAATATCTGTACTTTGAAATGTAGAAAATGTACTTCGCCAAGACGCCAAAACTTCAATCAGGTGTGCAAAAACCATTGGATTACCTGTTTGTGCAAAAGCCATTGGATTACCTGCAACATCATGTTTTATTCTATGTATATACTTAAATATGTATATTCATATTCTTTTTGTTTCCAGATGTATATCTTCTCAGGGGTCCTTGGCATTTCAATGACCCTTCACATCTTTACAAATGTGTTAGGTTTCAATAACGGTAATTTCCCAGAGGCTTGTGCATCGATGTTGCCACAACATCGTGCTCCTGACAGCGGTATCTTACATGAACCTCTCAGCAACAAACCACCCTATGAGATCACATACACAAAGAGAGCCAACTTGGAAGAGCCGATTACAGGTACAGTATGCCAGTGGTTCTCAACCTGTGGGTCGGGGGGGGGGGGTCCCCAGATGACAGTGAAGTGACAATTTAAGGACTTTTAAGACCTTTTTAATAAAATAAAAAAAAAGGGGAGAAAAAAAGAAAAGAAAAAGACCATTACTATAGACAATCTATAAGCCTTTTTTTCACAATATTTATCCATGAAAAAAATAAAACTAAATGTAATGCCTCAACTCCTACATTCCAAGTGCTTGTCAGGGTGGGGGGTCCTTAGTTCAAATATGATTATTTTTGGGGGTCACGGCCTGAAAAGGTTGAGAAGCACTGCAGTATGCTACAGATCAACGTATTCTCACTCCAAACTTGTCAAATATGGCCACTTGAACTGCCACGGCACCACTTTCCGACACCCCCGATGTCCTCTTGGTGTGTGGTGATATTCTGTATTTGATTGAGACACAACTAAAGTTATGAGGAAAAAGCACAGAACGTGTTGGACTGATTTATTTCTTCTCACACACTGCCGCTTATCTGATTTTACATGGATATTTAACGTAATCTGATTGTAAGTAACTGAATGTAACGTAGTAGCCTACTACCATGGGCATCTAGGCCTAAATTATGACGCCTGGGATATGCAGTATAATAGGCCTCTACTGTATCATTAGTATATTTACCATGAGACGGCGGGTGGGCGTGTCATTGTATTTTCATTTCCAAACACAAGTAAATTACATGTCAGATAACAATAGCTCTGTAGCTATCCGCTGGCACCGCTGGTGTCCAAATATGATACCACAGTATTTCTGTAGAAGTCGATTAGAGCACCACCGGTGTCTAAATGGAGACGAATAGAGGACATCGAAGGTGACTACTTGGCACTTGACCAAGCGGGTGTATTTGACAGGTTGGGAGTGAGAATGTGTTGAACAGATAGTGTTCCTCCCTGCCCCTTCTCTTTCTCAATACTATGGCTGATCTACAACTTATTACGTGTCGTATTGTCACGTGTTGTGAGCTCGTAGATCGGCTATTTTTGCCGCACAACACCGTCGTACAATGACCTATAAGGGCTTAGGCTAGCCTACTGTACTGTATCTGTCTATCTCCTTTCCCAGTGACTCTTAAAAGCAACTCAACCAATCGTTTCAAGGGGTTTATGTTAGAGGCTCGGGACCAAAAGACAAACCTTCCTGTGGGGACATTCACTTTGTTGGATGACAAACTGACTCGTCTCCTGACGTGCAATGGATTGTCAGTAAGCATTTATATATATATATTTACATTGTTGATATGAGCAGGAGTCATAGTTGTTTACCTCTTTTGTTTAGCTTTCATTCTCATTTATCTATTAGATTTTGTGATAAATTAACTTTACTTGAACACAAGCCTGTGATTCTCGCCATGGGAATAGATTGGCTCAAATCTAGCCAATCTAGACCCATACTGCTGCTAGCTTTCTATTCTAATTGCATTTAGTACCTGGGTCCCCAAGGTTTAAATTCCCTAATTATGGCTCTTGAAAACCCCCAGTACTCTACAGTAACCGCAGCCATTCTTCTTGACACAAACATACAGAAGCTTTAAACATGTACGTGTCTCTTAGGCTTCTACTGTTAGCAATAAAGACAGCAGAGGGAAGACATCCATTCATGTTAACTGGACTGGAACGGAACCAAACATCTTTTTTAGGTTAGTGTTTTAATAATTATGTAGGCTTAATGATAATAATAATAATAATAATAGCTCAGGCTTATATATAGTACTATCAAATAATGTAATGGTTTATTGACATTTGCCTACTTGTTAATTTAACAGAATAGTTTGCACTAGTTTTGGTTAATAAAATGCACAATGCAACGACACATAATTTCTGCCAGATCACATTTAGTCTGAAAGTGATGGTTCTGGTGGTTGTGCATGAAAATGTGTGCATGTTCTATGTATCTGGTACTGTATGTATGTATGTACACACACTACAGTATGTTTGTATGTACAGTACAGTACTGTATGTATGTATGTATGTATGTATGTATACTATGTATGTAAGTACTCTGTGTGTGTGTGTGTGTGTGTGTGTGTGTGTGTGTGTGTGTGTGTGTGTGTGTGTGTGTGTGTGTGTGTGTGTGTGTGTGTGTGTGTGTGTGTGTGTGTGTGTGTGTGTGTGTGCGTGCATGCGTGTGCGCATGCATGTATGTACACTATGTACTGTATACTATGTACACTATGTATGTGTAATGTATGTTCTTCATTTGTTTTGTTTATGTACAGTGTAATTGAGTACCCAGAAAAGTGCTCTATAAATCTGTTTATCATTATTATTATTATTATTATTATTATTATTATTATTATTGTGTTTCAGAGCCACATTTCTTGAGGAATTTGATATATTTTGGAATCCCATCAATGAAACTGTACAAGCTCCAACTACAACCACTACTACAAAGGCCCCATCAACACAGACCGCCACAACTACAACTACACAGACCACCATTACTCCAGCTACACAGACCGCCATTACTCCAGCTACACAGACCGCCACAACTACAACAACACAGACTGCCACAACTACAACTACACAGACCGCCATTACTCCAGCTACACAGACCGCCATTACTCCAGCTACACAGACCGCCATTACTCCAGCTACACAGACCGCCACAACTACAACAACACAGACCGCCACAACTACAACTACACAGACCACCATAACTACAACAGCAAAGACCAGTCCAACTCCAACAAGTCCAACTCCAAAACCAATCATCTTGGTAACAAATTCAGCAACATTTTGTGAATTAATTTATGGCCTACCACCATTTCTTGCACTAACCTCTCTCTCTCTCTCTCTCTCTCTCTCTCTCTCTCTCTCTCTCTCTCTCTCTCTCTCTCTCTCTCTCTCTCTCTCTCTCTCTCTCTGTTGTCTCCCTCTCTCCCTTTTTATCTTGTCTTCCCTCCTGTTCCTTTGTTTATATTCAGTCCTTTCTTTGGTTAGGCTTAGCATTCTTGATTGGAAGGAAATGTTTCTACACACTACCGTGGGTAAGCTTTTTTGAAACATATAACTTCAATAATGAACTTCAACCATGACTTAATTAGACATACAAATTGGTTCTAAAAGATATGCCTTAACCTCGTTCACAAGTTCAACCTCCCCCTTTCTTATTATCTACAGATAGACACAGAATTCATGCTTGATGGCTATCCTTACCTTCGTCTAAATTGGGTGAGGCTGAGAAATGAAAAATTACATATTTATGCACCCTTTACATCTTAAAGCTGCACTATGTAACTGTCCTCGGTTCTCCTGAGCAAGTGCTGACATTTTTACCATTGAACTAATAGAGCCTGCTTGCTTGCGGGATGAATTGAATCTTGACCTTCAGGTCAAAATTTGTGTCAAACCAGAAACAGGATTGTGTTTAAAGGTCATGTCTCACCTAGACACAGGATCTAAATGTCTCAATAGAAGAGCAGGGAGACAAAATACCAATTGTATAAGTTATATTGCATTAACATACTCTACCATACAGTTTGGATAGAATTACATTTTATTCCTTAAAAAAAAAAGATGAGTTACATAGTGCCGCTTTCAGTGTGCTATGTAGGTTTGTGAATGAAGAAAATAATAATACTTAAATTTTTGTAGGTGTGTGTAACCTTTTGTTGGATGCTGACTCTGATAGCTGAGATCATTGCCTTGATCATGTTTTTTCTGTTGGAAACCAGAAATGTGAGTGTTTTTAAAACAAATAATCTACAGGATCTGAATATGTAGGCCTACTGAGATTATTTGGACAACAAAACTGTAGCTTACCCAGTGTGTGTGTGCGTGTGCGTGTGTGTGTTGCAGGTCACTCTCATTGCTCTCGTTTGTGTGGCAATTGTTGTTACTGTAGTGAAGTTGATATCAAGTTGTATCATCCTACCACGCATTGGACCGAGTCATGAACTGTAAGTTTATGTTGAATCAATACAGACAGACAGACAGACAGACATGCATACATATACACAAAAAAACAGAAACAAAGACAGATCCATCTTGATCACATGACTATAGAGATACTGTGTACCGATTTGCGTGATGTATGGATAAAATCTGTAGGAGTAATATAAAAAAAAATGTTTTGCAAAAATTCGGCCTCCTGGTAGCACTATAACAGTGTGATGTGAAACATTTGGGGCAGAAGTTCTGCTCTGGCACCCAGGGGGGGAATGTGCCTGCAGTGCCGTGCACAGTTTCGCTGCCATCGGGCCTTCGGCCTGGCGGAGACAACTACTGTATCTGCACAAATGTTATTTTTTATTATTTTTAAGGAAGGACATCTATCTTCGGGCTGACCAAGTGGTTTCCTTCATCCATGAGATTTTTAGCAGTAAGGAAATCCAACTATTTTTTATCTTATTGAAATGACCGGAATGTATTGCTCAGAGTGGAGCATTTGGGCACAGTCTTGGGGTAAATTTAGAGACTCTTAAGGTTAATCTTTACATAAAGTTAAATTAATACTCAGGATCTTGCTGTGTATCATATCATGTTTCATAATGTTAACTGTCACTTAGAAAATAATAATACCTGACTGACTCAAACACAGTTGCTGCCATCTTTGTGTGTTCGAGGGAGATAGAGGATTGTACCCGGCAGAATAATACAGCAGCCCTCTTGCTTCTGAAAGTGATGGGCGGCTATACGACTTGGAGGTTCCTGTTTTACATGTTAGTCTTTATTCGCCATATCAACAGAAACAACAGGCTGTGCAAGAAAGGTGAATTTTATATTTTTAGTTTTAGTTTTAAATACTATATATGCTTGTGCAGTGAAATTGGTTAAATAGCAGAATAAACTCTTTGCCACTTTTTCAGTTGCAGTGATGAGTGACGTAAGGAAGGGTGGCAACATAAAAGTGAGAATCTACACACTACATTAAAGATGACATACTGTTGTAATAAGAATATTTAAAGGATCTACACCATGAATTTGAAAAATAATAATAATATTTAATATCATATTGTTTATGTCCCTCAAACGTTTTTCAAAAGGTTTGAGCCCTAAATCAAGCCTCAGATATACTCATTCCAACTAACTTCTCTCTGGCTTATAAAGCACTTTCACCTGCAATACCACATTGTCCTGTTTGGCACGGGGCACTATTGAGCCAGTTTGTATGCATGTTATCTTCTGGTTCTGTGTGGAAAAAGTAAAGAAAAAGGTGTAGTCCCTTTAAATCATGGCTGGATAATGCATTATTATTACATTAACACTAAGAATAATAGGTGCTTTTCACTTCTGTTATTACTTCTGAATTCAAGGTGGTGCCCAGTGGAGGAACAGCAGGTCAGAACACCTAATATATTTGTTTCTTCTCAAGAAATCATTGCAGGTTTTCCATAATTCATTAAAAAAAAACATTTGGAGACCCCATGCAATGAAGTTTCTTTCAGCATTCAAATTCTCCGTTTTTTGATACTTTGAAGCTGAATAGAGATATAGACTAGAAAAAGTGCTTCTCGGAGCACAGGTCTCCGCCAGGACAGGTAGGTTAGTGTGGGCCAGCAATGTTCGGAATTCGGCAATCAGGCTGGAATGTGAAAAATCATACATTACTCTCTCGCCATGCCTTTCGGCCTGGCGGACACAATAAGTACACAACAGTGCATGGCAGATTTGTAGGACTACATGCATGAACTTAATTTTGTCTGCTATACTTAGCGGTATAATCTGAGGAATTATCATAAGAATATTTTCCTGTTGTTGCAGTAAATATTTAAATAGATAATATAGTTCTTAAAAGCTGTGACAGGGCCTTGTGTTGAAGCATTGTCACTTCATGACTGGCTTTGTTACACTAATAATCTACCAGACATTTTGTTCCACTCTAATTTGGTTAGGGTTAGAATTATACTGTATATACGTGTAAATATGAGTTTTGCATTTGAACGCTGAAAAGCATTGTATGTCTGTATTGTCAAAGTAAAAACAGAAGAAATGGCTCACAACCATAAGAATGCACCTAAATGATTTTTGGATAGTCTACATTATTTTTGTCTTACTTTAGGATGTAAATGATTGAAAACTGCAACCTGTTTTAGTCTTTAATACACACATCAAGAGAACAATCTAATCTAAATACACTGCAGGCAGTGATTGATTAATAACAGAATAAACATTTTCTGTTGCAGGAAGCTTACAAATATGTGACGGATGGAAGGAGGTAATAATCTGAACACTTTATATTCATGACTTAATGACTTACCCAGTTGTGAGCATAATTAAATAACCGCAAGAAGTATCAATTCAATATAACAGATCATGCATTATGACAGTAATGTAATAAACATGCCTTTTTCACTACTGTCTGAATTCCAGATGGCACGAAGGCGCAGCAAAAGAGCCAGGACAGTCAATGCTGCCGTCTCTTTTATCTTCTACCTTGGAAGCATTTGTTTTGTTGTAACTCTTATTGTCTTATTGTATCGCATAAATTAATTTATCCCGTAAATAGTCAATTAGGGGTGCCACACTTACACGACACACGCAACATAAATGAGTGGGGTATTATAACATGGCAATATACATCTTCGAGAGTCGAGACAAGACTGAATTGCGATATTTAATCAAAACTAAAACAAATCCCTCAGTGAAAGTTACAGTAGTGGATACCATTTCCTTAAACATAGCAATCATCATTGTTGAGTTCTACTCACTGGCTGTCTTCTACTCTATTCAAGGGTTTTGGGGAGAAGAGTCAATAATACTTTGTAGATGACTGCTTGTAAATCCTTTACAAGAGGGTTGCTTGAAGCAACCCTCTCTAGTATCATGGAAAAGTGCCATATAAATAAAGTTTATAAACTCTGATTCCACTACAATAAACCGAAGATGATGGGCAATCATGATGATGATAAGTTGATATAACTGAAGAAATGGAACCAGTGATTTTAGCACTGGTTATCATTAAGCACTTTGTTGTTGCAGGGTGCTTGTTAATACAAAGAAAATACTTAAAATAGACTGCATGTACCTTTTTGTTCTTTAACCACTTGAACCCTAGCATCCCTTTTCTGGGGTGTACATTTTGCAAAAACAGCTAATCTACAAGCTTAAAATGCATCGCAGCGTGATGCGTTGTTAGCGTGTAGATCGGCTTTTTTCAGCGAAGCGATATATATAGCCCTTGGGAATCCGGTCAACTAAGTTTAGGGCCCATGGGAATACAGTCAACTAAGTATAGGGTTTAAGTGGTTAAACATCTATTTTAATTGATGGCTAATATAATTGTAATTTACAGTCATTTACAGTCACTTTACAATAATGAAATTGGCTTGTTATTTCTTACATACAGTAATGTCACCAGTTCAGTGCAAATAGGCCAGCTTAAGGTGGTTTATTCTTTGTCAGCTCAGCTGTTCATTTCCTGGGGATGTGTTGCATAGTGTTGAGGTCAATAAGGAAGTGAGCAGTCTTACCAACAAGAACTGCCATGACATCTTCAACACTTCATGTGACAAAGTCAACATTTATTTTGACTTGAAGCTGAACTCTGAAATACTTTGCTTGCCTGAAGTGGGAGTTAAATAGCTTCATGTGCCAGGCACCACCTGTCAGTAGACCAGGAATGTTAGCAGCATTACATCACACAGTCAAATGTGTCTACAAAAAACAAGGAATATCATTACAAAATGATGCCATCAGTTTATAATCAATGTGTATATGTTAATAAAGTATTCAATCAATCAATCAACCAATCAATCAACCAATCAACAAACACATTATGTGTCTTGATTTCTATATTTCTTTAATTGTAGTGCTGAAAGCTTTGTATCAACTTTCTTTGCATGACAAACTCTAGAAGCAAACACAACAGATAATATGTTTATTGAAGGGCAAAGCCATTCAAAATAAAAACCAGCATACCCCAATAAAGCATTATAACTAATGGGTCTATACATCAGTTGGACTGTTGATCTAATCATGTGGTCAATGTTTACTGAGCCTGGGGTATTAGTTCATTGTGGTATTGCCTGCAATTCAAAGTATGAGGATGAAAACATTTCTTGATACTAAACACTATTGACATTATAGGAGATAATTCAATATTTAGAAAATAAATTAAACATACACATTTATTTTGTTTGAATGGCATTCATAAAGAGGGTGTGGTGCCGTTCCACAGGATAAAGACTGAATGGCTCGATACAAATTTATATCAAACTTAGACCTGTCCGTGTCTGTGTATCATTAGCTCCTCTACATGATTCAAGGGGTTTATGAGTCAAACAAGCCACGTGCATTTACTTTGCACCCACAATGACTCAGCCTGGGTAACCAGGTCACATACTCAGTCACGCCCATTCCCTCAAACTAAATAAAACAATAAAATACGTTTCCTCATGTGCTCCAGGGTCTGTTTTTGTCAAACCATTGCACATAAATTGCAAAAGCAATATGGCACCCCCTGTTGGAGCTCCGTTACAAATGTTATGATTTTCTGGACTGAAGACATACCCTATCTTCACCGAATGTGTTGCCTGAGCAATTGATAATTAATTAGCTGAAGCTACAAAACTAAGTTATTGTGAGACTCATTGTATTGTAACATAATTAACAAAGAACTGACTGATGTAAACAATTGACTACCTTGCTGCAATGTTCAAATGGAAACTCAGGAAAGTCCCTGTAATTGCTGGCTGGCTTAGTTTTCATTATATGAAAAAAAAGAAGAGAGTATATTACAGTATATGAAGGACCACTATGTGATTTGAATATATTTACTTCTGACATTTGAGAGTTTGGCAAAACAACAGCATAGTGTCACCTCAAGTGAGGCAATGCCTAGAAAACAAATCTCTGGGCAAGATACATAACAGACACATGGGTGTAGTAGATCACTTTGTAAATGACATATTTCGCCTTATATTGTAACTTCCTTGTTCCTGTTGTTTGTTTTCAAATGTTGATTTGTGTGCACTGTGAGTGCATTCAATAATATATTTTTAATGTAGACCCCAGGAAGACTAGCTGTGATCCTAACAAATTAACATATGTTTGACCACTGAGAAACTTCAACCCTGGTTTATACAAATGCATTAACACTGGCAAGTACCAAAATGATCTTTATTGAGAAATTATTCACAACTAAACATGTACTCATATAAGCAAAATCACTACAAAAAAATCTCAATATGACAAAGACACAAGTGTGAAGGAGTGGGGAAATGGTCAAACCATTTAAAGCTAAGTGTCATCATGCCTGTTGTCTCTCTCTCCAGAGAGGTAACTACAGCGATGACTGAACTACAATAAAGATGGCGGTGCATCTAGTGTCCAATCCGGTGCGGCGTCTGCTTCAAATAACTTTACTTGACATTGTCAACCAATAGGTGTCATACCCAATACCAGGTTCTACATGGAGCAGGGGAGACCACTTTCAACCACTGCAGATGTGCTATTATATTGTATTAACATATCTGCACTACCATACAGATTGGTTAAAGTACGTTTTATTCCTCAAGTCTTGTAACTTTTCATGTTAAAATATGTGGAAAACCTGATATTGCCATAATCAAGTAGTTCATAGTAAATTTCAAAATAATCTTCTCTGTGTGAGAATGTAAGGCACAATTTGTGATTTGCTGACAATTTAGTAAAAAATATTACCTTATCAAATATTACATTTGAAAATGTCATATTATATCCCCAGCTAAATTTGTTTCAGAGCTCTTCATGTCAGATGCAAAGAATAAACATTGTGTAAACAGTCACAAACATATATATATACAGAGGTTTAAAAATACTCCAATCCATAAAACAGCATCACAAATATACTTACTACATGCAGCATGGAATCAGTAGCAACTACAATGAAGGTTAAAATCAGAAGATACAGCACTAGAGCAAAAGCAAAGCAAATGATTTACATAAGGGATGGAATGAAATCATCTACTGCTGCGTAGATCAAACTCTTTACACCATTGAAAAGTTATCCCTTACAAAGTGGTTGAACAAGGTGCTATCAGTTTGTAATTCAGACAAAATAAACAGACAAGATAAACCATAATAGGATATATTGTATAAAAAAATAATTGAGCTCATGTCATGAACTAACTCTGGATATGGAATAGAAACAAAGCCTGCTGTACAGTACCTCACATTGGTTGTCAAATGTCTTCTGGATTTACTGCCATGAAGATGAAGTACAGAACAAGAGTGGTATATAGTACAGTTATGCCTAATTGTTGTAACATTGGTCTGCAAACATAGGTATATAATAATATATTATCCTGAGAGGGGCGCACATGCGACCTATTTCGCCTCCATGGTGGGGTTCGACTACACAGAAGGCAAACCTCCACATCACCTTTCTGGTATTTCTGCTCTTTTCTCCAGAACTCCTTCAGGAAGACTACAGGAACAAAGCTCATTTGAAGCGGTATCCTGAGTCTGACATCCTCAAAGTTGCCAGTTCAGTTCACTGGTAGTCTCTCAAGCCAGACAACCATTCAAACTCTGAATGATACACAGTCTGTAACTGTGCCTCCTGAATGCCGATAACGGAAGATGTTATGTGTTCGTCATTTCGGTTCACCAAAATATATTTTTTAAATATCTTAAAAATACATTTTTGGATTTTCACAGCATAGGCTTCAACACATTTGATTTACAGTACAAAATTGTGCAACTGCAAAGACAAAACAAAAGTCTATGCAACTTCTGTTGCATAGACTTTTGTTTTGTTTTTACAGTCTGGCTCGAGAGGCTAGTTCACTGGCATCCCTTCTGCTCTACCTCGTCCTCTGCAGCCACTGGCAGGATAAGGTGTGAAATGCAGCTCCACAGTCCACTGAACTTGTTCACATCCATCTCGTTGAACTCAGTCTGTTTGTCAGTGCCCACGAAGCGTTCGTAAATGTAATCGTGCACCATCTCCTCAACATCCGGCAGGCTCTTCTGCTCCTGCACCTCTTCTTGGGGAAGCAGCACCGTGAAGGCCAAGAACACCTGCTTGTAGGCAGCAGTCTTGTGGTCACAGTAATGGTAGAAGATGAGGGTGGAGCCCGGAGGCAGCTCCTCGAATCGGTGGATGACAGCCACGGGCTTGTCTCCTTCGAAAGCCCCCCGCAGCTGGTTGTCAATGTCCAGATTGACCTCGTCACTGTCCAGGTGGGCTTTACTGGCTCCGTCAATGTGGAGGACGGAGGCGTTGAGGGCGGAGGAGTAGGCAGAGGCCAGCCCTCCGGCCAGGCAGTGCAGAGTCTTCTCTGCCTTACGACCTGCAGTCAGGATGAGGCTGACGGGCTCAGTCGGCTGGTCCATTTGGAGATGCTTGCCTAGGTGGATCCTGCTCCTTTTCCACAGCTCAGCACGCTGGCTAGGGAACTGGGCCTCTAGCGCCGACAAGTGAGCAGCAAACCCGTCTAGCGCCACGGATCTGGATGTACGCTCTCTGCCATCTGCATGCTGATGGAGTGCTGGGAACTTGTAGGCCAAGAGAGCTGCAGAGCCGAGTACCAGTAACATGGGAACCAACCACCATATGCACCCTGTGGAACGTAGTTGGACATGAGACGTAACATGAAACATGAAAGTTAGCTAACTTTGACTGGATCATTTCCAGTTCCTTGAGGAAGACGTCTACTCGCCGGACCTCCTTCTGCTCAGGTGGAGACTGAGAGCTTAAGGCATGAAGCGATACTGCAACCAGGACTATTAAACCGGCTACAACCCACCCTTTCTTGTAACCTACAGAGAACACAGCACAGACAGCACAGAGGTCAATTGTTTCTTCTGCCATTATGTCTGTTACTAGGGGTGTTGGGAAAATAATTAAGAATCGCGACTCTTATTATCAACGATTCAAAATCGATTCACAATTTCCAAAAATGGTTTAAGTTACAGGAGTTTTTACTCTATGGTATATGTGATATGAAATGTACCATAATCACAGTAAACATGATCATGTCTTTAGTCATATTCAAGGGCTTTTTTAAAACCAACTCCAGTCACTTTCAGTTCAGCACAGCAGAGGTGTGGGTCACTGTCCAGCTGACACTCGTTGACACTCGTTAATTTTACTTGTGTCAAAGCAATTATGTTGTGTTTCTGCATCAAATACAACTACACCTAATCTAAGATACTATCAAAGCCAAGAAGTTTTACAAGACCCTCTCTGGTACTATATATTTTTTTGTTTGAGCTGTTGGAAATAACTAGGCTACACTTGGTTGTTAAAGTCTAGATGAAAACAATATAATAATTTGGATTAAACTGATTGGGAATTTCAATAAATCGTTTTGAATTTTTAATCGAATCGTGACCTCAAGAATCAGAATCAAATCGAATCTTGAGATAGCAGACCTTTAGCAGACCTTTCACAGCCCTATCTGTTACCACGCTGGACATGACCTAGCCGGTTGAGTGTCTAAACGGAAGTACCGGAATTTGGCGGAAGTACCGCCCCAGGAAATTACGTTTGTTGACGCATTACAAATCTGTTTACATTCTCCGTGAATGAAACAAGTGTTGTGATTGGTCGAAAAAGATCACAAGTCGACACGTACGACACAAGTCCTGCCCCTATAGATACACTCTGCTTTAGGTCGTGACCAGGCTTTTCTCTTCGCAGATGAGTAAGGCTGGGAACGAGGCTGTTCAAGTCTGTTCAAGTTTGTTCATTACGGGAACAGTATAAATGGTTCACTGGGAGATCTTCACCAGTATGCTAAAGAAAAGATAGTGCACGCACATCCGCTTCGGTGCAGCACAAACAGCAGTTCAACATAAAATAAATGTAAAGTCCGCACACTGGTTAGAAATGCTACGCTGCGTTTTATTGTGCTTGTGTTCGATCAACAGATCTTCATGAGGAATTTTCGTACCCAAACAATTCCTGATGAAGATTTGTCGATCCAATAAAACACAGCGGAGCATTTCTAACCTGTGTACAAACTTACATTTTCTTAGATCTTCACCACTACCCTGTGATACTGGTGCCCATGAGGGAACTGGATGTTACCTTAACCAGCTCAAAAGGCAGGAAGATGATTTGTGTGTTTATGACTTGTGAATAATTATTCAATGTTTACCCATGATGTAAACGAGGTCTATTTGCACATTGCAGGCTCACTGTGCAGTCTCTTTACTTTTTACTCTGTCGCTGCTTGTTTCTGCATGCCCAGCATCTCCTTATCATATCAAGTTTGGTATACAGTACATGTTTGATATTTCAGCCATTTCAGCCTGTGGTAGTAGTAGCTAACTAAATTATTCTCCCTTGTGATTCATTACACAGCTTGAAAAGTGTAAGTGTAAGGTCTGCTTAATGTCAAATTTAGTGTTGGCTAGATATGCATTTTAGATTAACAGCCCTTGATGGGCTGAATCAATGAGCTTTGACACCCATCATCAACGCTCAGGAGGCATAGTCATGCCATACAATAGCAGCTGGCATTCACCATTATATTATTACAATTGTAGATTAATCCTCACTGGTTTGTGCAGGCCTACTGAAGAGATGTGACCACACTACAGTACAGCACATCCCTAAGACATAAAACAAATATTACTGTATAGAGAATATACAGTAACCACATACAGTATAATAACCGAGAATGGTTTCTTTATAAATCCCTGAGGAAAATGAAAGTATAGCGTATTATTATTAAAAGAAAATGTGTAAAAAAAAATGGACCCACACACATGGACTGATTTTTACACTTGCAAAGTTAAATTAAGAATGCAGATCTGACTGTATGGGCAACAATAATGATTGGTCTTGTGCTTTCATACCTGCAGGCTCCACAGTGACAGCAGCTTCTTCTTCTACTGCTGCTGAAGCAGGCTCTGCCGGGAAGGGTTCCTCAACAGCAGGCTCTTCTGCAACTGGCAATGGA
Organism: Gymnoscopelus braueri; assembly: GCF_963280865.1. Classification (NCBI taxonomy): domain Eukaryota; kingdom Metazoa; phylum Chordata; class Actinopteri; order Myctophiformes; family Myctophidae; genus Gymnoscopelus; species Gymnoscopelus braueri. The sequence continues at coordinate 37,223,014 of NC_137607.1, read as the reverse complement.
ATGGCAGCAGCAGTGCTCTCAGGGCCTATTACCTCTGCTTCAACTGGAGCTACTGCTGCCTTTTCTACAGGTGCCGTCTGCACCGCAACAGCAGGGGCCGCTCCCATAACCTCAACAGGGGCCTTAACTTCAGGAGTGGCCTCAGCGACTGCACTTACTACTACAGGTTTTACTGCTTCTGCAGCCAGATCATCTACTGGGCAGGAAAAAAAGGCAGGTGGTAAAGAGAGAAAGAGAAATGTTGACATTTTCCCAAAGAATTCAAAGATTTTCCAGAAAGTTTCAAAAACTAATCAAGAATAGTGAGAATAGCGAGAGTGAGAAATGTAATGGAATATAGTGGAGTGAAAGTCTCCAAAAATACAAATGCTCAGGTAAAGTACAGATACTCATAGAATGTACTTAAGTACAGCCCTCGAGTAAATAACCGGAAAAGAGTGAACCTAAACATTGTGGGCACCTCAATATTAAATTGGCTACTTTTTTCAAAAATGTAAAAACTTGAAAAACGTGATTTGAGCATGCTAGAACAATTGGCATTTAAGGCTTAATATTTATTTTCTACAATCGCTACAAATTTCTACTAAACCTAAAAACAATGTTTAGGTATCCACTCTTCCAGTATCCAATTAGCCTTGGATCAAGACTATCATACATGTATTTTATCAATTTTGACATTTGCATATCTAGATACTAAAGTAAAAGTCAGACTCGATAAAATACATCTATGATAGTCTTGATCCAAGGACTGATTTTTACACTTGCAGAGTTAAATTAAGAATGCAGATCTGACTGTATGGGCAACAATAAGGATTGGTCTTGTAATGTATTTTTCTGTTGTTGGTTGTCATGTTGTTATTATGTGTATGATTTCTTTGTGATGTCTTTTGCTCTGTTTTTATTTGATTATTTATAGACATTTAATACAAAAGTCATATTGTTATGTATGTCATATAATTGAAAATGCCAATAAATATATTGTTTAAAAAAAAAAGAAAAAGATTGGTCTTGTGCTTTCATACCTGCAGGCTCCACAGCATCTTCTTCTTGTACTACTGAAGCAGGCTCTGCCGGGACTTTTTTGGTTTCCTCAACAGCAGGCTCTTCTGCAACTGGAATCTCTGGAATGGCAGCAGCAGTGCTCTCAGGGCCTATTACCTCTGCTTCAACTGGAGCTACTGCTGCCTTTTCTACAGGCTCCATCTTCTCTCTGTACTGTGCCATGCTGCTGTAGGAGCTGGGGACCTTAGACATGTTCTCTGCTGGTCTGCGCTGGGGAGCAGGCCTCGTGAAGGTTGGAGGCACAGCCCTATCCGTTTCATCTGAACACAATGGAGCTAGAGTGTGACAGTAGTATGACAAGGATCAGTCGTTTCATGCATTATTGTTGCAATTTCAAAGTTTAAATAATTCAGTTAAGGTCTGTACACACTGGGGAGCGTTTATTTTGTGTTTAATTCGTATTCATTTAAACTGCTGTTTGTGTTATGAGTACAGCTCACAGATGCACAGTGAGCACGATTACGAGGCAATGAAGCGACGTAATTCTTTTTCGTAACAAGGCTGATTTTTCTGCGCAAATAAAATCATCAACCTGTAAGAATGAGGCATCACCAAAATAAAAGATTTATGTGAAATAATCGCGTCGCTTTTTCCATGTCGTTTATTCGTGTTGCTCCTGATGTGACTGAACAAAAGCAGCACACATTACAAACGCAGTTTCAAGTTATGCTGAAAATTGTACTGTTGAGGTATGTGTAGCCTGCTGCAACCCTCCTGATTTCGTGTATAAAGGGGCGTGTGTATAGAGCCGGCGAGAGACGGCGCCTGATCCCATTGGTTCACCGATCTGTCCGTCAACCCCCGCCCCGTTAACACAACATTACGAGCGACGCCCACTGCACTCTGGTTGGTTGGGAAATGAAACACTTCCTCATACCCAGTACAGGCTATAGTTGGGCCAGGCTTTTATTTTTTAGCAAAACTAAGCAATAAAAGCCTGGAGATCGAGGCTAAGGTATGTGTGGCAGTAGTACAATCACACTTCCATTTTGTAAGGTTGTATTCCTCCCATATTGTTTATTATGATTCCCGTTACATGGGAGTCAGTCAGTCATCTCTATCTGGGCTGCAGTTAGTTCAAAATGCAGCTGCTGGTGCCAGCCTAGGAAGAGGGAGCACATATCCCCTATACTAGCTTCTCACCCCCCATGGACACAGGGACTTTCAGCACTATACCCCGTAGACACTCCAAACATGTACAAATTGAAAATAAAGGTGCTTACCCCCACGCAACAAATGTTAACTCTCGCTAAGGGGTAGTAGTTAATGTAATAATCCATATCTTTCAATAAAGAAGTGTTTTAATGCCGTCTGTGGCCGAACGCCATTTTTTCACCCTCGTTTACTTCCTGTTTACATTGAGTGTAATTCCGGGTTTCACCAGATGGGCGCGTCACTACCGCCCATAGGGAACTTCCGACAGAATCGGCCACAGACGGCATTAAAACACTTCTTTATTGAAATATATGGATTATTACATTAAACTACTACCCCGTAGCGAGAGTTAACATTTGGGGCGTGGGGGTAAGCACCTTTATTTTCAATTTGTACATGTTTGGAGTGTCTACGGGGTATAGTGCTGAAACCTGAAAGTCCTTGTGTCCATGGGGGATGAACCCTACAACTCTCGTAGATTGAAAACGTCAGAATCATAAATACGTACGAGAGTTGTATTCTACAGCTAGTAAGATCACAGACATTCTAGGGCTAGATCCAAGGCTACTAGTATCCAATGTACTTAGTTACCCGTCCACCACTGGACCTTACCTGGCGGAAGATTCTCTGTCCCATCAGGCTCTGCCATGATTCATTGGAAGTGAGGGGCTTTCAAAGCTGCATTTAGACAGTGGGGTCAAGTACTTTATTTAGTAAGACATGAGAACAACAGTACATGGAAGTACAAATTCACAATACAAGGTTTACTAAACTGGAAGGCTCATAAAGCACTAAGCTTGTTTAAAATGAGATCCCCATGCACACAAATCATGATGACAGACAGATATACACACTACTATACAGAACGTCTGCGTCATACAATCAGCTTACTTCCCAAACTTTAATATCAATCATATTAAAGTTCAGATAAAATGATCTGATGTTTCTTCCGCGTGTTTGAGCCGAGGCTATTAACTGTAACGTTAAGCTAGCGTAGCGCTAGCCTTGGATCAAGACTGGTATTTGATCGAGTCTAACCTTTTGCTTTCGTTTCCATGATACGAAAGTCAGACTAGATAAAAAGACATCTACTATGATAAACTTAAGACTTGATCCAAGGCTAAGCTAGCGCTAAAAAGGCCGATAACATATTTTTATCGCTTTAAAAAAAAAAAAAATTGGTGAGATCTGACGTTCATAGTGACAGAACACTGTCCCAAAAAAAAAACAGAAGTCTCGCTAGACGAGATTTCAATCTCGAGATTTCAATCTCGTCTAGCGAGACTTCTGTTTTTTTTGTTTTTTTGGTTGCATAGTGTTCTGTCACTATGAACGTCAGATCTCACAAAAAATAAAAATAAAAAGCTATTAAAATATGCGATCTAACCTAAGGCCTATCCGTGCACCTTTTAAGCTGTGGCGGCTCAAGGGTGGAGTTATGAAATTTTTCTACTGTACCGTTCATCCTAAGATATCATAACGTCATAGAAAAGGTAAGAAAACTTTAGTCCAAAATTCTCCTTTAAGGGGGGTAAAACTGTACAGCATCAGTTCACTAGTAATGCTAGACAGTAGCATTATTATTATTAGTAGTAGTATTATTAGTATTATTATAAAGTATAGGGTTAGGGTGCCTTTTTCTGTCTCACATGTTTTTTAGCCTAATTCTGTAATTCTCCATGAGTGTCTTAGACTACTATCTGTCCTTTAAGTTCCTATCAGTTTGCTGTTGAAAGGTTTCTAGTTAGAATGGAATGTTTTCAAACACATGATGAATACGTTTATTTATGAATAATCTTTGTATCGTCGCTACAGAGTGTGATGTGATGTAATGACATGTGTAATGTATTGTATTCATTCTCATGTATTGGTAGACAGACATTAGGTTTATTAAGGTTATTGACCTGAGGACATGGCTGACGCATCATAACCATTGATTACTGTCCTAAAGCTCACTTTAATATATACTGTATGAACTGATTCATTAAGACAAATAGAACCATATGCATTAATATGAATCATATACCAAAGACAACCACTAATGCACGCGCGCGCGCGCGCACACACACACACACACACACACACACACACACACACACACACACACACACACACACACACACACACACACACACACACACACAGGTTTTAAAGGAGGGCAGGGAGTCACACGTTGTGATGTCTGGTGGTGGTATAGTAGGATATTCCACATTTTGGTGGCATAATAGTAGAATTAATTCATCCCATATTTGTGCCAAATCTGGGGGGAATGAGATCAGTGGAGCTCCCTCTGATGTTTCTCTCTAGTGAAGTAGTTTGACAGATACATGGACACTGGTCAGATTCTAAGTCCCTCAATACCCTGAAGTTATAATGTTGGTTGTTTTTATTAAATGAAACCTATGAGTGTGAGACTTCTTCCATTAAAGGACAACTTTGTTTTTTTTACAACCAAGGTTTGTGTTTTAGCTTGTAATTAAAGTAAATAAAAGATGAGTGTTAAATTGTTTTCATTTACTGCTTTCTATAGTTTTAACAATTTCCACGATCTTTTTTACAGTGGGCGGGGGCATTCGGGCAGGTGGCTAAATATCTATTTTCACACAATAACCCGGAGATTTCTTTACTATTATCTACAGTAGCTCTTCTAGACCCCAATAACTCACATCTGGCCATCAAAGACCACGGGACATTTTTTATTGTGTAAAAAAAACTTTTTTAGCCACCTGCCCGAATGCCCCCGCCCACTGTAAAAAAGATCACGATAATTGCTAAAACTATAGAAAGCAGAAAATGATTTTTCTTTTAACGCTCACCCTTTATTTACTTTAATTACAAGCTAAAACATAAACCTTGGTTGTAAAAAAAACAAAGTTGTCCTTTAACAGCTGCAGCTTCACTATTTGGACATGTTAATTAGTGTAAATTGTGTCCAGTCTTACTGTGTCCTCTTGAGGTTCAACTGGGTGTCTTCAGTCCAGGTGTGGTTGTGAATCTCTGTCCACTCTGTAGACAATCATCCTGTTGCGCTCATCCTGTTGCGCGCGCACGCACGCACGCACACACACACACACACACACACACACACACACACACACACACACACACACACACACACACACACACACACACACACACACACACACACACACACACACACACACACACACACACACACACACACACACACACACACACACACACACACACACACACACACACACACACAAGCTTAGGCTACATACTGTTATGTGTTCTATTACCAATGAATGGGCATGCAATAATATATATTATTTTAATTGTAACTGATCTAGATAGTACAATGTATTAAAAAGTAATCCAGCTGCAGTTACTTCTGTAATTAGATTCTTAGTATAAGTCATAAGTATAACTTATTGGATAGGTGCCACTGTATTCACATTATACATAGGGGCGGCAGTGGCTCAGGGGTATTTTCAATTTGTACATGTTTGGAGTGTCTACGGGGTATAGTGCTGAAACCTGAAAGTCCTTGTGTCCATGGGGGATGAACCCTACAACTCTCGTAGATTGAAAACGTCAGAATCATAAATACGTACGAGAGTTGTATTCTACAGCTAGTAAGATCACAGACATTCTAGGGCTAGATCCAAGGCTACTAGTATCCAATGTACTTAGTTACCCGTCCACCACTGGACCTTACCTGGCGGAAGATTCTCTGTCCCATCAGGCTCTGCCATGATTCATTGGAAGTGAGGGGCTTTCAAAGCTGCATTTAGACAGTGGGGTCAAGTACTTTATTTAGTAAGACATGAGAACAACAGTACATGGAAGTACAAATTCACAATACAAGGTTTACTAAACTGGAAGGCTCATAAAGCACTAAGCTTGTTTAAAATGAGATCCCCATGCACACAAATCATGATGACAGACAGATATACACACTACTATACAGAACGTCTGCGTCATACAATCAGCTTACTTCCCAAACTTTAATATCAATCATATTAAAGTTCAGATAAAATGATCTGATGTTTCTTCCGCGTGTTTGAGCCGAGGCTATTAACTGTAACGTTAAGCTAGCGTAGCGCTAGCCTTGGATCAAGACTGGTATTTGATCGAGTCTAACCTTTTGCTTTCGTTTCCATGATACGAAAGTCAGACTAGATAAAAAGACATCTACTATGATAAACTTAAGACTTGATCCAAGGCTAAGCTAGCGCTAAAAAGGCCGATAACATATTTTTATCGCTTTAAAAAAAAAAAAAATTG